>NC_133343.1:40599202-40932536 GCF_030506205.2 Paramisgurnus dabryanus | reverse complement strand
AAACTATGGCCCAGATATATTAAAAGGTAGGCCAGTGTAAGCTATTTTCAAGTAAGACAACTAAAACTTAAGCCTAAATTTTAGTCTGGAACTACACTTAAACCAATGGTCAGTAACATTAATCTCTAAGACTAGTATTCAAAGTTAGTCATACATTTTTATCTTCACGATTGAACACAACTGTTTTAATTATCACGTGAAAAAATATTTAAATTATTTAAATTATATTTAAATCCAAATAGTAAGCAGCGGGCCTCCCAGGGCCGGCGTCATGGGGGGGCATTCGCGGGCAGTGCCCCCCTAAACAGGTTGTTGTGCCCCCCCTACAAAGTTTTTTATTAATTTAATATATATCAAGATTAATTGAAATAAATTAAACTTTGAATGTTTCATGACTTGTAATGTAATCAAATGAGGAAAATATAGTTGATATACGTTTTCTTTAATTAAAACAGACCAGTTTCTCTGATTCGATGTATTGCCGCATCTCACCCGTCTTACGTCTTTAGCATATTTCTGACTTGATACTTGCAACGTGTTTTTTCGCGGCATTTTATGGATCGTGTAAAATATGGATATTAGAACATTTAGAACGAACAAGCACCGTCTGCTTCATCTGACTTCATGCAAACACAGACTGGCTCAAACTCAGAGATTAGAGGTCGAGGTGGAATTTACAAATCTACAGGACACAGTTTTAAGGAAGTTTAATGTTCGTACACGCCGTCTTCAGCTATTTTAAAGGTAAGTTAGCGTTGTTTTAAATTACGTAAGCTTAAATGTGAAGTGTGGCTGTAGACCATTAACAGCATAACGACGTGATTATGGTAAAGCGGCTTTTTTAAAGCTAGGACGCGGTGTGCGCTGCGCTATGAAACCCATTCATTTCAATGGCTTGCGCCGCGTGAGGGCGGTTTGTTGTTGCATCGAGCAAAGCCCGAGCGCAGCGGAGCTCAGCTTGCGCTCACGCCGCGGTCGAAGTTCAATAGTTTTGCGCATAGTTTGTGGTCTTTTGCACTTTATACGGGAAAAGAGCTGACAGTCTGTACCAGTTGTATGAATGTGTGCTTGCTGTGTTTTTAATGTCTTGTTTTTGCAAGTTATTGTTGCTATTGCGTGCCCCTCCGTTGGAAGCCAAGTGCCCCCCTGTTAGTTATGGTCTGGCGCTGGCTCTGGGGCCTCCAGGAATAATTTTGAGAACCACTGATCTAGGGGACAGTTAACGTAACACACGTTGTTCTAGATGCAAATATTTCCGGAATGATGAGCCAAAAATCCTCACAGACACTTGAGAACATAAGACAAACAGGCCCATCAGTTTAGTTGTAATCGCACACCATTACACTGGACTCGTACATGGTTAATGCTGGCTGGCTGTTGGTCTCATGTTTTCTAAGATATGTAATTATCCTAATAGACCCTTATAAGAATCTGAAAGCAGATGTTATGTGCAAAATAACAAGTAGGTCAGACAAATATTTATGTGTCGTATACATATGCTATAGTCATCGTTCTTTGTTCTTAGGTTGTAGCGCCACCTAGTGGACAATCTCTGAAATCTTTTGCATGTGACCTCGGCCTAGGTCTATACATATGTGTACCAAATTTCGTGTTGATATCTGATTCCTATCATAAATGATAGCCATTTAAGTATTTGTGGCACCGCCTCTTCGTACTTTTGACCGTGGTATTGCGACGATGAGTGCAAAGTTCAACTTTTTTTTGATAATTATTGATAATCAGTGTCTAAGGAATATTCCAGCACTGGATTGGTTCAGATCGGTCAAAAAACCTAGGACTAGTTCGCAAAAGTAGGTTTATAAGAAAATGATGAATATCTAACAAACGATTTGACTGAGACAAATGCTTCTTGAGGGAAAGTTGTTCATTATAAGTACCTCTATTAAATGATGTGAAGATCTTGTTGATATCTGAAACACTGCATAATACACAATCACTTAAACACTGAAAAAATGTGATAGCGCCTCCCGGAGGCCGAATTTTTTCTTACTCTGCACAGACCTTCATGGCCAAGAGACAAACAGGCCCAACGCGTTTCGTTTTGATCGGCCTCCGTTAACCCTGTCTAATAGCTGCTTTTTCTTGATTGGCCGATGGCGGCCATGGTTTTTGAGCTACGCGAAATTCCTTTTAGACATAGATAGTACCCTAGACAAGGAGCACCGGTGCCAAAGGTCAAGTTGATCGGTCGCATATTTCTATAGTTACAGACCTTCAAAGTTGAGGTGGTGTTATAGCGCCAACTAGTGGTCAAACGTCGCAATTTTTTGCAGGTGACCCCAGAATAGTCCCCTGTATATGTGTACCAAATATGGTGTCGATACCTCTTTCCAATCCCAAGTTATAGCCATTTAAGTCCAAGAGGCTCCGCCTATTGGGGGCGTTTGGGCGTGGCTTTACGACGGTGAGTCGAAAGTTCAAATTTTTTTTGATAACTTTTGATATTCACACTCCAAAGAATATTACAGCACTGGAACGGTTCCGATCGGACAAAAAACCTAGGACTAGTTCGTTTTTATTTTTTTCGACAAAATCGAAAATAGCGAAAAAAAAATTATGACGGAAATGAAATCGGAGATATACGTTTTGTTCGTCTTGACGCAAGGATTCCAGTGATATAAGACACTTGACATTTGGACAAGATTTGTGGGAGTTATGATCATCAACGCGTTTGTTATCGCTATAGCGCCACCTATAGGCCAATCGGGTTGATACTCTATCAACCTCTCCCCAAATTGGGTCCTACCATTTGGCCAAGTTTCAAGTCTCTAGGCCTTACGGTTTGGTCTGCACGTTCCGTTTTACGGCAAAATAATAATAATAAATAAAAATCTTAACAATTACAATAGGGTTTCAGCCCTACGGGCTTGAACCCCTAAATATAGCTGCTAGCAGCGATTATCGGGGTTCAAGCCATTTAGATCACAAGACGTTTAAGGACATGGCCATATAGATATTCTGCATTGTATATTGTACACACACACGTTTACCTGAGAAAGGAGAAACAAGACTGTTAAAGAACAAGACTTAATATTGACATGGTTATACACTCATTTGGTATGTAGTTTTTTTTTATAAAAAACAAAAAATATATAATTCTTACTGCAAATGTCGTGTAAGTGCCTCCAAAATTATGTTCACGTTTCACAGCTATCATAAAATGACATGAGTGTTAAAACTGATAACTCAGAACAATTGAAGTGGTAGTCTTTCACTAAATGTGATTTTAATATTATAACAGTAAAATCATGAAGTTAAAGGTGCAGTGTGTACATTTTAGCGGCACCTAGTGGTGAGGTCACGAATTGCAACCAATGGCTTAGTCCACTGCTCACCCCTCGCTTTTGAAACACATAGAGAAGCTACAGTAGCCGCCACCAGACAAACATGTCATCGTCGGAAACAACTTAGTAAAAAAATTTGTCCGTTAAGGGCTTCTGTAGAAAAATGGCGGCACAAAATGGTGACTTCTATGTAAGGGGACCCTCAGTGTATGTAGATAAAAAGGTCTCGTTCTAAGGTAATAAACACATACCGGTTCATTATGAAAGGTCTTTATACACCCCTGATAATATAGTTTTGTATATAATTTTGCATTTTCGTCAAGAGATCCTTCTAAAAATTACACACTGCACCTTTAAATGTGTACAGAGTTCTATTAATAGTAGACTTAGTTAAAGAGTAATCATCTTCTGGGTTTTCTGTGAGTGCAAATGTCAGCCAGTGATTGATCCTCTACAGCCATCTAGTGGACATAACGGAAAATTGCACCTAAAAACCACAATAAGGAATTTGAGTATATTGCCAGATCTCAATAATACTTGTATGCTTTGTCATAAGCTTTAGGGGCCGTTCGTCAGGGCCGTTTTCAAAATGACTGTGTGATAGCTATACTTCTGCAAAGTTGTTTTTGTATTTGTATTATACAGTGTAGAGAAAATTGTACTGCACTGGCTTTACTGTTGTTGAGTGTAAGAACTGAAACAATTTAATAAAACAAAACCAGATACGTTATCTGAATGGTGGATGGTGTTATTAAATCGTGTCAATAACAAATATCATTTCATTTAGCAGATTCATGTTCATGTCCTTTAATCGAGTACCATGAAGGCTTTCTGTTTTCATTAGGTAAATAAAGTGAGGTATGCAAGTTATTAAACCGAATATATCTTTATGGACAAAAGGAACATATACACAAACATGCTCTGCACATTTTGTATGTTTCTCTCATCTGAAACAGTCATTTTAATTCATAGAGATCTAGGTCTTACTAAATGGTTGCTTGTTTAAATCTTTTAGACTATTTTTTTAAACAAAAGTAATTGTTCTTATAGAACATATATATTCTTTGACATAGATATGATGTGCAAACATACAAGTTTTTCAGATGACAGCCTCTGTCATATTATAGTAGGCCTAAAAATAGTACTAAAGCTGTACATTTTTTATATTTAACAACTGGCTATGTCCATACATAACTGATCCAGATGTGTTGTTTATATCAAATGGAGTTAATAACAAATATGATGTCATTAAGCAAATGTCAGTCAGATTTGCTATTAAGCACTTATTTGTAAATAGAAAATAGATTAGAATACTAACTTTTAAATCTAGATTAAAAACACATCTTTTTAACTCTGCATTTACTGAATGAGCACTGTGCTGCTTTACACTGACTGCACCTTTAACTCAAGCCACTATTACTCCTGTTTTATTCTGTTTAACATTTTAAACTGTTTTTATTAAAATCACATTCATTTTCTTTAATTGTTATTCAAAATTCTCATGTATCTTTTTTTATTGTGATTTTATTGTGTATCTATTATTTTTAAATTTTCTTTTTTCTCTTTTATATATTGTTTTCTCATTTCTATGTAAAGCACTTTGAATGACCTCTGTGTATGAAATGTGCTATACAAATAAACTTGCCTTGCCTTGCCTTGCCTTGTGTTCACACACGTGCTGTGCTAGAGTAAGTTTTCAGTAAACATTTATATTTAAAATAACCAAGTGTATCATAACATTACAATTTCATTGCAATAATTCTATAAACAATTATTGAAAACTTTATAAGACACAGCATGACGTGTTTATGTTATGGAAAATAGATTAGAATACTAAAGCTACTGATAACCAAATATTTATTCTCTTTATGTGTGATTATTAGTTATTATTTCTAATGTTGGCCTATTATTGTTCTTTAAGGATCCACATATTTACAGCAATCTTTTTCATACCTTTAAGGCCAGTTCACACTGGTCAGACAACTACCAACTCCAACAGACACCAACAGACAACCACATTCTAAAGTCTCATTTACTTTGATCCAACAACTTCCAACAGGGGTTTCACACTGGTCAGACAGACTCCAACAGACGCGTCTGTTGGAGTCTGTCTGACCAGTGTGAAGTGACCTTTAGGATTTGAAGAATTCTAAGACAACATTTGAAGCTTTATAACTTCATAGGGTTGTTTCCCACAGGTTTAAATTGATGCATGACTAGCCATTAGTTATGTAAAAACATTTAGGTACTTTTTACAAACAAACCTTATAAAAAACATTACTGGTGTACATCTTAAGACAAAACTATGGCCCAGATATATTTAAAGGTAGGCCAGTGTAAGCTATTTTCAAGTAAGACAACTAAAACTTAAGCCTTAATTTTAGTCTGTAACTACACATAAACCAATGGTCAGTAACATGAATCTCTAAGACTAGTATTCAAAGTTAGTCATACATTTTTGTCTTCATGATTAAACATAACTGCTTTAAGTATCATATGAAAAAAATATTTAAATTATTTAAATTATATTTAAATCCAAATAGTAAGACTGATTAGCCCTAACTAACTACTAGTTCTTCAGACTAGTCCTTAAAACACAGTCTTTACTTAATGGCTACTGTATGTTTATTCAACCAGCCCTAGTCTTGGAAAGACATATATTGTCTGATCTTAATAAAACTGTTAATATTTTGTCATAAGCTTCACATTACTAGTTAATTAGTTAGATATACTTAGTCTGGCCCATTTTGAAAATGTCACATTTCAAAATGCTTGAATTGATTACCTCAAGTCTTTTAGTTTTAATGAGGTAAATGACTGCAAATCATTAAATCTTATAATAATTTTCATGCAGATGCAAACCCATGGACAAAAGGAACATAACAGCAGCTACAAATGAAATAAAGAATACAGGTTACAAATGGTGCCCACCTCACTATGTGACATCACATCAAATCCAGTAATACAACGACAAAATTTTATTTTATGTTTCATATTGATATTTGCCCAGATAGTACAGCAAATTCATAAAATTGTTTTTCATATAAACATAAACATCTAGAGCAGTACTTTCAACTCAGTGAACCGCATTGGTTTCTCAAGACCCAATGCTCGGAACATTTTGTATGTTTCTCTCATCTGACACAATCAGTTCAGTTCATACAAATCTCTACTGATGATTAAAGTAGATTTGTTTAAAATAGAAGACTTTCGTATATGTGCAGAGCAGTGGGCCTCCAGGAATAATTTTGAGAACCATTGATCTAGGGCACAGTTAACGTAACTCCCGTTGTTCTAGATGCAAATATTTCCGGAATGATGAGCCAAAAATCATCAAAGACACTTGAGAACATAAGACAAACAGGCCCATCAGTTTAGTTGTAATGGCACACCATTACGCTGGACTCATACATGGTTAATGCTGGCTGGCTGTTGGTCGTCATGTTTTCTAAGATATGTAATTATCCTAAAAGACCCTTATAAGACTCTGAAAGCAGATGTTATGTGCAAAATAAAAAGTAGGTCAGACAAATATTTATGTGTTGTATACATATGCTATAGTTATCGTTATTTTTTCTTAGGTTATAGCGCCACCTAGTGGACAATCTCTGCAATTTTTTGCATGTGACCTTGGCCTGGGTCTATACATATGTGTACCAAGTTTCGTGTTGATATCTCATTCCTATCATAAATGATAGCCATTGTAGTATTTGTGGCACCGCCTCTTCATACTTTTGACCGTGGTGTTGCGACAATGAGTGCAAAGTTCAACTTTTTTTGATAGTTATTGATAATCAGTGTCTAAGGACTATTCCAGCACTGGATCGGTTCAGATCGGTCAAAAAACCTAGGACTAGTTCGCAAAAGTAGGTTTCAAAGAAAATGATGAATATCTAACAAACGATTCGACTGAGACAAGTGCTGCTTGAGGAAAAGTTGTTCATTTTAAGTACCTCTATTAAATGATATGAGGATCTTGTTGATATCTGAAACACTGCATAATACACAATCACTTAAACACTGAAAAAACGTGATAGCGCCCTCCGGAGTCCGAATTTTTTCTTACTCTGCACAGACCTTCATGGCCAAGAGACAAACAGGCCCACCGCGTTTCATTTCGATCGGGCTCCGTTAACCCTGTCTAATAGCTGCTTTTTCTTGATTGGCCGATGGCGGCCATGTTTTTTGAGTTACGCAAAATTCCTTTTAAACATAGATAGTACCCCAGACCAGGAGCACACCTGTCAAATGTCAAGTTGATCGGTCCCATATTTCCGTAGTTACAGCCCTTCAAAGTTGAGGTGGTGTTATAGTGACAACTAGTGGTCAAGCGGCGCAATTTTTTGCACCTGACCTCAGAATAGTCCCCTGTATATGTGTACCAAATTTGGTGTCGATACCTCCTTCCCTTCCTAAGTTATAGCCGTTTAAGATCAAGAGGCTCCGCTCATTGGGGGCGTTTGGGCGTGGCTTGACGACGGCGAGTCGAAAGTTCAACTTTTTTTTGATAACTTTTGATATTCACACTCCAAGGAATATTACGGCACTGGAACGGTTCCGATCGGACGAAAAACCTAGGACGAATTCGTTTTTTTTTTTTTTTGACAAAATCGAAAATAGCGAAAAAAATTTCATGACGGAAATGAAATCGGAGATAAACGTTTTGTTCGCCTTGACGCAAGGAATCCAGGGATATAAGACACTTGACATTTGGATAAGATTTGTGGAAGTTATGACCATCAACGCGTTTGTTATCGCTATAGCGCCACCTATGGGCCAATCGGGTTGATACTCTATCAACCTCTCCCCAAATTGGGTCCTACCATTTGGCCAAGTTTCAAGTCTCTAGGCCTGACGGTTTGGTCTGCACGTTCCGTTTTACGGCAGAATAATAATAACTAAAAATAATAATAATAATAATAAAAACCTTGGCAATTACAATAGGGTTTCAGCACTTCGTGCTTGAACCCCTAAATATAGCTGCAAGCAGCGATTACCGGGGTTCAAGCGATTTGGGACATTAAGACCTTTAAGGGCATGGCTGTGTAGATTTGCTGCATTGTACAAAATAAATGATGAAAAATAAGATACCAGACACACGTGTTCAAAGTTATCAGCAAAAAAGTGCTATCGTTCAGTGAAATGTCTCCCTCTCTTCTCACGGAACATTGACAAATAGAACACTGAAGGAAATGTTTGTGGTGCTTGCATTGGCAAAACTCGGGTCACAAAATGTTAAAATAGGGCTAATGAGTCAAAAGAGCCGAACCCCATGTCTCTACGATGTTCTGATACAGAGATACAGCTCTTGCTAAATGGTTGCTAGGGTATTCTCATTGGTTGCTAGGGAGTGACTTGCAATCCACCAATGATTATACTCAAAGCCATGAAAGGAATAATCCATGATGACTCATGATTTTAAATGTAAGGTTACAGTATTTTTAAGTGAAAATAACAAATATCCACTAGGTGGCACTATGACAAACTCGTGCATGGAATCTCAGGTCATGACTGTGTTACATCGAGCTAGTATCATGGCTATACACTTTAGTTTAGTGAAAAAACAGTTTTATGACCATTGGGCTTGCTCAATGTCAAAGGTTTTGTTCAATTATGAGGCCAACTAGTGGTGCAGGCATACCATTTTTTTTTGTATTGCCTCAGACTTTGCTCAGACATCAGCGTATCAAATCTGGTGAACCGTAAAGCAAAACCTGGCATGCTTAGTATCGTTGGACTCGGCAACAATTCAGGACTCCAAGGAAAAAAGTTGCATGAAAATACGTTAAACTCAGCCTCGAGCGAAAAACCTAGGACTAGTTCGTTTTTATTTTTTTTTACAAAATCGAAAATATCGGACAATTTTTAATGACGGAAATGAAATCGGAGATATACATTTTGTTCGACTTGACGCAAGGAATCCAGTTATATAAGACACTTGACATTTGGACAAGAATTGTGGAAGTTATGAGCTTCAACGCGTTTGCCATCGCTGTAGCGCCCCCCATAGGCCGATTGGGATGACACTCTGTCAAGTTCGCGCACGAATGAGACCTACCATTTGGCCAAGTCTCAAGTCTCTAGGCCTTACGGTTTGGTCTGCACGATCCGTTTTATGGCAGAAGAAAAATAATAAAAATAATAATAAATATAGCTGCAAGCAGCGATTACCGGGGTTCAAGCCATTTAGATCACAAGACGTTTAAGGACATGGCCATATAGATATTCTGCATTGTATTTTGTAGGAGAAACAAGACTGTTAAAGAACAAGACTTAAAGGTTAAATGTCACGTTCTTCCTGATACCATTTTTTAAACCCTAGTTTGCGTGTAATGTTGCTATAATAGCATAAATAATACCTGTAAAATGATAAAGCTCAAAGTTCACTGCCAGGCGATACATTTTCTTCAATAGAATTCCTCTTTAAAAGCCTACAACGAACGGGCGGTTTGGACTACAGCTCTCTATTTCCTGCTTTAATGACGTCACTAAAACAGTTAGTTGACTAAATTCCGCCCACAGGAATACGTCAGTCACCTGCTTTGGCTCAAACGGCTCTGCTAAGCTTAGCTGCTATCGAATCACAGCACACTTAACAAACTACACAATAAAAACTTGATACTTATTTCTGAAGGAGGCACTTCATAGAACAAGGAAGACATCAGCCCGTTTTGAGGACAGTGAAAACAGCGCTATACAGATAAGTAAATTGTGTGAAAACTACCGCGTTTTTTTTACACGTGAAAAACATGAACACATGTTATATTGCCCACTATAAACACAATCAAAGCTTCAAAATCACAGACAGAACGGGAGCTTTAATATTGACATGGTTACACACTCATTTGGAATGTAGTTTTTTTTATAAAAAAAACAAAAAAATATAATTCTTACTGCAAATGTTGTGTAAGTGCCTCCAAAATTATGTTCACATTTCACAGCTATCATAAAATGACATGAGTGTTAAAACTGATAATTCAGAACAATTAAGGTGTTAGTCTTTCACTAAATGTGATTTTAATATTATAACAGTAAAATCATGAAGTTAAAGGTGCAGTGTGTAAATTTTAGCGGCATCTAGTGGTGAGGTCACGAATTGTAACCAATGGCTTAGTCCACAAAAGGAACATATACACAAACATGCTCTGCACATTTTGTATGTTTCTCTCATCTTAAACAGTCATTTTAGTTCATGGAGATCTATTCTGTAGGTCTTACTAAATAGTTGCTTGTTTAAATCTTTTAGACATTTTTTTAAACAAAAGTAATTGTTCTTATAGAACATATATATTCTTTGACATAGATATTATGTGTAAACATACAAGTATTTCAGATGACAGCCTCTGTCATATTATAGTAGGCCTAAAAATAGTACTAAAGCTCTACATTTTTTATATTTAACAACTGGCTATGTCCATACATAACTGAACCAGATGTGTTGTTTATATCAAATGGAGTTAATAACAAATATGATGTCATTAAGCAAATGTCAGTCAGATTTGCTATTAAGCACTTATTTGTTTTCACACATGCGCTGTGCTAGTGTAAGTTTTCAGTAAATCATTTACATTTAAATTAACCAATTGCATCATAACATTACAATTTCATTGCAATAATTCTATAAACAATTATTAAAAACTTTATAAGACACATCATGACATGTTTATGTCATGGAAAATAGATTAGAATACTAAAGCTACTTATAACCAAATAAATATTCTCTTTATGTATGATTATTAGTTATTATTTCTAATGTTGGCCTGTTCTTTAAGAACCCACATATTTACAGCAATCTTTTTCATACCTTTAGGATTTGAAGAATTCTAAGACAACATTTGAAGCTTTATAACTTTATTGGGTTGTTTCCCACAGGTTAAATTGATGCATGACTAGCCATTAGTTATTTAAAAACATTTAGGTACTTTTTTACAAACAAACCTTTTAAAAAACATTAATGGTGTACATCTTAAGACAACACTATAGCCCAGATATATATAAAGGTAGGCCAGTGTAAGCTATTTTCAAGTAAGGCAACTAAAACTTAAGCCTAAATTTTAGTCTGGAACTACACTTAAACCAATGGTCAGTAACATTAATCTCTAAGACTAGTATTCAAAGTTAGTCATACATTTTTATCTTCACGATTGAACATAACTGTTTTAATTATCACGTGAAAAAATATTTAAAATATTTAAATTATATTTAAATCCAAATAGTAAGACTGATTAGCCCTAACTAACTACTAGTTCTTCAGACTTTTATATTATATAGTTTTTAAAATAACATTACTAAAATATTAAATGTATCATTTTTTATTAGGAGTTGAATTTGAATCCCGAGCAGTTTTAACCTTACGGACATGTTACTATAACAACAACTCTAGGATGACCTTAGAAGAAACAAATAATTCAACATGAAGCTAAATCGTCAACAATGAAATCCAGCTAATTGAGTAATCTACGTATAAACGACGGACCCAGCAGTGAAAGCTTTTAACAACTATAGTGTATACAGCTCTTGCATTAGAAGTCCCACAATCAGTTATAAAAGAGTTGGATATTATTTTGTTTAATTTCATATGGAAGAACAGATCGCATTACATTAATAATTCAATTCTATGTAATCCAGTTGAGAAAGGAGGATACAATTTTTTTACTAGATTTTAATACTGCTAACTGTGTTTTTAAAAATAAGTGGATAAAAAGTTATTGAAGTTGCAAAGGAAGTATATGGAACATCATACCAGAAAAGATTTTAAAGAAATTGGGTTGTTTGGAATTGTTTTTGCGATACAATTTTGATATAAACAAGGGTTCCCATAAAACTGTCAGGTTTCCATAAACAGGTTTGTTTATCTTGGATGCTCATATATAAACATAACTTTTCTCCACATAGATATGTTATTTGGAATAACAAGAATATTCTATACAAGAAACAGATCCTTATTTTATAGAAATTGGTATGATAATAATATAATATTAGTGAGGCAGTTATTTAAAGATGATGGTCACCTCTTTAATTATTGTGAATTCCTCAATCATTATAAGATTCCAGTAACTGCTAAGGAATTTGCAGTTGTATTTGATGCCATACCTAGTGGACTTATTCAACTCTGTCAATGTTATACATCTTATGATTGTAACTCCTTACATAATACTGAGTTATGTATTAATGGAGTAAATATTCTAGAAATTTTTTTTTATAACTTTTTTATAAGAACAGAAATGAATGTAGAAATAATATTTGCCTAGATGTAAACCATACTAATCTCCAGTTCAACCTTTAAACAAGTTTTAATTTAAACTATTTGATTGTAATAATATAGTAGTGAGTTTGTAAAACTAATATATATAAATTGTTCATATTTTAATTTGATAACAGAAGTAGAGATAATTAGATTTTATTTCAAGTTAATAGACACATTCACTTGAATTCAAAATAAAATGTATAATACAGTGAAAAGTCTTGATGATGACAACTATAATTATTACTCGATTATTTGTCATTTAATACTATTGTTGTTTTTTAATAGAAAACAGTTTTAATACATTTTGATGATTTGATTATAAAATAAAATAGATATAGTACAGTAAATTCACAAAATTGTTTTTCATATAAACATAAACATCTAGAGCAGTACTTTCAAACTCAGTGAAAAGCAGTGGTTTCTCGAGACCCAATGCTCAGCACATTTTGTATGATTCTCTCATCTGACACAATCAGTTCAGTTCATAAAAATCTCTACTTATCATTAAAGTAGATTTGTTTAAAATAGAAGACTTTTGTATATGTGCAGAGCAGTGGGCCTCCAGGAATAATTTTGAGAACCACTGATCTAGGGTACAGTTAACGTAACACCTGTTGTTCTAGATGCAAATATTTCCGGAATGATGAGCCAAAAATCCTCACAGACACTTGAGAACATAAGACAAACAGGCCCATCAGTTTAGTTGTAATCGCACACCATTACACTGGACACGAACATGGTTAATGCTGGCTGGCTGTTGGTCGCATGTTTTCTAAGATATGTAATTATCCTAATAGACCCTTATAAGAATCTGAAAGCAGATGTTATGTGCAAAATAACAAATAGGTCGGACAAATATTTATGTGTCGTATACATATGCTTTAGTCATCATTCCTTGTTCTTATGTTATAGCGCCACCTAGTGGACAATCTCTGCAATTTTTTGTATATGACCTGGGCCTAGGTCTATGCATATGTGTACCAAGTTTCGTGTTGATATCTGATTCCTATCATAAATGATAGCCATTTAAGTATTTGTGGCACCACCTCTTCGTACTTTTAACCGTGGTGTTGCGACGACGAGTGCAAAGTTCAACTTTTTTTTGATAATTATTGATATTCAGTGTCTAAGGAATATTCCAGCACTGGATTGGTTCAGATCGGTCAAAAAACCTAGGACTAGTTCGCAAAAGTAGGTTTAAAAGAAAATGATGAATATCTAACAAACGATTCGACTGAGACAAGTGCTTCTTGAGGAAAAGTTGTTCATTGTAAGTACCTCTATTTAATGATATGAAGATCTTGTTGCTATCTGAAACACTGCATAATACACAATCACTTAAACACTGAAAAAATTTTTGTTTCGTGACCCCAGAATAGTCCATTGTATATGTGTACCAAATTTGGTGTTGATACCTCTTTCCAATCCCAAGTTATAGCCATTTAAGTCCAAGAGGCTCCGCCCATTGGGGGCGTTTGGGCGTGGCTTGACGACGGCGAGTCTAAAGTTCCACTTTTTTTTGATAACTGAAAACCTATTGTATTTGTCTGTTTTATTAAGGTTTCGAGCACGAAGTGCTAAAAACCTATTGTATTTGTCTGTTTTATTAGGGTTTCGAGCACGAAGTGATGAAAACCTATTGTATTTGTCTGTTTTATTATTAGGGTTTCGAGCACGAAGTGCTGAAAACCTATTGTATTTGTCTGTTTTATTATTAGGGTTTTGAGCACGAAGTGCTGAAAACCTATTGTATTTGTCTGTTTTATTAGGGATTCGAGCACGAAGTGCTGAAAACCTATTGTATTTGTCTGTTTTATTATTATTATTATTAGGGGTTCAAGCCCGAAGGGCTGAAACCCTATTGTATTTGTATGGATTTTTATTATTAGGGGTTCAAGCCCGAAGGGCTGAAACCCTATTGTATTTGTATGGATTTTTATTCTTTTTATTATTTTTCTTCTGCCGTAAAACGGATCGTGCAGACCAAACCGTAAGGCCTAGAGACTTGAGACTTGGCCAAATGGTAGGACCCAATTTGGGGAGAGGTTGATAGAGTTTCAACCCGATTGGCCTATAGGTGGCGCTATAGCGATAACAAACGCGTTGATGCTCATAACTCCCAGAATTCTTGTCCAAATGTCAAGTGTCTTATATCCCTGGATTCCTTGCGTCAAGACGAACAAAACGTATATCTCCGATTTCATTTCCGTCATGAAAATTTTTTCGCTATTTTCGATTTTGTCGAAAAAAATAAAAACGAACTAGTCCTAGGTTTTTTGTCCGATCGGAACCGTTCCAGTGCTGTAATATTCCTTGGAGTGTGAATATGAAAAGTTATCAAAAAAAAGTTGAACTTTATACTCGTCGTCGTCAAGCCACGCCCAAACGCCCCCAATGGGCGGAGCCTCTTGGACTTCAATGGCTGTAACTTGGGATTGGAAAGAGGTATCGAAACCAAATTTGGTACACATATACAGCGGACTATTCTGGGGTCACGTGCAAAAAATTGCATCGCTTGACCACTAGTTGGCGCTATAACACTACTTCAACTTTGAAGAGCTGTAACTAGAGAAATATGGGACCGATCAACTTGAGATTTGGCACGGGTGCTCTTGGTCTAGGGTACTATCTGTGTGGGAAAGGAATTTCGCGTAGCTCAAAAAACATGGCCGCCATCGGCCAATCAAGAAAAAGCAGCTATTGGGCAGGGTTAACGGAGGCCGATCGAAACGAAACGTGGTGGACCTGTTTGTCTCTTGGCCATGAAGGTCTGTGCAGAGTAAGAAAAAATTCGGCCTCCGGGAGGCGCTATCACGTTTTTTCAATGTTTAAGTGATTGTGTATTATGCAGTGTTTCAGATATCAACAAGATCTTTATATCATTTAATAGAGCTACATTTAATGAACAACTTTTCCTCAAGAAGCACTTGTCTCAGTCGAATCGTTTGTTAGATATTCATAATTTTCTCTTAAACCTACTTTTGCGAACTAGTCCTAGGTTTTTTGACCGATCTGAACCAATCCAGTGCTGGAATATTCCTTAGACACTGAATATCAATAATTATCAAAAAAAAGTTGAACTTTGCACTCGTCGTCGCAACACTACGGTCAAAAGTACGAAGAGGCGGGGCCACAAATACTTAAATTGCTATCATTTATGATAGGAATGAGATATCAACATGAAACTTGGTACACATATGTATAGACCCAAGCTGAGGTCACATGCAAAAAATTGCAGAGATTGTCCATTAGGTGGCGCTATAACTTAAGAACAAATAACCATAACTATAGCATATGTATATGACACATAAATATTTGTCTGACCTACTTGTTATTTTGCACATTACATCTACTTTCAGGTTCTTATAATGGTCTATGAGGATAATTATTTATCTTTGAAAACATGCCACTCAACAGCCAACCAGTATTAACCATGTACGAGTCAAGCCTAATGGTGTGTGATTACAACTAAACTCATGGGACTGTTGGTCTTATGTTTCCAAGTGTCTGTGAGGATTTTTAGTTCATCTTTCTGAAAATCTTTGCATCTAACACAATGTGTGCAAAGTAAACAGTTCTCTAGATCAGTGGTTCTCAACACACCTGCTTCACATAATCAGCACAATAGTAGAGATCTCTATTAACTAAACTGATTGTGTCAGATGAGAGAAACATACAAAATGTGCAGAGCAGTGGTTCTCCAGAAACGGAGTAGAGAACCACTGCTCTATATGTTTATGTTTATATGAAAAAACTATTTTGTGAACTAATACTTGGTTTTTCACTCAACACCACTAAAGCCAATGCAATACAATTTCCTGTAGTCTGTGAGCAAATATGAATGCCAAATTGTTATCACCAATTGTACGTCTTATTCCTTTAGTTGTTTAGCTTTGAATTACAAAAACAACTTTTCAAAACTACTAGAATTTTTTCAGTCAACAACAATAAAATCAGCGCAGTACATTTTTCTGTCCTCTGTGTGTAAAGGTATATCAAATACAAAATGTAATGAATTTGAATACCTGCTTTTGTAAGCATAGATTTCATGTGATGTCACACATTGGTGTAGGTGCCATTTGTACGACTGAATTGCAGCATGTGTGTTTAAAGGAACTCATAAAGATATGGATTAAAGTTTTTCATTATCTCCATTTATTTACATCAGTAGCATTAGGATTCTATTCTACCTTCCATGACATAAACGTGTCCTGACATGATGTATAATACAAAGTTGTTACATTTTTATATGTTATTTTTCAAATATTGCACCAAAAACTTCATGTGATAATGCAATTGGTTATTATTCACATAAATGACCTGCTAGAACCCAACTAAAAAGCAGCACTTTATGAAAGTAACACAGACAAATGCTCACCAGCAAATCTGCTGCAAATCTACTAAATAACATGACATTTGTTATTGACATAATTTGATATTGAAAACATATCTGGATCAGTTATTTATTGGCCCAGCCTAAAATCACATGAAAATAATTGCAGAGCTATACCACTATTTGACAATTTAACATGACAGAGCCTAAAAATGTTTCTATTAAAATATGTAACTTTGCTTTATTGTTTCCAAATCCATAAATTAGTATTCTCTTACAATAACACAATAAAAGGATTATATGAAAAATATATACTCTCTGTGTGAAACACAGACCCTCATTAATATACTTTAGAGCATGCTTATCAGGATTTGAGTTAAAAATGTGTCTACCTTTATTTACTTTTAAATATTCAATACTAATTTTATGTTAAATTAATTGTAAAAGGAAAACAATAATTTTAGCCAACAGATGGCAGAAGGTCATCTTCTGCCATCTGCTGGCTAAAATTATTATTTAGTATTTAAAATGTATACTCAATGAAATTGTGTTCACAGGTTTCATCAATGGATGCATGATTTAACTTTATGAAGTCAGTATTATTATGTTAAAATAACATTTCGTCAATCATTCTGACGGTATCCGTTTTAACAGTCATGTGACATTCGAACATAGGATAAACATTTAAATAGGTTGATGAACTCTTAAAGGACACCAAGCATATGGAGATTGGTCATTTATTTCAAAGTCTTATTTCCTAACCCTGCCATTTCTGCTTCTGTGTGTAAATGCATGTATGTGTTTTAGCTTATTCTTCATCATTGCTGTGTTATAGATTAGCCATATGAGACCTATATCTCTATATCAGAACATCGTAGAGAAATTGTGGTGGGCTGTTTTGTCTCATGTTAACAATTTTTGAAACATTTTGTGTGACAAATCTTGCAACAGCATGCACCACATAATTTTCTCTTCAGAAAATTTACCTAATTGGTAACATGTTAGTATTTCATATTCTAAGTATATTTGATAACAATGCAGCAAATCTAAACAGGCATGCCCTTAAAGGTCTTAAAGGTTCATATAATGAGATTTTTTAAAGATGTAAAATAAATTGTTTGTGTACCCAGAGTGTGTATGTGAAGTGTTATCTCAAAATACTCCACAGATCATTTATTATAGCATGTTAAAATTGACACTTTGTAGGCCTGAGCAAAATTGTGCAGTTTTTGGGTGTTTCCTTTAAAATGCAAATGAGTGGATGAAATGCAAACACTGATCACAATGATGGTGGTTTGTTGTAATTGAAATTCAATTGTGCTCTCGATTATTTTATTTTTTATCTTTTTCATGTTTTCTAGGTTGATATAAGCACTGGGGACCCAATTATAGCACTTACACTTGGAAAAAGTCAGATTTTCACGCTATGACCCCTTTAAGGTCCCAGATCGCTTGAACCCCGCTAATCGCTGCTTGCAGCTATATTTCTTTTTATTATTTTTCTTCTGCCGTAAAACGGATCGTGCAGCCCAAACCGTAAGGCCTAGAGACTTGAGACTTGGCCAAATGGTAGGTCTCATTCGTGCGCGAAGTTGACAGAGTGTCATCCCAATCGGCCAATGGGGGGCGCTACAGCGATGGCAAACGCGTTGATGCTCATAACTTCCACAATTCTTGTCCAAATGTCAAGTGTCTTATATCCCTGGATTCCTTGCGTCAAGACAAACAAAATGTATATCTCCGATTTCATTTCCGTCATTAAAAATTTTCCGCTATTTTCGATTTTGTCGAAAAAAATAAAAACGAACTAGTCCTAGGTTTTTCGCTCCATCGGAATCGTTTCGGTGCTAAAATGTTCCTTGGAGTTCGAATATCAATAATTATTGAAAAAAAGTTGAACTTTCGACTCACGGTCGACATGCCACGCCCAAACGTCTGAAGTGTGCGCAGCCACTAGGGATTTATTGGCTATAACTGCTGACAGGAATGAAGTATCAACACGACACTTGGTACTTGTGATGACAGTCATGGCCTGAGGTGGCATGCGTCGTTTCGTCACAGCGCCACCTAGTGGTCAGACGAATCATTTAAACGCTTATAACTTAGGCTGAGTTTAACGTATTTTCATGCAACTTTTTTCTTTGGAGTCCTGAATTGTTGCCGAGTCCAACGATACCAAGCATGCCAGGTTTTGCTTTACGGTTGGTTCTGCACAGGAAAATAGCGCTTAAAAAACAAGCGCGAATAACTCCGCATGGGTTATTCCGATCGACTCGAAACGACCATAGGAAGAACATTGTATTACCTTCTGAACAAAAAGTTCTATTGGCGTTATGATAAAATTTCCATCAGAAATGGCCGAAAATTACAAAAAACGAAAAATTACCTCAAAATTTTGTGTTTTTACACATAAATGGTTATAACTCCGCAACGAAATGATATTTTTTCACCAGATTTGATACGCTGATGTCTGAGCACAAGCTGAGGCAATACAAAAAAAATGGTATGCCTGCACCACTAGTTGGCCTCATAATTTAACAAAACCTATGACATTGAGCAAACCCAATGGTCATACAACTGTTTTTTCAATAAACTAAAGTGTACAGCCATGATACTAGCTAGATGTAACACAGTCATGACCTGAGATTCCATGCACGAGTTTGTCATAGCGCCACCTAGTGGTAATTTGTTATTTTCACTTAAAAATACTGTAACCTTACCTTTAAAATCATGAGTCATCATGGATTATTCCTTTCATGGCTTTGAGTATAATCATTGGTGGATTGCAAGTCACTCCCTAGCAAGCAATGAGAATACCCTAGCAACCATTTAGCAAGAGCTGTATCTCTGTATCAGAACATCGTAGAGACATGGGGTTCAGTTCTTTTGACTCATTAACACTATTTTAACATTTTGTGACCCGAGTTTTGCCAATGAAAGCACCACAAACATTTCTTTCATTGTTCCATTTGTCAATGTTCCGTGAGAAGAGAGGGAGACATTTCACTGAATGATAGCACTTTTTTGCTGATACTTTGAACACGTGTGTCTGGTATCTTATTTTTCATCATTTATTTTGTACAATGCAGCAAATCTACACAGCCATGCCCTTAAAGGTCTTAATGTCCCAAATCGCTTGAACCCCGGTAATCGCTGCTTGCAGCTATATTTATTATTATTATTATTATTTTTCCGCCATAAAACGCGTCGCCCAGCACAAACCGTAAGTCGTAGAAACTTGCCACTTGGTCTACTGGTTGTATATTAGCAGGCTACTCAGATACAGTGAATCAGCCAAATCGGCCCATAGGTGGCGCTATAGCAATGCCCGACGCGTTGGGGCTCATAACTCCTAAACCGGACATCCTACACTCAAGTGTTTGGTATCATTGTAATCCCTGGCTCCAAACTTAAAAAATGTATATCTCCGATTTCATTTCCGGTATGCAAATGTTTTCACTAATTTGCATAATATGCATTTCAAGCCAAAATGAACTAGTCCTAGGTTTTTCGCCTGATCGGAATCGTTCCAACGCAGGAGAAATCTGTGGAGTGAGTAGGTAAATAATTATCGAACATAATGTGTAATTTCGCTTCAGTGTCACTAAGGGGCGCCAAAATTCAATACCGGAAGTAGACTATCTCCAGGAAAATGGCTATAACTCGTGAACGGTTAGAGATATCTTAACGCGGTTTGGTACACATGTGTATCAGCTCAGTCCGGGGTCACAGGAAAAAATACGCGGATTTTGGCCACTAGGTGGCGCTATAATAAGCTTGAGGTCGAAAATGGCTATCACTACACAACCGTAAGCCCGATACACTTCATATTTGGTATGGTGTGTCTTTGTGCAATGTACCATGAGGGTATAGAAGGACATTGGCGTATCTGCAAAAACATGGCCGTCATCGGCCAATGAAGTGTGAGGGCTGATTTGACAGGGTTAACAAAGGTCGATCGGAAAGACACTCACTGTGCTTGTTTGTGTACTGCTCCAGAAGGTCTGTAAGAATTATGGTGTCATTTGGCCACTAGGGGGCGTAATACCGTATTTCGGTGCCTGTATCACGTGACGTTTGACATACACACACAAACATGACATCATATGATAGATCGGTTCATAACGAAAAACTTTGCCTCTTGAAGCGTTGCTGTCAATCAAACGGTTCGTTAGTTATTGGCGATAACGTTCAAACCTACTTTTGCGAACTAGTCCTAGGTTTTTCATCCGATCTGAACCTAACGAAAGCTGATTGATTCTGTGGAGTGGGAATATGAATAATTATCGAAAAAAAGTTGAAATTTGTATTCAAACACGCAAGGAGTGGCCAAAAACCGAACTGGGCGGAGCTTAAAACATTTAAACGGCCATAACTCGAGAGGCGTTTGAGATATCATCATGGGGCTTGAATCATATGTGTAGGCCATCGGTCTAAGGTCGTGATATAAAAAGCTCGCCGATTGGACACTAGATGGCGCTATAACGGGGAAAATAGCACTAAATACTGTGATTATGCAATGGTTGCAACTTTCACGCCTATAACTTTATCTGTGGTCAAGAGATTTTCATGGGAGTTATTTTTTAGCATCCTGAATTGTTTCCGAGTCCTACGATACCAAGCATGCCAGGTTTCGCCTTACGGTTAGTTCTGCACAGCAAAAATAGCACTTACAAAACATGCGCAAATAACTCTGCGAGGATTATTCCGATCGACTTTAAACGACCATAGGAAGAACATTGCATTACCTTCTGAACAAAAAAGTCTATTGGCGTTATGTTAAAATTTCTATCAGAAATGGCAGAAAATTGCAAAAACGAAAAATTACCTCAAAATTTTGTGTTTTTTACACATAAATGGTTATACCTCCGCAACGAAATGACATTTTTTCACCAGATTTGATACGCTGATGGCTGAGCAGAGTCTGAGGCAATACCCAAAAAATGATATGCCTGCACCACTCGTTGGCCTCATAATTGAACAAAACCTTTGACATTGAGCGAGCCCAATGGTCTTACAACTGTTTTTTTCACTAAACTAAAGTGTTCAGCCATGATACTAGCTAGATGTAACAAAGTCATGACCTGACGTTGCATGCACAATTTTGTCGTAGCGCCACCCTGTGGTTATTTGTTATTTTCACTTAAAAGTGAGTAGAGAGCAGAGAAATTTCACTGAATGAGAGCTGTTTTTTTGCTGATAGCTAATGTATTTAAGGTTGTATCTTCGCCAAACGTATGCGTAATGACACAGTTATTGGTAATTCTGATGGCAGTCAGGACCTGAGGGAGCCTGCAGTTTTGTTGCACCAACACCTAGTGGTCGGAAGCATATTTTAGAAACCTAAATCTTTGGCTGCAGTCACCGTATTTTCATGAGACTTTTTTCACAGGAGTCCTGAATTGTTGCAGAGTCCAACGATACCAAACATGCCAGGTTTTGCCTTATGCTTAGTCCTGGAGTTATCAGAACACAATTAAGGAGGACATTAAATAAGTCAAGCATTATCTTTCTAGCTGTGTTTGCTGTCCACTGTAGGTCCTTGCGGTTTGCTGCGCTGCTGTGTGTGTGCCTTATGTGCAAGTCTGCAGTCTGTTTACACCATTGCACCATACCACGACTCAATGGCCTTGTAGTTCAACTAAACACGGCCATTTCTGAATTGTATGTTACGGTATAAATCTGAAAAACTAATTCTCGTTAACAAATTATCTGAATGACTTAACATTAAGGACGTGACATATTTGTCCTTTAGGTGCACCTGTGTGTAAGCATACATAGTCTGTATGAACCGTTTCTGACCATCTCTTTCGTTTTTCTGCATGCGATGTGGTGTATCAGCCTGGTCGACGACATCTGACGTCTCTGACGTGCTTTAATGCTCGAAACCCGGTAAATGCTGCTTGCAGCTTTAATTAGGGGTTCAAGCCCGAAGGGCTGAAACCCTATTGTATTTGTATGGATTTTTATTATTAGGGGTTCAAGCCCGTAGGGCTGAAACCCTATTGTAATTGTTAAGATTTTTATTTATTATTATTATTTTGCCGTAAAACGGAACGTGCAGACCAAACCGTAAGGCCTAGAGACTTGAAACTTGGTCAAATGGTAGGACCCAATTTGGGGAGAGGTTGATAGAGTATCAACCCGATTGGCCTATAGGTGGCGCTATAGCAATAACAAACGCGTTGATGATCATAACTCCCACAAATCTTGTCCAAATGTCAAGTGTCTTATATCACTGGAATCATTGCGTCAAGTCGAACAAAACGTATATCTCCGATTTCATTTCCGCCATGGAAAATTTTTCGCTATTTTCGATTTTGTCGAAAAAAATAAAAACGAACTAGTCCTAGGTTTTTCGTCCGATCGGAACCGTTCCAGTGCTGTAATATTCCTTGGAGTGTGAATATGAAAAGTTATCAAAAAAAGTGGAACTTTAGACTCGCCGTCGTCAAGCCACGCCCAAACGCCCCCAATGGGCGGAGCCTCTTGGACTTAAATGGCTATAACTTGGGATTGGAAAGAGGTATCAACACCAAATTTGGTACACATATACAATGGACTATTCTGGGGTCACGAAACAAAAATTGCGCCGCTTGACCACTAGCTGGCGCTATAAGACCACCTCAACTTTGAAGGTCTGTAACTACAGAAATGTGCGACCGATCAACTTGACATTTGGCACCGGTGCTCCTGGTCTACGGTACTATCTATGTGTAAAAGGAATTTCGCTTGGATCAAAAAACATGGCCGCCATCGGCCAATCAAGGAAAAGCAGCTGTTAGACAGGGTTAACGGAGGCAGATCGAAACGAAACGCGGTGGTCCTGTTTGTCTCTTGGCCATGAAGGTCTGTGCAGAGTAAGAAAAAATTCGGCCTCCGGGAGGCGCTATCACGTTTTTTCAATGTTTAAGTGATTGTGTATTATGCAGTGTTTCAGATAGCAACAAGATCTTCATATCATTAAATAGAGGTACTTACAATGAACAACTTTTCCTCAAGAAGCACTTGTCTCAGTCGAATCGTTTGTTAGATATTCATCATTTTCTTTTAAACCTACTTTTGCGAACTAGTCCTAGGTTTTTTGACCGATCTGAACCAATCCAGTGCTGGAATATTCCTTAGACACTGAATATCAATAATTATCAAAAAAAAGTTGAACTTTGCACTCGTCGTCGCAACACCACGGTTAAAAGTACGAAGAGGTGGTGCCACAAATACTTAAATGGCTATCATTTATGATAGGAATCAGATATCAACACGAAACTTGGTACACATGTGCATAGACCTAGGCCCAGGTCATATACAAAAAATTGCAGAGATTGTCCACTAGGTGGCGCTATAACATAAGAACAAGGAATGATGACTAAAGCATATGTATACGACACATAAATATTTGTCCGACCTATTTGTTATTTTGCACATAACATCTGCTTTCAGATTCTTATAAGGGTCTATTAGGATAATTACATATCTTAGAAAACATGCGACCAACAGCCAGCCAGCATTAACCATGTACGTGTCCAGTGTAATGGTGTGCGATTACAACTAAACTGATGGGCCTGTTTGTCTTATGTTCTCAAGTGTCTGTGAGGATTTTTGGCTCATCATTCCGGAAATATTTGCATCTAGAACAACAGGTGTTACATTAACTGTACCCTAGATCAGTGGTTCTCAAAATTATTCCTGGAGGCCCACTGCTCTGCACATATACAAAAGTCTTCTATTTTAAACAAATCTACTTTAATGATAAGTAGAGATTTTTATGAACTGAACTGATTGTGTCAGATGAGAGAATCATACAAAATGTGCCGAGCATTGGGTCTCGAGAAACCACTGCTTTTCACTGAGTTTGAAAGTACTGCTCTAGATGTTTATGTTTATATGAAAAACAATTTTGTGAATTTACTGTACTATATCTATTTTATTTTATAATCAAATCATCAAAATGTATTAAAACTGTTTTCTATTAAAAAAAACAACAATAGTATTAAATGACAAATAATCGAGTAATAATTATAGTTGTCATCATCAAGACTTTTCACTGTATTATACATTTTATTTTGAATTCAAGTGAATGTGTCTATTAACTTGAAATAAAATCTAATTATCTCTACTTCTGTTATCAAATTAAAATATGAACAATTGATATATATTAGTTTTACAAACTCACTACTATATTATTACAATCAAATATTTTAAATTAAAACTTGTTTAAAGGTTGAACTGGAGATTAGTATGGTTTACATCTAGGCAAATATTATTTCTACATTCATTTCTGTTCTTATAAAAAAGTTATAAAAAAAAATGTTCTAGAATATTTACTCCATTAATACATAACTCAGTATTATGTAAGGAGTTACAATCATAAGATGTATAACATTGACAGAGTTGAATAAGTCCACTAGGTATGGCATCAAATACAACTGCAAATTCCTTAGCAGTTACTGGAATCTTATAATGATTGAGGAATTCACAATAATTAAAGAGGTGACCATCATCTTTAAATAACTGCCTCACCAATATTATATTATTATCATACCAATTTCTATAAAATAAGGATCTGTTTCTTGTATAGAATATTCTTGTTATTCCAAATAACATATCTATGTGGAGAGAAGTTATGTTTATATATGAGCATCCAAGATAAACAAACCTGTTTATGGAAACCTGACAGTTTTATGGGAACCCTTGTTTATATCAAAATTGTATCGCAAAAACAATTCCAAACAACCCAATTTCTTTAAAATCTTTTCTGGTATGATGTTCCATATACTTCCTTTGCAACTTCAGTAACTTTTTATCCACTTATTTTTAAAAACACAGTTAGCAGTATTAAAATCTAGTAAAAAAATTGTATCCTCCTTTCTCAACTGGATTACATAGAATTGAATTATTAATGTAATGCGATCTGTTCTTCCATATGAAATTAAACAAAATAATATCCAACTCTTTTATAACTGATTGTGGGACTTCTAATGCAAGAGCTGTATACACTATAGTTGTTAAAAGCTTTCACTGCTGGGTCCGTCGTTCATACGTAGATTACTCAATTAGCTGGATTTCATTGTTGACGATTTAGCTACATGTTGAATTATTTGTTTCTTCTAAGGTCATCCTAGAGTTGTTGTTATAGTAACATGTCCGTAAGGTTAAAACTGCTCGGGATTCAAATTCAACTCCTAATAAAAAATGATACATTTAATATTTTAGTAATGTTATTTTAAAAACTATATAATATAAAAAACATAATTAAGACTGTGTTTTAAGGACTAGTCTGAAGAACTAGTAGTTAGTTAGGGCTAATCAGTCTTACTATTTGGATTTAAATATAATTTAAATATTTTAAATATTTTTTCACGTGATAATTAAAACAGTTATGTTCAATCGTGAAGATAAAAATGTATGACTAACTTTGAATACTAGTCTTAGAGATTAATGTTACTGACCATTGGTTTAAGTGTAGTTCCAGACTAAAATTTAGGCTTAAGTTTTAGTTGCCTTACTTGAAAATAGCTTACACTGGCCTACCTTTATATATATCTGGGCTATAGTGTTGTCTTAAGATGTACACCATTAATGTTTTTTAAAAGGTTTGTTTGTAAAAAAGTACCTAAATGTTTTTAAATAACTAATGGCTAGTCATGCATCAATTTAACCTGTGGGAAACAACCCAATAAAGTTATAAAGCTTCAAATGTTGTCTTAGAATTCTTCAAATCCTAAAGGTATGAAAAAGATTGCTGTAAATATGTGGGTTCTTAAAGAACAGGCCAACATTAGAAATAATAACTAATAATCATACATAAAGAGAATATTTATTTGGTTATAAGTAGCTTTAGTATTCTAATCTATTTTCCATGACATAAACATGTCATGATGTGTCTTATAAAGTTTTTAATAATTGTTTATAGAATTATTGCAATGAAATTGTAATGTTATGATGCAATTGGTTAATTTAAATGTAAATTATTTACTGAAAACTTACACTAGCACAGCGCATGTGTGAAAACAAATAAGTGCTTAATAGCAAATCTGACTGACATTTGCTTAATGACATCATATTTGTTATTAACTCCATTTAATATAAACAACACATCTGGTTCAGTTATGTATGGACATAGCCAGTTGTTAAATATAAAAAATGTAGAGCTTTAGTACTATTTTTAGGCCTACTATAATATGACAGAGGCTGTCATCTGAAATACTTGTATGTTTACACATAATATCTATGTCAAAGAATATATATGTTCTATAAGAACAATTACTTTTGTTTCAAAAAAATGTCTAAAAGATTTAAACAAGCAACTATTTAGTAAGACCTACAGAATAGATCTCCATGAACTAAAATGACTGTTTAAGATGAGAGAAACATACAAAATGTGCAGAGCATGTTTGTGTATATGTTCCTTTTGTGGACTAAGCCATTGGTTACAATTCGTGACCTCACCACTAGATGCCGCTAAAATTTACACACTGCACCTTTAACTTCATGATTTTACTGTTATAATATTAAAATCACATTTAGTGAAAGACTAACACTTTAATTGTTCTGAATTATCAGTTTTAACACTCATGTCATTTTATGATAGCTGTGAAATGTGAACATAATTTTGGAGGCACTTACACAACATTTGCAGTAAGAATTATATTTTTTTGTTTTTTTTATAAAAAAAACTACATTCCAAATGAGTGTGTAACCATGTCAATATTAAAGCTCCCGTTCTGTCTGTGATTTTGAAGCTTTGATTGTGTTTATAGTGGGCAATATAACATGTGTTCATGTTTTTCACGTGTAAAAAAAACGCGGTAGTTTTCACACAATTTACTTATCTGTATAGCGCTGTTTTCACTGTCCTCAAAACGGGCTGATGTCTTCCTTGTTCTATGAAGTGCCTCCTTCAGAAATACGTATCAAGTTTTTATTGTGTAGTTTGTTAAGTGTGCTGTGATTCGATAGCAGCTAAGCTTAGCAGAGCCGTTTGAGCCAAAGCAGGTGACTGACGTATTCCTGTGGGCGGAATTTAGTCAACTAACTGTTTTAGTGACGTCATTAAATCAGGAAATAGAGAGCTGTAGTCCAAACCGCCCGTTCGTTGTAGGCTTTTAAAGAGGAATTCTATTGAAGAAAATGTATCGCCTGGCAGTGAACTTTGAGCTTTATCATTTTACAGGTATTATTTATGCTATTATAGCAACATTACACGCAAACTAGGGTTTAAAAAATGGTATCAGGAAGAACGTGACATTTAACCTTTAAGTCTTGTTCTTTAACAGTCTTGTTTCTCCTACAAAATACAATGCAGAATATCTATATGGCCATGTCCTTAAACGTCTTGTGATCTAAATGGCTTGAACCCCGGTAATCGCTGCTTGCAGCTATATTTAGGGGTTCAAGCCCGTAGGGCTGAAACCCTATTGTATTTGTATGGATTTTTATTATTCTAGTTATTATTTTTCTTCTGCCGTAGAACGGATCGTGCAGACCAAACCGTAAGGCCTAGAGACTTGAGACTTGGCCAAATGGTAGGACCCAATTTGGGGAGAGGTTGATAGAGTATCAACCCGATTGGCCTATAGGTGGCGCTATAGCGATAACAAACGCGTTGATGCTCATAACTCCCAGAATTCTTGTCCAAATGTCAAGTGTCTTATATCCCTGGATTCCTTGCGTCAAGACGAACAAAACGTATATCTCCGATTTCATTTCCGTCATGAAAATTTTTTCGCTATTTTCGATTTTGTCGAAAAAAATAAAAACGAACTAGTCCTAGGTTTTTTGTCCGATCGGAACCGTTCCAGTGCTGTAATATTCCTTGGAGTGTGAATATGAAAAGTTATCAAAAAAAAGTTGAACTTTATACTCGTCGTCGTCAAGCCACGCCCAAACGCCCCCAATGGGCGGAGCCTCTTGGACTTCAATGGCTGTAACTTGGGATTGGAAAGAGGTATCGAAACCAAATTTGGTACACATATACAACGGACTATTCTGGGGTCACGTGCAAAAAATTGCATCGCTTGACCACTAGTTGGCGCTATAACACTACTTCAACTTTGAAGAGCTGTAACTAGAGAAATATGGGACCGATCAACTTGAGATTTGGCACGGGTGCTCTTGGTCTAGGGTACTATCTGTGTGGGAAAGGAATTTCGCGTAGCTCAAAAAACATGGCCGCCATCGGCCAATCAAGAAAAAGCAGCTATTGGGCAGGGTTAACGGAGGCCGATCGAAACGAAACGTGGTGGACCTGTTTGTCTCTTGGCCATGAAGGTCTGTGCAGAGTAAGAAAAAATTCGGCCTCCGGGAGGCGCTATCACGTTTTTTCAATGTTTAAGTGATTGTGTATTATGCAGTGTTTCAGATATCAACAAGATCTTTATATCATTTAATAGAGCTACATTTAATGAACAACTTTTCCTCAAGAAGCACTTGTCTCAGTCGAATC
This sequence comes from Paramisgurnus dabryanus, assembly GCF_030506205.2. NCBI lineage: Eukaryota > Metazoa > Chordata > Actinopteri > Cypriniformes > Cobitidae > Paramisgurnus > Paramisgurnus dabryanus. The sequence goes on along the minus strand of NC_133343.1, from coordinate 40,903,206 downwards.
GTTTGTTAGATATTCATAATTTTCTCTTAAACCTACTTTTGCGAACTAGTCCTAGGTTTTTTGACCGATCTGAACCAATCCAGTGCTGGAATATTCCTTAGACACTGAATATCAATAATTATCAAAAAAAAGTTGAACTTTGCACTCGTCGTCGCAACACTACGGTCAAAAGTACGAAGAGGCGGGGCCACAAATACTTAAATTGCTATCATTTATGATAGGAATGAGATATCAACATGAAACTTGGTACACATATGTATAGACCCAAGCTGAGGTCACATGCAAAAAATTGCAGAGATTGTCCATTAGGTGGCGCTATAACTTAAGAACAAATAACCATAACTATAGCATATGTATATGACACATAAATATTTGTCTGACCTACTTGTTATTTTGCACATTACATCTACTTTCAGGTTCTTATAATGGTCTATGAGGATAATTATTTATCTTTGAAAACATGCCACTCAACAGCCAACCAGTATTAACCATGTACGAGTCAAGCCTAATGGTGTGTGATTACAACTAAACTCATGGGACTGTTGGTCTTATGTTTCCAAGTGTCTGTGAGGATTTTTAGTTCATCTTTCTGAAAATCTTTGCATCTAACACAATGTGTGCAAAGTAAACAGTTCTCTAGATCAGTGGTTCTCAACACACCTGCTTCACATAATCAGCACAATAGTAGAGATCTCTATTAACTAAACTGATTGTGTCAGATGAGAGAAACATACAAAATGTGCAGAGCAGTGGTTCTCCAGAAACGGAGTAGAGAACCACTGCTCTATATGTTTATGTTTATATGAAAAAACTATTTTGTGAACTAATACTTGGTTTTTCACTCAACACCACTAAAGCCAATGCAATACAATTTCCTGTAGTCTGTGAGCAAATATGAATGCCAAATTGTTATCACCAATTGTACGTCTTATTCCTTTAGTTGTTTAGCTTTGAATTACAAAAAAAACTTTTCAAAACTACTAGAATTTTTTCAGTCAACAACAATAAAATCAGCGCAGTACATTTTTCTGTCCTCTGTGTGTAAAGGTATATCAAATACAAAATGTAATGAATTTGAATACCTGCTTTTGTAAGCATAGATTTCATGTGATGTCACACATTGGTGTAGGTGCCATTTGTACGACTGAATTGCAGCATGTGTGTTTAAAGGAACTCATAAAGATATGGATTAAAGTTTTTCATTATCTCCATTTATTTACATCAGTAGCATTAGGATTCTATTCTACCTTCCATGACATAAACGTGTCCTGACATGATGTATAATACAAAGTTGTTACATTTTTATATGTTATTTTTCAAATATTGCACCAAAAACTTCATGTGATAATGCAATTGGTTATTATTCACATAAATGACCTGCTAGAACCCGACTAAAAAGCAGCACTTTATGAAAGTAACACAGACAAATGCTCACCAGCAAATCTGCTGCAAATCTACTAAATAACATGACATTTGTTATTGACATAATTTGATATTGAAAACATATCTGGATCAGTTATTTATTGGCCCAGCCTAAAATCACATGAAAATAATTGCAGAGCTATACCACTATTTGACAATTTAACATGACAGAGCCTAAAAATGTTTCTATTAAAATATGTAACTTTGCTTTATTGTTTCCAAATCCATAAATTAGTATTCTCTTACAATAACACAATAAAAGGATTATATGAAAAATATATACTCTCTGTGTGAAACACAGACCCTCATTAATATACTTAAGAGCATGCTTATCAGGATTTGAGTTAAAAATGTGTCTACCTTTATTTACTTTTAAATATTCAATACTCATTTTATGTTAAATTAATTGTAAAAGGAAAACAATAATTTTAGCCAACAGATGGCAGAAGGTCATCTTCTGCCATCTGCTGGCTAAAATTATTATTTATTATTTAAAATGTATACTCAATGAAATTGTGTTCACAGGTTTCATCAATGGATGCATGATTTAACTTTATGAAGTCAGTATTATTATGTTAAAATAACATTTCGTCAATCATTCTGACGGTATCCGTTTTAACAGTCATGTGACATTCGAACATAGGATAAACATTTAAATAGGTTGATGAACTCTTAAAGGACACCAAGCATATGGAGATTGGTCATTTATTTCAAAGTCTTATTTCCTAACCCTGCCATTTCTGCTTTTGTGTGTAAATGCATGTATGTGTTTTAGCTTATTCTTCATAATTGCTGTGTTATAGATTAGCCATGTGAGACCTATATCTCTATATCAGAACATCGTAGAGAAATTGTGGTGGGCTGTTTTGTCTCATGTTAACAATTTTTGAAACATTTTGTGTGACAAATCTTGCAACAGCATGCACCACATAATTTTCTCTTCAGAAAATTTACCTAATTGGTAACATGTTAGTATTTCATATTCTAAGTATATTTGATAACAATGCAGCAAATCTAAACAGGCATGCCCTTAAAGGTCTTAAAGGGTCATATAATGAGATTTTTTAAAGATGTAAAATAAATTGTTTGTGTACCCAGAGTGTGTATGTGAAGTGTTATCTCAAAATACTCCACAGATCATTTATTATAGCATGTTAAAATTGACACTTTGTAGGCCTGAGCAAAATTTTGCAGTTTTTGGGTGTTTCCTTTAAAATGCAAATGAGTGGATGAAATGCAAACACTGATCACAATGATGGTGGTTTGTTGTAATTGAAATTCAATTGTGCTCTCGATTATTTTATTTTTTTTATCTTTTTCATGTTTTCTAGGTTGATATAAGCACTGGGGACCCAATTATAGCACTTACACTTGGAAAAAGTCAGATTTTCACGCTATGACCCCTTTAAGGTCCCAGATCGCTTGAACCCCGCTAATCGCTGCTTGCAGCTATATTACCGTTTGTTTTTGTTAGGATATTTATTATTTTTCTGCTATAAAACGGATCGTGCAGACCAAACCGTAAGGCCTAGAGACTTGGCCAAATGATAGGTCTCATTCGTGCGCGAAGTTGACAGAGTATGAACCCAATCGGCCTATGGGGGGGCGCTACAGCGATGGCAAACGCGTTTAGGCTCATACCTCCCACAATTCTTGTCCAAATGTCAAGTGTCTCATATCCCTGGATTCCTTGCATCAAGACGAACAAAATTTATATCTCCGATTTTATTTCCGTCATGAAAAATTTTCCGCTATTTTCGATTTTGTCGAAAAAAATAAAAACGAACTAGTCCTTGGTTTTTCGCCCGATCGGAATCATTCCAGTGCTAAAATGTTCCTTGGAGTTTGAATATCAATAATTATTAAAAAAAAGTTGAACTTTCGACTCACGGTCAACATGCCACGCCCAAACGTCTGAATTGTGGGCAGGCACTAGAACATTATTGGCTATAACTGGGGACAGGAATGAAGTATCAACACGACACTTGGTACTTGTGATGAGAGTCAAGGCCTGAGGTTTCATGCATCGTTTCGTCACAGCGCCACCTAGTGGTCATACGAATCAAATAATGCTTATAACTTAGGCTGAGTTTAACGTATTTTCATGCGACTTTTTTCCTTGGAGTCCTGAATTGTTGCCGAGTCCAACGATACCAAGCATGCCAGGTTATGCTTTACGGTTGGTTCTGCACAGGAAAATAGCGCTTAAAAAACATGCGCGAATAACTCCGCGAGAGTTATTCCGATCGACTCGAAACGACCATAGGAAGAACATTGTATTACCTTCTAAACAAAAAGTTCTATTGGCGTTATGTTAAAATTTCCATCAGAAATGGCCGAAAATTGCAAAAAAACGAAAAATTACCTCAAAATGTTGTGTTTTTTACACATAAATGGTTATAACTCCGCAACGAAATGATATTTTTTCACCAGATTTGATACGCTGATGTCTGAGCACATTCTGAGGCAATATAAAAAAAATGGTATGCCTGCACCACTAGTTGGCCTCATAATTTAACAAAACCTTTGACATTGAGCAAGCCAAATGGTCATACAACTGTTTTTTCACTAAACTAAAGTGTACAGCCATGATACTAGCTAGATGTAACACAGTCATGACCTGAGATTCCATGCACGACTTTGTCATAGCGCCACCTAGTGGTAATTTGTTATTTTCACTTAAAAATACTGTAACCTTACATTTAAAATCATGAGTCATCATGGATTATTCCTTTCATGACTTTAAGTATAATCATTGGTGGATTGCAAGTCACTCCCTAGCAACCAATGAGAATACCCTAGCAACCATTTAGCAAGAGCTGTATCTCTGTATCAGAACATCGTAGAGACATGGGGTTCAGTTCTTTTGACTCATTAACACTATTTTAACATTTTGTGACCCGAGTTTTGCCAATGCAAGCACCACAAACATTTCTTTAATTGTTCCATTTGTCAATGTTCCGTGAGAAGAGAGGGAAACATTTCACTGAATGATAGCACTTTTTTGCTGATAACTTTGAACATGTGTGTCTGGTATCTTATTTTTCATCATTTATTTTGTACAATGCAGCAAATCTACACAGCCATGCCCTTAAAGGTCTTAATGTCCCAAATCGCTTGAACCCCGGTAATCGCTGCTTGCAGCTATATTTAGGGGTTCAAGCCCGAAGGGCTGAAACCCTATTGTATTTGTATGGATTTTTATTATTATTAGGGGTTCAAGCCCGAAGGGCTGAAACCCTATTGTATTTGTATGGATTTTTATTCTTTTTAATATTTTTCTTCTGCCGTAAAACGGATCGTGCAGACCAAACCGTAAGGCCTAGAGACTTGAGACTTGGCCAAATGATAGGTCTCATTCGTGCGCGAAGTTGACAGAGTATGAACCCAATCGGCCTATGGGGGGCGCTACAGCGAAGGCAAACGCGTATAGGCTCATAACTCCCACAATTCTTGTCCAAATGTCAAGTGTCTCATATCCCTGGATTCCTTGCATCAAGACGAACAAAATGTTTATCTCCGATTTTATTTCCGTCATGAATAATTTTCCGCTATTTTCGATTTTGTCGAAAAAAATAAAAACGAACTAGTCCTAGGTTTTTCGCCCGATCGGAATCATTCCAGTGCTAAAATGTTCCTTGGAGTTTGAATATTAATAATTATTTTAAAAAAGTTGAAGTTTCGACTCACGGTAGACATTACATGGCCAAATGTCTGAATGGGCAGAGCCCCTTGGACTTAAATGGTTATAACTGGCGACAGGAATGAGATATTGACACCAAATTTGGTTTACAAATAATCAGGTCATTAGTAGAACTGAACATATTGTGTCAAATGACAGAAACATTCAAAAAGTGCAGAGCAGTGGGCTTCCAGGAACAGAGTTTACAACCACTGCTCGAAATGCTAGTTTTGTGAACTAGTTCTCAGTTATTTACTTACTAACATTAAAGCCAGTGCAATACAAATTCTGGTATTCTTTGAGCAAATGAGAACATAAAATCTATGGTTGTAATTATATTCATAGATTTGATATCTTGTCAAACAGTGATGTCAGCAGCACTATTTATAGTTTTATTAGTTATTTCATTTTTAGCTGATGTTATGTTCTTTTTGCCCATCAGATTGCATCTGCATGAAAATTACAGTTTTTCTCAATTGCTAAAACACAATTTCTGAAACCTTGCTTCATTTTCTGAAAACATTAAACACAAAACCTCATCTTCAAGCACTATTTGCAAAACCTCTGAATCCTCTTGCAAAATGAAACTTTTGCCCCAAAACAGTTTTGCCTGTGTTTAAAATCAAACACTGCTCTCAAATCAGCTCTCAAAACAGTTTTATTTGTGTTCAAAAGCAAACACTGCTCTCAATCCATAAACAAAGTGATCATAATGATATACATTATCAAACAGCGAGTAAAAACTACACCAAAAAATAGAAGACACATTATTCAAAACACATAGTTCTGAGGGAGAAGTACATTTTTACAGTGTAACTCTCATTGTTTTGGACAAATTGCCAATTATTTGATACAAGCGAGCAGATGATTATGTAAAAATATGTTTGCATTTTCATTTTAATTTTCATACAGTTTTTCTGAATTGCTAAAACACATTTTTTCAAACCTTAAACACAAATCCCAATTTCAAACAAAATTTATAGAACCCCAGACTCTTCTAGCAAAATCAAACAATTCCTTCAAAACCATGTCACTTGTACTCAAAATCAAACTAAGCTTTCAAATAATACACACATAAGTCTATAATATAAAACACTACAAAGCATCCATTAGACACTACCTTAAAAAATGGAAAACACAACATTCAGACATCTGCTAACAGAAAAATACATGTTTATTGTATACAACAACACACTTAACAAATACAGTAAAAAATCTGTATTACTGTAATCACAAGTTTAGTTCAGTGAATATAGCAAATAATTTACCGTAAGTACTGCAAGTAATAGTAAGTTTTCAATATTACTGTAAGCAGCACTTGTATTTTGTAAAAAGTCAGCAATCCAACTGCAAATTTTGCCAACTGGTCGTCTCTGGTGTCCTTTTCTTCCTCATACTCTTCATCTGCCTGTCAGACTGTTTCCAATTCACACAACTAGTAAAAAATACCATTAGATAAATTGTGTAGAATTTTGAGTTGTTGTGTTTACTTGATGATTATGGTGTTGTAGTTGTGTTCAACTTTTGCCTACCTGTGTTTAGCATTTATAAAACAACTGCATTGCAGTGTGAAATGTGTGTTTTAGTGAGAAGTTTGTGTTTAGAATTTAGCAAAAATAGTGCATGATTTGACAAATGGGTTTAGGCCACTATGAATTTGGTTCAGAGACTAGGGCTGGGCGGTATGAGCAAAAATTCATATCCCAGTATTTTTTTAGGAATTGCGGTATCCGATATATATTCGGAATTTCTTACAAAAGGGATAAAATTGTTACTTGAAAGTCAAAGCCTTTATTTAAACAGTTTGCATAATCTTTCTTGCTGAAGTTGTACCATAAAGTTGTAAACACCTCCTAATAAACTATCTATTCCACTTTAACCTGTTAAGCCAGACAGCCGTTTTCAGGCCAAATCATAAAATTTACATGCCCACACTAAAACAGCTGTAGTTCCAAACCCCTTTGACCTACAGACACATTTTTGATATCTCTAAAAAGAAGACACTTGTGTCTTTACTTCTCAGTCATCAGAATTCAGATATGTAAAAAAAGCTAAATGTTATAGACACTGAAGTGTGGTGAAAATGTTTTATTAAAATTAAACGTGTTTTTATTTAATTAATAATGTCATATTAAATGTGCCATACCAACCCAAAAACAAAATAGACTTAAGACCACATGTCTGACTAATCTATGTTTTAAATTTGAAGATGATATGATAAAAAATAAGGTTACTGTAAGCTTTGATCTTCACCATGGTACATTTCAAAAAATGGCCACTGGGCTGCTCCAAATCATCACCTGCTATAATGATGTAGAATAAAGTAGAAAAAGCTTTATAAATTAATTATTTACATGTGGTTATTACCTAGAGTATGTCTCTACAAAACTTTATTTATTACATAAAAACATTGTATACACATTTGACAAAAATGTGTTTTAACTTAAATATTGAAATAAACTAGTAACCGTTAACTACAGAGTACATAGTAATTATGAAGCTTTTAAAATAAAAATAAAACTATTTACATTGTGGACACCTCATGTTTTACAAACTAAAGCACTCACCAGTTGTTGTGAAGTGATAAAAGAAGCATTCATATTAATGGCGGTGACGTATCTCTATCGCGAGTAAATTGCGTAACCATTCATTCACTGATGGGCTATAGAAAAGCACCCAGGCAGCGATCTGTTACTAATAATAAGCTTTTGTCCTCACAATATACATTCAGAGTACTTGCATAATGTTAGGTACATCAACAATGTCTGCAAATAGCGAATGTGCATCAGAATGACAAAGCAGTCTAAGTTACTGCAGATAACAGGTGCACGAAAATAACACACAAAAACATCAGTAAAACACTAAACTTATTAGCTGTATGTGAAATATTAATCATAATGTGTGTGTGTGGACTCATTTTAAACATAATACTCTGACTGACCTGATCGCGTATGCCTTTTCCATAGTAGAATCGCGCTGCATGTGCAGTTGTTGAATAACAATATGGATTTAAGATTATTTGATGCAAAATCCCATGGAAACAACGAAGAAATATCAATATTTCTCATATGTAATACGTTTGTGGACTAAAACTGCGAATGGATGTTATATTGTGAAGGCTTAGCAATGAGATTTCAGCAGTGTGAGCTCGTCTAAAGTTATGAGGGAGGCGCAGTTTCATAATAAGAGCGTGAAGTCATTTTATGAATGAACAAATTTAAATATGACCTTGTTGCATAAAATGTATTATTAATTTTGCTAGAGCATTTATTTCGTGGAACAGCACTTAAAAATGAAATCTAAACCCTCCAACCTTTCTAATGATATATGGCATGACAAGTTTAATAACCTTCTTCATCAGTATAATGTATTGTAAACATAATAGTTTGTAAACAAAACGCATCAGGACCACGCACGGGCCCGGTTCGCTTTAACAGGTTAAATCAAAACAAAAATTAGTGCTATACCATGCAGTACCATATAAAAAATCATCTTTGTTAGAGCCTTTATCTTACACTCTAAAAAAGTTGCTGTAATTTTGCAGCTGGTTGCCAGTAACTTACTGTAGAAGATAAAGTAAAAAAAATGTTCATGTTCATATAACTTTGAACAAAATGTTGCCAGTAAATAACATAAATGTAAAATCTACAGTAAGTTACTGGCAGGTAGTTGCCAGTAATACCCATTAATACTGTAATTTCTACAGACATTTTTTACAATGTACCTAAAATGACTGTACTCTGTCAGAAATAAAGGTACAAAACTGTACCTTTTCTGTCACTGGGGCTGTGCCCTAAGTTTCAGTTTGGTACCTTTATAGCAATACAAAACAGAATAAAATTTTGTGTAGATTACCGTACCTTTAGGACCTGCATTGTTAGGAAAAAGTAAAAATATGTACCCTAGCTGTCAGTGGGGTAGGGCTGTCAAAATGGCTGAACAAGTACATTCGAAATTCGTCCTTGAAAAATAATAAAATTTGAATTATATTCGAATTATAAAGACCTACTTTATCTTGGAGAAAATACTCCTAAAAGCCCACAAGAGGGCGCAGCACAAAGCCCCAATAATATAAACGAATCATGCACAGCATATTTTTAGTAAAAACGAATGTTATAAACACTAATAAATTAAAGATAATTTCTTAAATTCATATGGAACAAAAGTGCACATAGATATCTGGAAGTGCAAAATGCCTCAACAGCCAGCGTGTGTAGCTATTAACACAAACATAGTCAAGAAACTATCCATGTATACATTTACAAATTATTTTATGTACCGTACATTAATTAAATTTAAAAAAAAAAATTCAGAGCCTCAGTCAATACAGAACACAACGGTGTCTTAATGAAATCAAAATTAACCAGTATATTTGTGCACCTGTAAATGTTCAAAACGAATGCCATACATAGACAATGCATATTAATATAGGGCATTTTATATAATATATAAGTAGATAAATGTACGTGTTTCTAATAAAGTATGAAAACGAATGAATCTTTATTTAAGCCAAAATAAGTGGGAAAGATCATTAGACATTTAAATTTGGTCAAGCTTAAACGCTATTCACAACAACTTATATTATATTTTGTGTGTTCCTTGGTTGAAAATATGTAGAAATATATGCGAGTAATAAAGTACAGAACAGAAATGTTTAACTACGCGCAGAGTGAAGCCGTTAATAAAGCAGACTCTCCGTAATTAATAGAGGACGTGCTGAAACAGTCGAGTTGGCAGATGATCATCATGTTTATATTTCACGCAGATAATGTTGATGAAAAACTTGCATATCAAATGTCCAGGTGAAAGTCAAGTTTCCAGTCAGTTATAAAAATAAAGCCACCGCGGCGCTACATTGCAACTCTCTCATATGCGGTGTGGACTCTGTAGATGCACATATGGTTTTAATGTTGCTAAACAAGCAGCTGTATTATGGCACTTTCGTGTTGATCAGTTATTTTAAACTTTAAAACTGCATTTAGAAGCAGACGACCCTAATTCTGTCATCTCAGCTAGTTTCACTTTGCGGTTGAATTCCAGTTGATGCTCCAAAAACCAAAGAAGCATCACACAGCCCTTTTAATATGTATTCTGTCCGACTCGTAATCCCCACTGTCTTTTCTTGCTATTTTTCAAATGAATAACGATGGCTTGCTCCGCATAGTTGGCTGAGCCGCTAACTGTGGGATTTGATTTTTTTTTACTAATCGTGCTGTTTATAATCTTAATTAATGTGTATTATTACAATAATGGTTCCTGTGCTGAGTACAAGAAAGCTGTCTGTGTGTAAAGTTGAGAGGCTGTGGTTTCGGTTGGGGGAGAAATCAGCAAACGCTGATAACAAAGCCCTGAAGGGAAAACACGCAGAACAGATGGTTTCAATAAACAAGTTGTTTGCTTTATAATTATGTTATATTTAGAGAAAGTGAAAATTAGTATGTTTAACTAATGAATGCTTTTAACCAATTCATGAACAATGGAGTACTGTTGTGTTGTTGAATAATTATGTTTTACATATTTTCTGCCTACATTTCATGCTGATTGCTAAAAGTGTTAAAGTTACAAAGATGTCCAAATAAGGACTGTGGAAATTGATTTTGTTCCATTTTATATTTCTTTAATCATTGTGTGTTTCATATATGCACTGAGCTATTATGTAGAAATGAGGTGTTTGAGAGTGGAAAGTTACCAGCTTTTGTGTGTGTGTAACAAGCTGCAAGGAGGATTAGCGAGGAATTTACGCCTGGAGATGATCAAGATAAAAGAGGCCTGAGGGGGAAAAGTAAACAGGCAACCATGTTATTAACCAATGCTTTAATATTCACAGGATAAAATATGCAATGTATTTCTTACTTAATCAGTATTAATCATTGAATAATTGATGTAATAAATATAAGATGTTGTCTTTGATAAATTTGTATTAACCAATGAAATGAAGGTTGCATACAGAATAACTTAATGGGGGCATGGCAGCTCAACCTTGAAGAACAGAATCTCCTGTGCTTGTTCTTTGTGTGTGTGTGTGTGTGTGTGTGTGTGTGTGTGTGTGTGTGTGTGTGTGTGTGTGTGTGTGTGTGTGTGTGTTTTCTTCCCTAACAGATGGTTTTTAATAATGATTAAAGTGTTTGCTTAGAAGTAGTATTGCAGTAAAAGATTTAATATGTGTTTATCTATCTAAAGAAGTTAATGTGTGCCTTATTCATATAACCAATTTTACGAATAATGAAATGATGTCATGATATTGAAATGTGTTTTACATAATAATCACTTTTATCTTACAGCTTATGTTTTTTATGAATAAATGAATGTTTTATTAATGATTTGTTTTTAAGAAAGCATTATAACATGCTATGTGAAGTCAACCATATGTGAAGTGGAGGAGTACTAGGGAGGAACTGCAGGGCTCCCAGGGATGAGCGGAGAACAGTTTGTTTTTTCTTCGTCTGTGTGTCTGTCTTCACCGGCAGGCTGAAATTGGGTGTGGTGAGGGAGTCAGATTCACGAGGAAGAGCGGCCTTTGTGGGTGGAGATTCTCAGAAGAAGATCGACGTCACATATTTTATAAATATGCATGTTACTTCCTGAGCTGGTTGTTCGCCACTTGAGACGACCCAGCGCGCTGTTAAACTTTTTCATATCTGATCAATAAATATTTGAACTTAGATATTTGTATCTTGTGCCTTTCCTCTAAATTATGAACATGCAATGGACGCCTTAAAGTCCAACAATTGGTGACCGCCGACGTTTTGTGGAGGGAAAGGAGAGAGTGAGAGGAAGGAGGGTTTCACATTGAAGAAAAGGGAGGGCTCCATTTCAACACAAAAAGAGCGCTCTACTACAACAAGGTAAGCAGAAACCTGTTTTATTGAATTCTGCTATTTGGATATACCAAATTGCTTGTGTTGATAAGGAGATCCGAACTTAATTACAAATATAAATTTTTGTAAATTGATCAGAGTGAAAAAGTTTTTGAAATCATTGAATTTTGTTGTTAAATATAAGGTTGAGGATTCCTTTAACGCATTAGGCGTTATAAAATACCGACTCGGGTTGAAGCCCGTAGGGGGTTGAGAAACCATTGGGTGGAGGGCCCAGGAATCATCTAATTGAGTACAGTATTAAATTTAAGGGTTGAGAAACCTTTAGGTGAAAGTCCTAGGAATAATCTAATTGAGTACAGTATTAAATTTAAGGGTTGAGAAACCTTTACGTGAAAGTCCTAGGAATTATCTAATTGAGTACAGTATTAAATTTAAAGGTTGAGAAACCTTTAGGTGAAAGTCCTAGGAATCATCTAATAGAGTACACTATTAAATTAAGGGTGTGGAAACCTTTGGGTTAAAGGCCCAGGAAATTCCATTGTGTACTTGATTCTGCAGTTGTATTTGGGTATATTTCATTTTGACATTATATATATAGAGGAATTGTATTTACAGTTGTATAAAGAATGGTTGAATTTCAGAAAGAGTGTGATGAATATGTGTGTTCACCGGTGTATGTGCAATGGAAAAAAGGCTAATAGTTTGGGAAGGGACCAACTGTAAAAGACTCAGAGAAAGAGTTGAGAATTTGGACGAGATTAGCTCTGGTTGCGGCTGCCATGCAGGCTATTAAATCAAATAGAAAAGGGGAAGTTGACAGTGGTGCAGCTGCAAAGCCAAAGGAAGTTAAACAAGGAAACAGTCAGCCAGACTCAAGTGTGACACCTACGGCTCCTCCTCCAGCTCCACCCCCAGTGAAATCGATCTACCCCTCCTTGCACACACCTCCTCCTTATGAGAAAGCCAAAGCCCCAATGCAACAGCCTGTTTTTCAAATCAATAGCGGTGAATTGAATGTAGATGTAGATACAACAGTGAACTGGTTTATATTGGTTGTGTCACATCATTTAAAAAAGGTTAAATCCATTTTGAGTGGTTGTGTTAAATAAATGATGTGATGTGTGCTCTATTTGTAATTGATTGTTGCTGCTTGTAGCACTATGCATAACATGTGCATTGGAGTGCAGAATGTGTTTTGAGAATGAGTATGTATGTGGAGTTTTCTAGAAAGTCTAAGTGAGATCTGCATATTGTGTTTTATGATGTGAAATTGTTTAAGGTATTGACAACAGACTGCACAATTAGATAAATGAGTTAAGGCAACTGGGAACTTTGTTCAGCCAATGGGTTTTAGTGTTTTAGCAATTGAGAAAAACTGTAATATTAGGTTCAATACCTTGTAGTCCTCAGTTTATTACAGTTTTTCTCAGTTCCTAAACACATTTCTTGAAACTATGCCTAACTCATATTCTCAGAACAGTAAACACAATTGCATAATATCTCACCCAATACTCCAAACATCCTATTTTCAGTTCAAAATGAAGTTGTACACTCAAAACCATTCACTCTTACTGAAAAAACAAACTTTTCCCTCAGACAACACACACAATCTTTCAAAAACACACACACTACAACATAGTCTTACACACTGGTGCAATAAATTGAAAACAATATATCCAAAACTGGTAAGTTGCTTGTGATTCTCCCTCTCAAAAACCTTTTCATATGACCAAAAAGACACAATCAATGTATGCATTAGCACATTTTTATTCATTCATGTGCTACACATCACAACTATAAAACATTTTTTTATTCCTCCTCAACATCCCGTCTTTGTTCTGGATCAGGCCAGAGAATCTCATCCACATCACAGGCTATATTGGTCCTAACCAAATAGCGATGTTAAAATCCTCTTGCATGATCCACCCCATCTACTGATATGTCTATCTGTATGGAAGGCACTGGTAGTTTGATGCATTTCTTTAGTCCAACAGTGTATGCAGACTAAAGTTGTACAAAGCAGTCTTACTGTAAGTACATCTATCTATTTCCCTCCCTGAAGGCTCTGAAGATAAAGGGGATGGTGAAGCAACTCAAATTAGGCTTTACTCGTTGCTCAGCCTCCCTCATAGTCATACCATGTACAAGGACACGGTCAGCTAGAGTGGCTCGAATTTCATTTGAGACTCCTTGTCGCCTTGCCCTTCGTCTCCCTCCTACTTTTTTACCACATCCTCCTCCTCTTCTTGCTCCTCCTTCATCAAGTCCTCTCCCTCCTCCTTCATCACGTCCTCCTTCTTTGCCTCTTCCTTAGCCTCCTCCTCTCCCTCTGACTCATGTCTGAAAGCAGGGGAGTAGTGTTTATAGTTCAGCAAAATGATTGTGCTTCTTGAAAAATGGCGTTATAGTTTTGAAATTTTAGTTTGAACAGCTGGTTATAGTGTTTTGTCAATCAAGAAATACTGTAATGTGATTTCAGTGTCAATTCAGTGATTACCAATCCATCAAGAACCACAGGTGTCAAGTAAACCATTTTTTTTTTGTTATTTATGTTTAATTCTTTAGTTATTTACATTTTGTTAACAATATTAAAGCCAATGCATTTTAATTTTCTTTAGTCTATAATCTAATATATATAAAATACAAAATCAACTTTTGCAATTGTATAGCTATTAATAATTAAATAACTAAACTAACATAAATTTTATGACAAAGTATGAGAAGTCTAACTGAGGTAAAATATGCCTAATTTAAAGTTAAAAGGCATCAAATCATTTGTTTTTATGGTGTCTGCATTTTGTCCACTAGATGGCAGGAGAGGATCAATCACTGGCTGATTCTACTACACTAATATGGATTCTGTTTCACATTTTGTGTAGATATTATGAGATTGAAAATTTAGAGTTGTTGTTCAATTCATGTTACATTCATGTAATGCTAAACAGTCATTCCAGTAATTTTTTACACTATATTTAGGACTGTTCCAGATATTTTTATGTGCAAAAAATGTAGACACCAACAGGCTGAAATGCACATTTTATTCAATACAGATTCCTTGTGTTAGGTTCCATCTAGCAGCTGTGTGATAATATTCTCCATGGTCCCTCACCGTGTCTTGTATTCAAACATACTTACCTGCCAGCCATTACCCTTGTCAGCTGCACTATATATGCACTCCTGTTTATATGCATTGTTGTCTGTTATTAGGCTATTAGTTGTCATTTGTAGTGTGTTGTTTTGAGTTCATTGTTAGACATCTTATGGCAAACAAATTATTTATGTTATAATTATTGAGTCATTATTTTTATCTTTGTCTATAGACCTTTTGCGAGTCGACGTCACAGTTACGTCACGCGCGCATGTGGTGGCAGAAAAACAGTGGAAATGAATGAGACACGAGTGAAACGAACAATATAACTCACTAGAAAATGTTTTGTTGTGCTGTTGAGTGTCAGAATAGGAATGCCAAAATAGATGACCTTCATTTTTATAGTATATCGTCGTTGAAGACACCATTTGAAGATAAACGTAGGTGTTTATGGTTGCAATAAAAGCCCTCAACCGGACAGACTGGACTGAAATCACCTGAAAATCTTTTAATTATTTGAATAGAAAATAATTAGAGAAGATATCCGGGGTTCTGTCGAAGTCTGATCCCTCTATGTGTTTATTATAGCGTTTTCATCACGTTATGTTTATAATTTATTTAGAAAGATTAAAGATTTTAATTAGTTCATAATATCAATAATATTACCATTTATTAAAGTTTTCGTATTTTTTACCATATATCTTAGCCTATGTCTTCTTCCTGTTTGTTCTAAATTATGATGTTTACTAATAAATATATAAACATAGCACACACACACACGATGTAAAGTGTTAATAATATGAAGAGTTTGGTTCCAAAACGCAATAAATCCAATTTGACAAATTTTGGTAAAAACGTGTTTTCTATACCAAGAAAGTGACAAGATGAAAACCACTATTTTCTGTTACAAACTTTCACATAGCATCTTTAGGTTATAAAAACACAAAAAATTCAAATCCATAACTTGATTTTCAAAGATTTATTATAAAAACTGATAATTTTTTCCACAAAATGCAATAAATCCATAACAAGTTTTTATTCAAAATGCTATAAATCTATTGAATCAATAGCCTATATAAATGTGCATTCATCTTTGCCATGTTATATTCATTTAGTTGACTAGTTGTACACACTAATTAAAAATATAAACATTAATGTCATTAATCAAAACACTTACTTTGTCATATTAAGAACACTGTCATTGCTGCGGTTATACTTGACGTCGTGGCTTAACGTTTTTCACAGCGATCAGCTGTAAAATGTTTTGGTCCTGCTCGATTTTCATTGACTTTGAGTAAAATTATGGAAAGTTTTTCATAAGATCCCCTGGGGTCAATGTGTTATCATGACAGAAACTTGATGCTGTCGGCCCGGACAAACAAGCACCCGTCTCTTGCGAAAATTATTAGATGTTGATGGCTTACGTTTCTTTCCCGTCACAGAAAACCATCACAGGTTTATCAATGCCATTAAAGTATTATTTTGTTTTTGTTTGTTTGCTGATCAGGAAGTACATAGTAGATGAGGAAAACTAGGATTCCGTGTACTCAGCCCGCCGCCATTGTTTGTTTACATTGCGTGAATGGTGCGCTGCAATCTGTGGAGTGGATTTATGGCATTCTGTAGAAAAGGGGGAGTGGCGTTTATTGCATTTTGGAAAAAAAGGGAGAAAAGATGACAGAATAACATGGCGGATAATGGATTTTGCGTCAAATTAAGAATTTACTTTTTAATACTGACCTGATATAATACTGATTCTGGCAGTAACTCATTTTTTTCAAAAATGGCATTTATTGCGTTTTGGAACCAAACTCTTCATATATAAACAGGCCTATACAAATTAATTTGTATGTAAACATAATAGTTTTAGATCAAACACGTAGGATAAAAATATAAGGAAGAAATTGAAAACAGGAAATGATTAAATGTTTAATAAATGATATTATACAGAATACATGATAGTATTGCTCTTATAAGTACTTCAGAGATTCATACTGTAAAAATAATTGATTTACCAATAAAGAACAATACATATACATTACATACATGCAAGCATATGAGTCGCCAAGCCATTAAAACTTTTAATTTATTTAAAAAATAAACGTAACTTGGTGAAAACGTTATAAGAAACATTACACTTAAGAGAAATATAGGGGAAACAGACTTCTACAGAACACCGGATCCTTAAAAATCACAGTTTAATGCTAAAACACTTCACACAGCTATTGAGAAGCATTCACTTTCTCCCACCAGTTGGGCTCCGCCCACAAAAAACGTCATCTCTGTTTGCAAACACGCAAAAGGTCTATATAAAACGTAATAACATGTGTGTCAATGAAATCTACACAAAATACCACTGAAAGACCATTAAAATGTCTAAATTAAAATAAAATAAAATAATTAATTTATTTGACTTTATTTATTTTGTATACTTTAGATTCAGACATGGTGTTATTAGTTTTCATTTGTAGTCTGTTATTTTGAGTATATTGTAATTAAAGTTTACTTTTATTGGATTTTCCTTGCGTTCCTTATCTCTTTCTGCATAGACACTTGTACAACTAAAAACATTTGCTAAATATATTGAAAATTCAGTCTCAATTCTCTGCTAATTAATACCAAATAAGATATGTGATGGATCAGTTGGATTTATGTATGTGATAGGTTTAAGGTAGGAACAGTATGATTGATCAAGACATAAATATGTCCTTTGTAAATACTAATAAATCTAAGGTAATAAACAACTATTTAAGGGTTACAACTGATGCTAAAGTTATGCTAAACAATTTTAGAACAATGCAGACAACAGTATTATATACACTCTAAAAATTGGTTATTTCCAGGGGCGGATCTACCGGGGTGGCACGGGGTGGCAGTTGCCACCCTAAATAAAAGCATTGCCACCACATATGCCACCCCAGCGCTGGTATCCTAATATATATATATATATATATATATATATATATATATATATATATATATATATATATATATAATATATATACCCGAGTAGGCTCTTTTAACCAGAAAGGCAATGTAGTTTTTCCGTTGTGTGTGTTTAGGGGTGGGAGACACATATCTGACGATGATTGGTGTGTGTGTCTTAGAGGGGGTGGGACAACCACATAGCTGATGAGGATTGGCTTAATTTCCATCGTTAGCCAACCAGAGGCAGCAGAGTTCATACAAGAACGAACAGTCAGTCCCAGCAGAAAGTCTTTTACAGTTTAAAAAAGTCTGTGCAGTCCTGACAACTTGGTGACTTTTTCGCTAGATTAAGAAACATTTTAGACCCCTTTAGCGACTTTATTAAAAAAGCGACTAGGACAAATCTAGCGATCTTTTCTGGCGTGGTTGGAGACTTTTGGAAACTGCCGTGAAAGGATGCATCGCCCCATCCAAGGCACTCACATGCAGCTCGGTTCTTGCGCTGCAGTCCATCCCTTCCGAGTCGCACAAACCCGCAACAACAGAGCGATGGGAAGTACAACGAGCTCAAAACAAAGGTAGCGGACGCAAGCACAACGTATAAAAAGCACAAACGTTACTTTTCCATCGTTGCGGAGAAAGGCAAGAATGCTTATGAACGTGCAACTTATGCCCATGAAGAAAGAGTCTCTTCACGTCTGTAGCGAGTAATTCTGATGTAATAAAGTACCTCACATCATCACATGCTGCCAAAACATTAGTGGTTTCTTTTTAGTGTCTTAAAGTGATTAAGTTGAGCATCACATCAGCAAATCAGAGTACTGAATACGGTCATATTTTAAAGATAAATGTTGCTTCAGGATAAAATACAAAAATTAAACTGTTGTTTAATATTGCCTGAGGTAATTTTTGGTAGTTAAAACAACTGAACTGCAGGTTTGTGTAAGCAGTAAATATCTTTTAAGCAGTTCTTTCTAGCCCGTCATGTCTTGTTAGCTACTGCAGCAATCAAAATATTCCATATGTGCATATGAAATCACTCGTTATGATATAGTCTAAAGTTTTTATTTGTCTTCATTAAGGAGACAAAACTATTCAGTGTTGTGTATGTTTAGAAAGCTTGAAAGAACTTAATGCTGCATTTTCCATGATACTATGAAAAGAAAGGCTGATATCCATTTTTTTAACCAAAAACAATAGAAAAATCAAATACTATGGGAGTGGAAGGTACAAATAAAACAGAAAATATGTTGTGGAAGGGAGAGGAGTAGAATAAGTCAGAAACATAGAAATGGATGGTGAAGAGCTAAAAGAAGGGAAAAAAACAGAAACAATCCATCATGAAGTGAGTGAAAGGATTAAAGAAGAGGGTTATGAGAGAAAGAGATGTGTGCCTTTCAAATATGTTTTACATTAATATAAACTAGGCAAACCTATTTTATTTATATAACAGTCTTTATGTTCAACCTTGCTCATCATGGTTACAGTCAGTGTTTTTAGGTATTGGTAAGATGTATGTATTAACTTACTGTAGTATTAAGACAAAGGGTGCTACAGTAGAAATGCTAAAGGTAGCTGCTTGGGTACTTATAGGAACATTTGTTGTTGCATTTTTTATATTATAAAAATTTGAGGTCCAGTGTATACACAGAATATAGTATATAGAGTATATAATGTCTTGTATCCACGACAACCATGCAAGGATACTTTCTTTATTGCCACCCCTCCTAGTTCTCATGCCACCCCTCGTAGTTCTCATGCCACCCCCTTGCCACCCCATAAATAATTTTCTAGATCCGCCCCTGGTTATTTCTTACCCATAATGGGTAAATATTGGTCAGAAGTTCTGACCAATATTTACCCATTATGGGTAAGAAATAACCAATTTTTAAAGTGTATATAATACTGTTGTCTGCATTGTTAAAAATTACCCCATGCTGGGTCAAAAATGACCCAATGTTGGGTGTATAATAACCCAACAGTTGGGTTAAACTAATCCAGCATTTGGTCAATTTTTAACCCAGTACGTGTTTTGTCCAATATTTACTCATTATGGGTCAAAAATAACCCAACCATTTTTAGAGTGTAAACAAATATTATAAGGATTAATTTAGTTAATCTTGATTTTAGCACATATTACAGTAGCAAAGTTTTTGCTATAAAAGTTGTGTTGAAAAACAATAATTAAACATTAAAAGTGTAAAAAGTAAAGAATAATGCATTTAATCATTTATTCATTAGCAATGCATATATGATACAAATTGAAAGTAATTTGACAAATTAAAGTAATTGAAAGTAATTGTAAAAATATAAAAAAATATCTAAATATATTAGATTACTTTACAATAAAACAATATAATACAAATATTTTAATAAGTTTATTTCAGTTCTGTGAGATATGTTGGATATCACATTCAGTTAAATTTTGGGATATCACATTCAGTTAAATTTTATTCATGCACAAGAACCATCCGGTTTGTGACGTCACGCTGAACAGATCGTGCATCGTAGCTCCGTCGAGTTCATCATCTAAAAGCTTTTTTTTACCATCTTATTCCTATTTATATAATATAACTTATTAGTTTTACATAGGAATACTTTACCGTGACGATTATTGAGCAGTACTACCACGTGAAACTATTTATCACTAATAAACACCCAGTGTTGTTAGCATATAGCCCGCTAGCATCCACACGGTGGAGGCTGAAGCTAGCATTTTCCGATCTAATGGCGGATTCATCTGATATATGCTTTTCTGACCTATCCTCACCTGAGCGGGAAGCTGTGGAGGAGTTGTTTCCCGGTTTTAGCAGATCCAAGGCGAGGTACAGCGCCCACTTCACCCTGCCTTCCGACGTCCACAAGCGAGCAACAAACATGCATTCCACGCGATGCAGCTTCACGGACCGTGAACGACATGAAAGCGATCGGGAAGCTGTGGAGGAACCGCTGCCCGGCCTTCGCAGATTCGGCAAGCCAAACATCACCCTGGCCCCAGACGTTCGCAGGCGACCGAGGCGTGTCACAACCGAACACCCCACGCGATGCAGCTCCGGGGACCGCGTTCGGGTAAACGAAGACGCCATCGCTCAGCATGAAAGCGGTAAGACTCCGCTTGTTATTGTAACATGTACTACTTGCCACATGTATAGTTTAGCTTCTGCTGTTAGCATAGAGGGGTTTACATGCACTAAGTGTATTGAAGTATTAAGGTTAACTGAGAAGGTTGCTGAACTAGAATCGCGCATCCGAACGCTAGTTGAGGATAGCAAAACCGCTAATGTTACTGTCGCAAATAATCTATCGAGCGAAAAGACTAATGGCTCGGTTCCGACATCAGATGCTAATATAAATATTACAAATACTGTATCGAGCGCGCATAGTGTTTATCAAAATACACATGGCTCGGTTCCGTCATCAGAGTCAAGTCGGCGGTCAAACTGGGTGACTGTTAGGCGGCATAGTCATATAAGGCGTCCTTCTAAGACCCATAACGTAACGACAATTTCTAACAGATTCGATCCCCTAAGGAGTATACCAGCTGAAACACCTTTTAAAAGTGCCCTGGTCATTGGAGATTCTATACTCAGGAACACTAACATTGAGGCTCCAAACACCATAGTCGACTGTATACCGGGAGCCAGAACGTCTGACATTAGATCCAAACTTAAAGTGCTGGCTAATGCTAAGCGGAAGTTTTCTAAGATTGTTATTCACGCCGGCACGAATGACACTAGGCTCCGCCAGTCGGAAATCACCAAAGATAATATTAAGGAGATGTGTGAAATTGCAAAAACAATGTCAGACAATGTAATATGCTCTGGTCCCCTCCCCGCCTACCGGGGAGATGAAACACATAGTAGATTAGTGTCTCTCAATGGATGGATGTCAAAGTGGTGCCCTCAGCATAACGTAGGGTTTATAGACAATTGGAAGCATTTCTGGGGAAGACCATTTCTCCTAACCCGAGATGGCCTTCATCCGTCATCGGAAGGAAGTGCTATACTCACTAAAAATCTGATCAATAGTCTTAATTCTGATATAGTATGACTATCCAGGGCCCAGGTCAGGAAACAGACGGATCGGCTTAACCGTCCATCTGTTAGCTGCCGTGATATGTCAAGATCACATATATCCCAGCACTTCGAGTCAATCTTACCGAAATATCAGCACATTACAACTGTATCTGTTCCCCGAACAAATAAATACAGGGCACCGCTTGTTACATCTGGTACAAATCTGATTCAAATAAAATTAGAAAACAATACATTAACAGATGAATCTCGAATCTTAAAATTCGGCCTTCTTAACATTAGATCGCTTACCAATAAAGAACCTATTGTCAATGAAATAATTACAGACCAAAACTTAGATGTACTCTGTTTAACAGAAACCTGGCTTAAAGCAGACGACTACATTAGTTTAAATGAATCCACCCCACAAGACTATTATTATAAACACGAACCTCGATTAAAGGGGAGAGGGGGTGGTGTAGCTACAATATACAACACAATGTTTAAAGTAAACCAAAAATCTGAGCTAAAATTTAAATCATTTGAAGTAATGTTGTTAAATATGGAAATAACTGATCGTAACCACAAACAGCTTTCTTTTGCTTTAGCGACAATCTATAGACCACCGGGCCACCATGCAGATTTCCTTAATGAAATAGCAGATTTCCTATCTGAGCTTGTAGTCACTGTAGATAAAGCTCTTATTGTTGGTGATTTTAATGTCCATGTGGACAACCCAAAAGACGCATTAGGACGTGCGTTTATAGATGTTCTAAATTCTCTCAATATTAGACAAAACGTGACAGGGCCAACGCATACTCGTAATCACACATTAGACTTAATTCTGTCACTCGGACTCAATATTAATGACGTCGAAATATCACCTCAGAGTGATGCAGTTTCTGACCATTACCTTGTGTCATACACTGTACTTCTAGATAGGATCACTCAATCTACAACATGCTACCGACTAGCCAGAACAATAATTTTCACCACTAAAGATAGCTTTATTAGCACTCTTCCAGACCTGTCCCAAATGAAACATGTAGCAGATAACTGTGACGATCTAGATATTGAAATAGAAAACCTAAACAATGTCTGTTCTAACACATTGGATGCCGTTGCTCCCATTCGAAAAAAGAGATTCAAAGAAAAACCGCCAGCTCCATGGTATGACCATCACACAGCAGCCCTTAAAAAGGCAGCTAGAAAAATGGAAAGAAATTATAGAAGCACAAAGTTAGAAGTATGGCGCGCAGCATGGAAACAGAGTGTTACAGACAGCGAAAATGGTAAGAAAATAGGACAAAACAGTTGAGTAACCAATCCGTGAGAATGCCACGGAAAAAGACAGTCCGTAGCAGGGCCATGGAAAAATGCGGAGATCCGTGAGAATGCCACGGAAAAATGAGCACAAAATTCCGTGACTATGCCACGGAAATTCGTGAGATCAGGTTGTTAAAAATAGCTATATTGGACTGCACAAAAATATGAAGGAATAAAACTGTGATAAACATTGAATTGTAGGATGATTATTTCCCAATGTTACATATATGAACATTTTACAATTATGAGTAAAAGTATTGATTTTCATCTTATGAATCAAAATTGCAACTTAATGCTAGATTAAGTATTTAATAAGAGTATGATTGCATCAACTTACCTTAAGTCAACAGTCCTGCATGATGGTGGTTGTGTAATAGTGTGTGCATTTCTTTATTTAGTGAAACTATTCCTCCTTGATTTGCATAGTTGGTTATTAAGTTGAGTTGTTGTGCTAGTAATAAAGATGAAATGGTCATCAGAGCAACATAAATAAATGTCTGTACATGTACAAAATGTTTATTGGTTTATTGAAGGATTTTGTTTTGTACAGTTCATTTTACACATGTGTTTTTTTCTCAATTTATGTATTATTCATTTGTTATTTTAAACTGTGTTCTACATTCTAACAGAATACATATATTACATATAACATATATTGTTATAATATACATGATTCTTCAATAAATGTTTATGTTATAAAAGTTATCATGGTTTATAGATGAAAATTGTCTTACCTATTTATATGAAGTGTGATGAAAATGAATCAGCAGAGGGAGGACAAGTACTCATTTCTTTTTCTGTTATCCTTTATAGGATACATCTTTTTTGCATTTGAGATCAAGATTTTGTTTTTCATTTAACAGCACTTTGTACAGTGCTGTATACATTTGATCATATAAATAGTAAATTGTAAGTTTATATTTATTTTAATTATGAAATTACTTTACATAGACAATTTTTAAAATAAAATACATGTAGCAAACAAACAAAAATAGATGAATGAATGGATGAATGAAATAATTAAGTAATAAAAGAAAGCTATTAAGATAAAAACAGAAAAACTGATATAAAACATTTAGATGATTGTTAAGGACTTAATTTTTGTATATGTAATATAAAACAATTGGAATCATGATATTAGTATAAAAAAATCATCATTATGATAAAAAGAATATTTACAAGTATTTAACACCCACTAATCATAGAAATAATAAAATAATTCAAAGGCTAATGTTGCCTTTACTTACTATGGTAAAGGCAGCAAAAATTCCCACAGGGTCCGTCCTATTTTAAACTATACCCCTGCATCCCCCTCCCTGCCATTATGCTGGACGATTATATTATATTAACCAATTCAGTACAATGCATTCATGACAACTAAAATATGTTGGCATGATATCAACATTTATTTTGTTTAAGTCAATATCTTTCATATATACATGATCAATTAATGTGCCATATTCAGTTGTTGCCTTTTCAACAATTTGTGTGAAACCATAATCCTGCATGACATCATGAATAGTTGATTTATTTGCAACATTTTCATTAAAATCTCCTAAAACTATTTTGCCACCTTGCAAGCTATTTATTTGATCAATTAAGTTAGTTAAATTTTTTCTAAACATATGCATGTTATATGATGGTGGTCTGTATACAACTGCCACAGTTGTGTTTAATTGTTCTATACTACACATTAGACATTCAATGTTAATACATGGTAAACTAACTACATCAACTTTTACTTTATGTTTGTGATATATACCAACACCACCATGATCTTTCTGTTTTAGTTTAGCAAAAACATCATGACTTGTGTCATATGAAAGACTTCGTAATTTATCATTGAAAGAGTATCCAGGTAGTGTTATATCATTTTCAAAATAGCTTTGCTTTAGCCATGTCTCTGTAACACAAATCATATCTGCTTGAAAATATCTTTGATCTTGTCGAATATCTAAAATGTGTGGAATTAGTCCTTGAACATTGTGTAGGATCAATTTAAATTGTAAAGTTTCTGTTGTTTGACTTTGAGTAATAAATGGAGGCATTGCCTGGAGAGCTTGCTCAATGTCACCTTTTGAAAAAATTGCTTTTTCATTGAAGTCTTCAATTATGAGTCCATCAAGAGAGGTCACTCGACTTAATGCAACATATGCTTGTCCTGGAGCAAATATCTTTTTCAGTGAAACAACAGCTTTGCTTACAGTCAGACCTTGTACTTTATGAACTGTACACGCCCAGGCCAATCTTAAAGGAAACTGTCTTCTCATACCACCACTATTTGTTACTTTTTCTTCTTCTGGTTCTATAGGTGTTGTTTTTTCAAGTCCGGGTCTTAAGCATGGATTTTTACCTCTGGCTTCTTTACCAACTAGTTTATCATCAAATTCAATGTATATTTTTGATGGAAATG
Organism: Paramisgurnus dabryanus; assembly: GCF_030506205.2. Taxonomy (NCBI): domain Eukaryota; kingdom Metazoa; phylum Chordata; class Actinopteri; order Cypriniformes; family Cobitidae; genus Paramisgurnus; species Paramisgurnus dabryanus. Next base: position 40,877,513 of record NC_133343.1, on the reverse strand, counting down.
TATGATTATCATCATAATGAAATGCTTTAATTGTTCCAAATATTCCATTTACAAGGCCATCCGAAACATTAATATTTTTCAACAACATTACTCGAGCATCAATAGCTAATTCAAGAGATTTCTCCAATGAACTGCTGTGAACTTTGGAATGAAATCCATTTTTTCTTTCCATTCGGCCAGTTTTGGCATTTCTTTCAAAGTCCTGTGCATTTATGGTAACGCTGTCAGAGCAGATTTTGTACAGCATTTTTACATTATGCTCCTCAACTTCACTATTAGTTGCGTAAATGTGGATATCTTTACTATATTCAGCATCACCAGTTTCACAGTTTTTAAGAGTAACAATATCTTTTTCAAAGATTGGTTCATCTTTCTTACGAAGCCTTAAACGATTTAACATTTCTGCAAAGTTTTTGTCTTTCTGACGCATGATCTCTGTTAACTTAATTAAACAGAAGTTACTTTCCCACAAATTCACACCATTTGGTTCAGTGTAAAGTGCCTTTCCTTTAACAGGAGGCAGTTGATAAAAATCTCCAACTGCTATGACGGAGACTTTTCCAAATGGTGAGTAATCTCCTGTTTGTTTAATTTGTCTCAATCTTCCATGAATATATGGTAGAAGTTTATGATCAACCATAGAAATTTCATCAATTATTAATATTTGCAGTTTTCCAAATTTTGCTCTCAATGAATTAATTTTTTCATCTCCAAGTGGCTGATAAGGCAGTGTAGCATTTGTTCCTATAGAGAAAGTGCTGTGTATAGTGGCAGCATTAATATTGTAAGCAGAAACACCAGTTGGAGCTGTTAACAGTACATGTGTCTCATCAGGGTTCTCTGACAGCTTGGAAAGAATGCGAGTGGTTTCATAATAGATTGCTTTAATCAGCACTGACTTTCCAACACCTCCTGGACCAGATATAAAGACATGAAATGGATCTGAGTTTTCACCATGTACTTTATCTAAACACCACTGTCGAACTTTGTAAAAGATTTGTGCCTGTTTTTCATTTAGAGAACGTAGCAAAGCCATTGCATCTTTCTTTGACATAGCAGATGGGTTGCTTTCTAATGTGGAAACACCAGCATTTGGTAATAGATCAGGTATTACATCATCATATTCATCTGTTTCGATATGGTTTTCTTTACTCTGCAGACATTCTAAACGTTCAAGTTCTGTTTCTGGACAGATTTGTGCCCATGCATCTTCCATTGGTCCATGTTGTTCTAAATCTTCTTGAGCTATCTTTATTGTGTCTGCTTCTTTTTCAAATTTTGCCATATTTGTATCCACTATACTTTTTACTGATTGAACCTGATCTTTATACATTTTAACATATCCAGTCTCATAGAAATTCTGATAGGAATTAAAATCAGGTGGTTTCAATTGGGTTTTCAAAAAATGAGGCAAAAATAACTCTAATATACTTTGATGATAGTTTTCAGGGTTTTTAGTTGGTGAAAAGCGAGCATATCGTATAATAGCAAAATCTGTGCGAGTTCTTTTTCTCACAAACCCCATGTCATTTTCCAATTGTACTCTGTCAGAAGACCTTTCAGATTTTGACAAAACTCTGTATTGTGATGCAAAAGTTGCTAAACACATTTCAGTAAAATGTTGTGTTTTTGGACGAGCTCTGTGTCTGTCTGTGATGCTTTTCATCCATATTTCATCATTTTCATTTTCTACACTTTCAACTTTTTTATTTATGATATTTAAGGGTAAACTCATTTTCACTGTATTACTTCCAGTTGGAACAAAAACAACTTTTTTTGATCCCTCTTTTAGTTTCATGTTAGTTAATCGATAAACACTCTCTTGAGCTGATACGTCTCGGTTATGTAAAAACAAACTTCCAAGTTTTCTTAAAGCCTGTTTTGCATCCATATTGCCCTGATTGTATGCTTCTTTTTGAGCATTTGCCAGCAATAACCCCATTTCTCTCTCTTGTTTGGAAATATAGGAAATTATATAAACTATACAAGAGTAAGCATCAACAACAAACTGTATGTCCATGTTTGCATTCCAACATCGTAAAAGATCTCTGTTATACTGATTCACCCATATATCACATGGCTCCCTTTTTAAAACAACACTTGTTTTCTTTGTCATTTTGTTATAAGCTGCCTCAAATAATTCTTGATTTATCCCTATTGTTTCAAAGAAAGAGTCTACTGAGTCAAACACAATATCAGTATTCAACAAACTCTCTTTTACTTTCTTTACTATAACTTCAGCTATTTCTTTTGGTATTTGTTTACAATTATTCATCTTTTTGCTTTTTTTTTACTTGTTTTGTATTATCAGGTTGATTCTCATTTTCATCATTTTGGCAACTTCTTGTAATTAAAATGTGTTTTTACTTGCTGGACGGGGAAAATTGAATCTACATGTAGTGCCTTTCTTTTTGCATGTCTTGGAATGTCTTTTACTGTGTTGTTGAACATTATTCACAATTTCATACATTTCATGATCTTCAGAAGGCATCTCACAAGTTACGTATTGATCTACAAATTTTACAACGTCATCATCATCATCTCTGTCCACCTGAGGAGCATTTTCTACCCAAAATAGACAATGTGTGTGAGGTGATCCACGTTGTTGAAATTCTATTCGATAAAAATAATCAATTATTTTACCTATTGGTTGAGCTGGTGACATAATAACATCTTTCAGGAAGCAATGAAATCGATGATCAAACATTCTGGCAGCTGTTACAGGATTACGTTTAAGCATTCCACATCTGTCAGATGTTGGACTTTAAGGTGTCCATTGCATGTTCATAATTTAGAGGAAAGGCACAAGATACAAATATCTAAGTTCAAATATTTATTGATCAGATTGAAAAAGTTTAACAGCGCTGGGTCCTCTCAAGTAGCGAACAACCAGCTCAGGAAGTAACATGCTTATTTATAAAATATGTGACGTCGATCTTTCTTCAGAAAATCTCCACCCACAAAGGCTGCTCTTCCTCGTGAATCTGACTCCCTTACCACACCCAATTTCAGCCTGTAGGCAAAGATGGACACACATAGACAAAGAAAAAAACAATCTGTTCTCCTCTCATCCCTGGGAGCCCTGCAGTTCTTCTCTAGTACTCCTCCACTTGACATAGCATGTTATAATGCTTTCTTAAAAACAAATCATTAATAAAACATTCATTTATAAAAAAAACATAAGCTGTAAGATGAAAGTGATTATTATGTAAAACATATTTCAATATCATGACATCATTTCATTATTTGTAAAATTGGTTATATGAATAAGGCACACATTAACTTCTTTAGATAGATAAACACATATTAAATCTTTTACTGCAATACTACTTCTAAGCAAACACTTTAATCATTATTAAAAACCATCTGTTAGGAAAGAAAACACACACACACACACACACACACACACACACACAGGAGACTCTGTTTCTTCAAGGTTGAGCTGCCCTGCCCCCATTAAGTTATTCTGTATGCAACCTTCATTTCATTGGTTAATACACATTTATCAAAGACAACATCTTATATTTATTACATCAATTATTCAATGATTAATACTGATTAAGTAAGAAATACATTGCATATTTTATCCTGTGAATATTAAAGCATTAGTTAATAAAATAGTTGCCTGTTTGCTTTTCCCCCTCAGGCTTCTCTCTTATCTTGATCAATGCCAGGCGTAAATTCCTCAGCATATGCTGTCTCTCCCCCAACCGAAACCACAGCCTCTCAACTTTACACACAGACATTTACTCACATATCTCAGCACGAGATCATAATGGCACATATCAATTATAACATAACATACTGATTAATAAAACAACATAAAAATCCCACACAGACCAGTCCAGTTCATCAAGAGGTTTTTCACATCTTTCTTGTTTTGCTAAAGATTCTATTAGTTCTGTCCATCTCAAATTGGCTGAAGAAAACGAACAAAACCAAGTTGGGATACCAAGTTGTCTCACCATTGCAAACAAATCTTTCTGAACACTTTGCCAAAAAACAGGATTTCCTCTCACAGGCTTTAAGAATTTGTAACCCTCATCAAAATTAAAAATCTTTTGCAGTGATTCTTTGTTTCTCAGTGTCTCTGATGTAATTTTGTGTGTGTTGTTTGTGTCATAGCCTTTTCTTAAAGCAATAGATACATTTGAAATAACTTGATTGAGCTCAGATAAATATTGTCCATAAAAAATGTAATCCAGGTTTTGGGCAAAACGTCCGTCAGCATTTAATATTCTATTGTTTAAATATCTAGACAATGTTATTTTTTCAGATCTTGGAGCATGAAATGTCCCTGTTCCTTTGGGGAAAAGAGTTGGAAAGCATTTAGCTTCATTACTTTCATCCATTAACATTCTCACAGGATTATTGCCCTATGCTGGTGCAACTGATGTAATACCATTAAAATGTTGATCTAAGATTTCCTGTCCCAAGTCTACTGGTTGTAAACATGAATCCATAAACAAGCCATGTTGTTGGCGATCATGAAGTGTTTCATCAGAGATGTCATCTTCATTTTCATTACTTTCCTTATTATCAACACATATATCTTGACACATGTCTAAATCAAGATCATTGTTATTACTTTTATTATTGATCTCTTCTTCTGTTTTATTGAGAGGATTAATCCAACTATCGTTAAACTCTACATCTGTATACCATTTGTTATTTTCTTTTAAATATGTGAGTGCTGTTTTTATCTTATCAGTATGTACAAATTGATATTCATAGTGCCCTTTGTAAGTTAATTTCCTCTTAAGCTTCACTCGTATCATCAAATCATCATTTTCTGATCTTGGTAAAACATTCACAACATCTGTGACATTAGATGGAACACAAGTAATCGGACCATGAACCGAATTTTGGCGCCCACGAGGTAAAGCCACAAGTTTCATAAATGGAATATTCTTTGATATTAAATGTTGTTCAAGAGAGTTTAAACAACTCAATTCATTAGGAATGGGATCCAGAGCAAGATTATTTGCTACACTTTCTGCAGGCATTTTACCTTCACATATTTTTCGATGACACGTATAACAAATCCACAAAGATTCAGCTGGACTGTTTTTATATATGCAGTGTCCATTACAGTTGCTATCACATTTATGAAGATAATTCAATGTTATACACTTTTCTGCAATATAGCCAACATTGACAGATTTTTGAGAGTATGTATGTATTTTGCAAGATTTCACTTGCATTTTAAAACAGCAGCGATGGCATACTGAACAAACATATTCAGGACCAGTAGATATTTTTTCTTTAAATTGTTCAATCACACAGTCTATCTATTTTCTTTTCATGTCTGCCACACGTCATGTTTCAACATTTCTCATTTTTATACTACTGGCAAAACTATAATCATTTTGATATTTCTGTATATTGTAATCTATGACCATGTTTCTGTGCGTTTCATCTTCACAGTATTTTTTTACACTGAATGATTTTAGACTCTCTCTATGTGCTTCATCTTCACTGTATTTTTTTGCACTGTAAGCCTTCAGAGACTCTCTATATGCGTCATTTTTTATATATTTTCCAATGTTATACCTTTTTACAGACTCTCTGTGTTCCACATCTGTATTGTACTTGTGGATGCTATATGCCTTTACACTATTACAATGCAAAACATTTGATTTGTATTTGTCTATACTATAATTCTTCACTTTTTCTTTATATTGTTCATTTTGTTTATACTTTTCAGTGCCTAGTTTTATTTTTGACATTTTGTATATTTGATTATCATTGTATCTTTTCTTATCTTTCTTTTTTTTCTCATCTTTTAAGTCATCATTATTGTTGTACTTACGTTTCTGTCTATTAAGCTTACATGGATCTGAGAGTGTATTTAATGATACATTAGGAATTGAACCTCCATTTGATGCTTGACAGCACAAAGAACAAGAACCATCTTTACTTTTTACACACTGAACAACTTCATAATGACAGTTATTTACATGTATCAGGTAAATTCCTCTGTTTTCATAGCTGTTCCTATTAGTTATTACAGATGAACATGAATATTTAAGCCATTTTCCTTGACTGTATGTAAAAATGTCTACACCAATTAAATCTGAAGTTGCATGAATCTCAAGTTCCCTTTCAGTCGGTCACTACGACGTCACGTCGTGACCGACGAATTGGGAACTCGCTTAGAGAGACCAATCTGCTTCGAATACTACTAAAACGCCAATGAACTTGGCATTGAGATATTTGCATAATGCTGGCGCCGCCCCGCCAGGTGCGTATATAAGCAGCAGGTGCAAATAGGGAAATTAGCTTTTTATCGCTTCGAAAGCCGGCAGTATCTGCTACTGAGAAGCTACTTTACTCTGTTGGGATCTGATTGCTGAAGTTGGTTGAACTAGCAGTATCACAGCGGACGCTTCGCTTATTCCACGGCTCTACATCTGTTTATTGTTTTGAGTTTAGTGTGTGCGTTGCCTTCCTGTGCGCTCATCAACTAAGCATCTGAGTGAATTTCCCTAAAAGAGTGATACGAGAGAGCTTTGTGCCTTGTTAAAGGCAGCCACTCTCTCGTATATACGGAGATCAGCGTCCTTTTCAGGATAGCTTTTCGCCCGTGCGATCTTGGATGCGAGAAGTATAAGGGTTCCAGTGACGGTCACGAGCACTGTCTTCGTGCTCAGGCATCGAGCACTCCGGGGCTGCGTTCGTGGAGAGTTTCTGTTCTCTCTGTGAGAGCATAACCCTCTTGGATTGCGGAGACGACTGTCGTTTCTACGGGAACGCTGTCCGCGCCTTTGCAGTGCTGACGCCGCCATGGTGCGGCTGTCAAGCGCTCGCAGGGCGCCCTTCGCGTCACTACGCTGAGTAGGACGGAGGATGCGTCCTCCACCTACCGGCCTTCTCATCCTCAGCCGGTCGAGGCTCCGGTGGAGACTGCAGAGTCGTGTTCTACGATGTCTGCCGAATCCATTGGACCTCCTTCTGGTCCCGTCACTTCTGCAGCATCAGAGGGGTGTCCATTTTTCCTCCGAGGCAGAGTCGTTCCGGAGATGGCGGCCGTGCCCGCTCGAGCGGCGGAGACGGTAGAGTTGGAAAGGTTAACCCCTCTCCGCCCGAACCGTCCCGCCCACATGATTGGTACTTCGGAGCTGCTCGGGCCTCTCGGTCCTCTCCTCCTGTGCCTTTCTTCCCCGACGGCACGAAGAGCTGACGTGATTTGCGGCCGTCCGGCCATTCAGCTTTCACCCCTCACCTCCCTCACCAACAGAGCCGCTAAGGGCGGGGACCCCTTCAGTGGAGCGGGATGCGTTCCTGGAGGGACCACCCAACCCTTCCCTCCCGTGTTTGTAGACAGTCGTCCGGTTACGGACGCTGCCCATCAGGCATGCCGGAGAGGCGGCTTCAGCCCTGCACGTAATAACGTTGCTGCAGGCTCACCAAGGATTTACCAGGGAGGCCGCGACCTTCAGTCGTGCGATGTCCACCTCAGTGGTTCAAGATTGCCACCTTTGGCTGTGTCTGGCTGACATGACGGACGCAGACGAGAACAACTTGAATGCTCCTGTCTCACAGACCGGCCTCTTCGGCGAGCCAGGGGATTCGTACAGCTCCGCTGCGCAGACTGAGGCGATCTCCTAGGTCATGCCCCGGCGGAAGAGAGCTGCCCTTGGTCCACCACGCCGGCTCCTCAGTCTGCCTCTCGCCGTCCTGCGGCGACCACCTCCGTTCCCCTCCTCGGACCCCATCTCGGCAGCGCAGGGGAACCGGTCGTCAGCAGCTCGCCCCGCCCGCTTAGCCGCTTCCCGTGAAATTCGGGAGTTTAAGTGGCCAGTGAAGGGCGACCCGGATTGGCAGAGGATCACTCTTCAGGAGTTGGAGCTCCTTCCCCCGATAGAGGGTCGGGTGGAAAATCCTTGGTTTGCATATGTTCCACCGGCTGTTCGGCCGGTACCCACTTAACCACACATAAGAGTGCATTCCTCTTCCCTCTCTAGGTCTCCGGAGGATCGAGAGAGCCGTGAGCGGGTTCACACCAGCTCCCCTACCTCTCCTCTATCGCCAGCGAGTGACCTGAGGAGTCCGAGCTCTCCGCTGAGGAGACCGGACCACCAGCACCCTCATCGGAGTCTGCGCTCTCCGTAGAGGAGACCAGACGACCATTACCCTCAGCGGGCTCAGGTCAGTGTCACACACACATACTGTAGATGTTTATGCTGTCACAGCAGACGCACCGGCAGTCCCACCTGTCTCGCTTCGCTGCCCCACCGCGGGTACTTCGGTAGTGTCGTTATTTCTCCTCGTACGGTGCCTGGGTGCTTGGCTTCAGTTCCCAGCCCGTTTCGTTGGGTTTTACGCACGATCCGCCTCGGTTACGAATCCGGCACACCCCAAATTCGGGCTTTCGTTTCACTGTGGTGAAAGCGTCCGATGCACATGTACTGCGTGCAAAAGTCGATATCCTGTTGGCGAAGGATGTTCGAGCCGGTCCCTCTTACCGAGATGATGATGATGATAGGGTTTTTCCAGCCTTTATCTCATAGTACCCAAAATACGCGGCGGGTTACGATTGATTTGATTTACGCACCGGCTCTACGAAGGTGTTCTTTTTGGATGATAACGCCGAGGCTCGTATTTCAATATTCAGATCGGTTTGCAGCCTTAGACCTGTAAGACGTGTACTTCATGTGTCCATCTCCCCTCGCTTTAGACCGTTTTTTCGCTCTGCGTCGTGGGGTGGGCATATTAATACTAAGTACACCATTCGAGCTGTCTCTCTCTCTCCGTGTCTCCATGTGCTAGTCACGGCATTAAAATGTCAGAGAGAGCGTTGTCCGCATTCTGCTTTTATCTACGTCGACTTATAATAGCCCGTTCTTGGCAGACGTGCGCGAACACAGAGAGTTAATGCTTCGGCATCTCGCTAGTTTAAGTCTTCAGGTCGACTGGGAAAGAGCAACTTTGCCCCGTGCAGAGGATCCTTTTTCTCAGTATGGAAATAAGACTCGATCGACTAATTGGCGTGTTTAACAAGAGCGCGCAACCAGTCAGTTCTGACTTGCCTCGGTTTAATTCGAGGGAAGTACGCGGTCCCTCTGAAACAATTTCAGAAGCTCCTGGACATATGACAGCATGCTGCGGCTGTGACGCCGCCCGAGCTGCTTCATATGAGACCGCTTCAGCGTTGGCTTACGATCGAGTCTCGAGGAGAGCGTGGCACACCGACATACACCGTGTAAACATTGCACCTGCGTGTCATTTAAATTTTTCCCCGTGGTAGACCCGGCATTTCCGATAGAAGATATGCCCCTGAGGGGTCTCCTGGCATTCTGTATATTGCAATGGCCTCAGCACGGGATGATCAGCCACGTATGACGGGCTTGCAGTCTCAGGGGTGTGCATAGCACCCCAACTGCCGCGAGCGGTGCGCTGTATATCTGGGACTTGTACGCTCCGCTATGGAGATGCGAGGGAAGGATGTATTAGCCGACACCAATAACATTGCGACTGTTGCGTTATTTACCGTTAAGGCGGTTTTGCGCTCTCGTCACCTGTCGCATCTCGCTCGTCATCTCCTCCTTTGGAGTCAGAAGCATCTGAGGTCCCTTCGTGCCATTTACATTCCGGGTTCGCTCAGTACAGCGGCAGACGCGCTTCCCGAGCTGCGCCCCCGGCGAATGGCGACTCCACCTCCAGACGGTCCAGCTAATTTGGAAGAAGTTCGGTTGTGCGTAGATAGATCTGTTTGCGTCGCCGGACGATACCCACTGTCGCCTATTTTATTCACTAACCGAGGGCAGCCTCGGCGTGGATGCGTTGGCACACAGCTGGCCACGGGGGGTGCGTAAATACGCATTCCTTCCAGTGAGCTTTATTGCGCAGACACTGTGCAAAGTCAGGCAGGACGAGGAGAGCCTTTATTAATCGTCCGTACTGGACGACCAAGAATTGGTTTTCATAGTTAATGCTCCTCGCGACAGCCCTCCCTGGCGGATTCCCCTGAGGAAGGACTTTCTTTCTCAAGGAAGGGGCACATTGGCACTCGCGCCCGACCTGTGCGATCTCCATGTATGGTCGTTGAGCGCGCGCAAGGTTTAGGTGATTTATCGCAAGCGGTATCTACCACCATCGACGCGGTTCGAGCACCGTCCACAAGACGGGCTTACGCGCTTAATGAAACCTTTTTCGTCACCCGGTGCTCTTCGCAACGCGAGGACCCCAGAGAATGCCCATTAACATTGTGCTTTTATGTCTTTAACATAGGTTAGATGGTAGGCTGTCCCTCCGCCATTTAAGTTGATATCGCCGCTATTTCTGCTCATCACTCACTTATCAAGGGCAGATCAGTTGGCCAGCATGATTTAATTATTACATTTTAAGAGGCGCTCGCAGGCTAAACCCCTCGCGCCCTCCCTCTTTTCCTGAGACCTGTCCATGGTGCTGAAGCCTTCAGGTCTCCCTTTTGAGCCTTTGCAGTCTACGAGTCTGATGTTTTTATCAATGAAAACTCTGACCCTGATAGCATTGGCCTCCATGAAGAGAGTAGGGGATTTACATGCATTCTCTGTTGACGTTTTGTGCTTTTAGTTTGGTCCTGCTGTCTCACTGAGACCCAGACCAGGCTACGTGCCCAAAGTTCCCACCACTCCCTTCAGAGATAGGTGGTGAGCTTGCAAGCGCTGCCCCCGGAGGACGCAGACCCAACCATGGCTTTGTTGTGCCCCGTACGCGCACTGCGACTCTACGTGGATCGCACGCAAAGCCTCAGGACCTCAGACCAGCTCTTTGTTTGTTATGGTGGCCAGCAGAAAGGGAAAGCTGTCACTAAGCAGAGGATGTCTCATTGGATAGTTGATACTATCACCCTGGCTTATAATCTTCAGGGTATTCCTTGCCCCTTTAATTTGAGAGCGCACTCCACACGGAGTGTTGCCTCATCTTGGGCTTTAGCTCGTGGTTCCTCGCTAACAGACATCTGTAGAGCTGCTGGTTGGGCGACACCTAATACGTTCATTAGATTTTACAGTGTTCGTATCGAGCCTGTATCCTCTCGTGTTCTTTCCTCACCAGGGAGGGCACGGAGAGCAGACTCGCAGGTCGGCTTGCAGCCTCCAACTGATGCTTCATAACTGTGTCAGTATGGAAGGCCTTCAGAACAAAAATGCGTAATGGTTTGAATTGTTCTTCCTCCGCTGCCTTGGCAGCCTTTGTTGCGGAGCATTGGCTGTCAGCCTTCACTAGCTGTATCCTCGCGAACCTACGTGTTGGCTCGGGCTCCACATTGTGTCCCACCGGGTTCCTTTGTGAGTATTTTTCCGTGGGGTTAATCCTACCAGCCCACGTTTCCCTTAGCAGAGCACTGCTTTGCTTACACAGCCACGGCTGTCTTTATTTCTTATCGTCCACCATTAGCCCTTAAGAGGGGCGGTGGCTTCCGCAGCGTTCCTATCCCGCTCAGGTAGGGCGCTTCCCAGTCGCCGGCACTTCTGTGGGTTAAAGGAACATCTAGTGCCCGGCCTTTCTGCCCTATCCTATTTCTCCATTTTCCCCGAGGGGATTTTGGAGGATTTTCTGCAGACACTGGAAGAGGTCAGCCCCTAGTGGCGTTTTGGTAGGGATTCCCAATTCGTCAGCCACGACGTGACGTCGTAGTGACCGACTGAAAGGGAACGTCTCGGTTACGGATGTAACCCTCGTTCCCTGAAGGAGGGAACGGAGACGTCACGTCCCATCGCCACAGGTGCTGCCACCTGCTGTTACGGCCGGTCACACTTTCCGGCTTTCTCAGCGAAAAAGAAGCTAATTTCCCTATTTGCACCTGCTGCTTATATACGCACCTGGCGGGGCGGCGCCAGCATTATGCAAATATCTCAATGCCAAGTTCATTGGCGTTTTAGTAGTATTCGAAGCAGATTGGTCTCTCTAAGCGAGTTCCCAATTCGTCGGTCACGACGTGACGTCTCCGTTCCCTCCTTCAGGGAACGAGGGTTACATCCGTAACCGAGACGTTCTGTAGCCCAAACACCAACATATTTCATTCTTGATTTGGTAATATACTCTGCTACAGAACTGTAACCTTGTCTCAGATACTGTGTGTATTTTTCCTCATTATGCAGTATGTGTGTAACAACAGCTCGTCTCAGTTTTCTGTGTTCTTCTTCACTTCCACTAACAGCGTAAGTTACAGCTCTAAAGAGACAATTACCGTCAGCAAGAATACTTTTGATTTCACAAGGCTCAGACATTTTAACATTGTTAATTGCACTATTCTGTTCTCTTACAATGTTAACAATATTTAGCTTTGAACATATCCTTTTTTGTTGCTGCACTGTTAAAGGGTTAAACTGGAAAGAAACACTCTCAGTTTCTGATATCAATTCAACATCACTTTCACTTGCTGAGCATATAGAAGTTATTTCAGGTTTCTTTTGAACATTCGTTTCATTTACAGATATTTTATCTGTACATATGACATCAGTGAAAGGCACACTGCTGTCAACATCAATTTCCATTTGTAATTTTGTACCTTTACTCTGTGCTACAACATATTTCGTACTTATTGACATGGGCGGATCATGTAGCCTGTTCCCTTTCAGTCGGTCACTACGACGTCACGTCGTGACCGACGAATTGGGAACTCGCTTAGAGGGACCAATCTGCTTCGAATACTACTGAAACGCCAATGAACTTGGCATTGAGATATTTGCATAATGCTGGCGCCGCCCCGCCAGGTGCGTATATAAGCAGCAGGTGCAAATATGGAAATGAGCTATTTATCACTTCGAAAGCCGGCAGTATCTGCTACTGAGAAGCTACTTTCTGCTCTGGTGGGAAACGATTGCTGAAGTTGGTTGGACTAGCAGTACCACAGTGGACGCCGCAGTTTTTCCACTACTCTGCATCTTTTTTGTTTTGAGTTTTAGTGAGTGCGTTGCTGATCCCTGTGCGCATCATCAACTGAGCATCTAGAGTGAATTTCCCTAAAAGAGTGATACGAGAGAGCTCTGTGTCTTGTTAAAGACAGCCACTCTCTCGTATATCTGGAGATCAGCGTCCTTTTCAGGATGGCTTTTCGTCCGTGTGTTCTTGGATGCGGCAAGTACATGGGTCCAAAGGACGGTCACGAGCGCTGTCTGTCATGCTTGGGCATCGAGCATGCGGAGGCTGCGTTCGCTGGGGGTGCATGTTCTCACTGCAAGGAGATGTCCTTTTTGGATTTACGCAGGCGGTTGTCGTTTCTACGGGAACGGCGTCCGCGTCCGGTGAGTGCTGACCGCCGCCACGGAGCGGCCGTGAAGCTCTCTAAGGACGATTTGCGTCTAACTGTGCTGAGCCGGTCGGGGGATTCGTCCTCCGGCTCTCAGCCTTCCCGTCCTCAGCCGGTAGAAGTGCCTATGGAGACTGCAGCATCGTGTTCTACGAGCGCTGTAGAATCCATTGTGCCTCCCTCTGGACCCGCTTCGACCGCAACACCCGAGGGTGGGGCCCCTCATTCCGAAGCTGACTCCGACGTTCTTCCTCCCTCTGGTCGGGTCGTGACGCCGGAGTTTGACCCGGAGATGGTGGCCGTGCTCGCTCGAGCGGCGGAGACTGTAGGGTTAGAGTGGGTTAACCCCCCTCAGCCCGTGCCGTCCCGCCTGGATGATTGGTTCTTCGGAGCTGCCCGGGCTTCACAGCCCTCTCCACCAGTACCTTTCTTCCCCGAGGTGCACGAGGAGCTGTCACAGACTTGGAAGTCGCCGTACTCTACCCGGTTACGGCCAATTCAGCCCTCCCCCTTCACCTCCCTCACCAACGGAGCCGCTAAGGGTTACACGGGGATCCCTCCTGTGGAGCGAGGGGTCGCGATGCAGCTGTGTCCGGCCACCGCTGCCTCTTGGAAGGACCGCCCAACCCTTCCCTCTCGGGCTTGTAGACAGTCGTCCGGTTTAACGGGCGCTGCCCATCAGGCTTGTGGAGAGGCGGCTTCGGCTCTGCATGCAATGGCTTTGCTGCAGGTCCATCAAGCGAAGGCCTTACGGGATCTGCACGAGGGAGGAAACGACTCACCCATCCTCTCGGAGCTCCGGGCTGCCACTGATCTGGCTCTCCGCGCTACGAAGGTGACGGCGCAGGCGATTGGTCGTGCGATGTCTACACTCGTGGTCCAAGAACGCCACCTATGGTTATGTCTGGCTGACATGACCGAAGCGGACAAGAACAAGTTCCTGGACGCTCCAGTGTCACAGACTGGCCTATTCGGCGAGTCGGTGGAGTCTTTTGCTCAGCAATTCACCGCCGCTCAGAGGCAGACTGAAGCGATCTCCAAGATCATGCCCCGGCGCAAGAGGCCTGCCTCTCGTCCACCAGCACCGGCTGCCCAGTCTGCTCCTCGCCGAGGGCGCCCTGTGGCGGCTGCCTCCGCCCCCCCCCAGGAAGTCATCCAGACAACGGAGGGGGAACAGCCGTCGACAGCCCGCCCCGCCCGCTCGACCCGCTTCCCGTGGTGGCAAACGGGGATCTAAGCGGCCCTGAGACGGGCGACCTGGAATTGGATGGGATCACTCTTCGGGAGACGGAGGAGGGCCGGGTGGAGAATCTTTGGTTTCGTTTTGTTTCTGTTCTGCCGGCTTCTCAGCCGGCACCCACAAAACCACAAAAAGAGTGCATTCCTATTCCTTCTCCAGGTCTTCAGAGGATCGAGAGAGCCGTGAGCGGGCATTCATCTGCTCATCCTCCCTCTCCTCCATCGCCAGCGGGTGTCCTGAGGAGTCCGAGCTCTCCACTGCGGAGACTGGACCACCAGCACCCTCAGCGGTCTCAGGTCAGTGTCACAACACACACACACACACACTGTAGTTGCATGCGCTCTTACGACGCGCGCACCGGCAGTCTCACCTGTTCCGCTCGTCTGCCCCACCGCGAGCTCTCCGGTTGTGCCGTTAATTCCCCTCGCACGGTCTCTGGAAGCTTGGCTTCAGCTTACCAGCCCGTCTCGATGGGTATTACGCACGATCCGCCTCGGCTACGAAATTCAATTCAACCGGCACACACCCAAATTCTCGGGCATTCGTTTCACCACAGTGAAAGCGTCCGATGCACATGTACTGCGTGCAGAATTAGATGTCCTCCTGGCGAAGGACGCGATCGAGCCGGTCCCTCCAGCCGAGATGAGCTCGGGGTTTTACAGCCCGTATTTCATAGTTCCAAAGAAGGGCGGTGGGTTACGACCGATCTTGGATCTGCGCATTCTGAACCGATCTCTCCAAAAACGGTCCTTCACCGTGTAACCATTACACCTGCGTGTCGTCTAACATTCACCCCGTGGTCAGACCCTGCGTTTCTGAGAGCAGGGGTTTCCATGAAGCAGATTTACTGGCATGCTGTTGTACACACAGATGCATCCAACACGGGGTGGGGAGCCACGTACAACGGGCTTGCAGCTTCGGGGGTGTGGACAGCACCCCAGCTGCACTGGCATATCAACTGCCGCGAGTTGTGGGCTGTATATCTGGGACTCGTACGCTTCACTACGGAGCTGCGAGGGAAGGATGTACTAGTACGCACCGACAACACTGCGACCGTTGCGTATATCAACCGTCAAGGCGGTTTGCGCTCTCGTCACATGTCGCATCTCGCCCGTCATCTCCTCCTTTGGAGTCAGAAGCATCTGAGGTCCCTTCGTGCCATTCACATTCCGGGTTCGCTCAATACAGCGGCAGACGCGCTTTCCTGAGCTGCGCGCCCCGGAGAATGGCGACTCCATCCCCAGACGGTCCAGCTAATTTGGAAGAAGTTCGGTCGTGCGCAGATAGATCTATTTGCGTCACCGGACGATACCCACTGTCGCCTGTTTTATTCACTTACCGAGGGCAGCCTCGGCGTGGATGCACTGACACACAGCTGGCCGCGGGGGATGCGCAAATACGCGTTTCCACCAGTGAGTTTAATCGCACAGACACTGTGCAAAGTCAGGCAGGACGAGGAGAGCCTTCTACTGGTCGCACCTTACTGGACGACCAGGAATTGGTTTCCAGAACTGATGCTCCTCGCGACAGCCCCTCCCTGGCGGATTCCCCTGAGGAAGGACCTTCTTTCTCGAGGAGGGGGCACATTATGGCACCCGCGCCCCGACCTGTGGGATCTCCACGTATGGTCGTTGAGTGCACGCAATGTTTAGGTGATTTATCGCAAGCGGTATCTAACACCATCGCTGCGGCTCGAGCTCCGTCCACAAGACGGGCTTACGCGCTTAAATGGAACCTTTTCGTCGATTAGTGTTCTTCGCAACGCGAGGACCCCCGAGAATGCCCCATTAATATAGTGCTTTTATACCTTCAACACCGGTTAGATGGTAGGCTGTCACCCTCCACCATTAAAGTTGATATCGCTGCTATTTCTGCTCATCACTCACTTATTAACGGCAGATCAGTCGGCCAGCACGACTTAGTTATTAGATTTTTAAGAGGCGCTCGTAGGCTAAACCCCTCGCGCCCTCCCTCTATTCCTCCTTGGGACCTGTCCATGGTGCTGAAAGCCTTGCAGGGAAACCCGTTCGAGCCTTTGCAGTCTGTGAGTCTGAAGTTTTTATCAATGAAAACTCTGACCCTGCTCGCATTGGCCTCTGTTAAGAGGGTAGGTGACCTTCATGCATTCTCCATCGACGATTCGTGCCTTCAGTTTGGTTCTGATGTCTCGAGCGTAACACTCAGACCCAGACCAGGCTACGTGCCCAAAGTTCCAACCACTCCCTTCAGAGATCAGGTGGTGAGCTTGCAAACGCTGCCCCTGGAGGCGGCAGACCCAACCATGGCTTTATTATGCCCCGTACGAGCGTTACGCATCTACGTGGATCGCACACAAAGCCTCAGGACTTCAGACCAGCTCTTTGTTTGTTACGGTGGTCAGCAGAGAGGGAAAGCTGTCACTAAGCAGAGGATGTCTCATTGGATAGTTGATACTATCGCCCTTGCTTATAATCTGCAGGGCATTCCTTGGACTATCCAGTTTGTGTGTATCAGGCAATTCATAAACACGTATGTAGCCTCGGTCAGGATCATTGATTTTCCCTGCATTTCTCATGTCACTGTACAGCTCATCTCCTTTTAACAATACATCATCCAAATCACTTGTGCTCCACTGCAACACATCTTTCAATTTACACATCAAAATTGCAATAAAACTGTTTGCACCACATTGCTTGAACCTATTTGTGCCAAAACGGGAATGCCCTTGATGGAAAGAGCCCCTTATATAGGATGTCTCTTGACATAAATCAGAAAGAGTATTCACAATAATCTCAGTATGTTGCTCACCATTTTGGTAACTCTTCTGGTTTGACAAATTCTGGATGGGAGTTTTGATGGGAGTTTTGTCAGATTTGTTGTGATGCACACAACAATTATGTAATTCTGCCACCTTTTTAAGAGGTGGCAGGGCCTCTTCAGGATCAGCAGCCATCCGGTCCGCCATCCTCTTTTTGGCTGCCTGAGAACGTAAAGACTTCTTTGTACGAGGCATCTATAAACAAACAAAAACACAGAAAGAAAATATTAATAACACATTACAGCATCGTGTATTACTGCAAAAATTGCTTTGTGTGAACATCTTTTTTATGTCACGTCACATTAAAACAAAGCATTATGATATTGTATTCCAGTATACCATTTCATCTTTTGCAAATACAATATTCTTATTTGCAAACACAAAATACAAGACTCAAAATGATTTCACTGCAATATGTTTAAACTATAATAATTCCTGAATAAATCACTAATTTGCATCAAATAGTTGAATCAAATTGACCCCGTAATTAATGTTCAATTTGTATTACTTATTTGTGATTTTAATGTTAAATTTAAAGTGGCTTAATTTTGTAACTTCAAATATCAATGTTCAAATAGTTTTTTAAAACATTATAACATTTTATACATTTGTAATTTTGATATGTAATAACGTGTATAAACAAATCTAAATGTCAGTTGTCTTTACCGTTTCCTTTCCATTGCAAATACAAATGTATTATGTAATATTGATTTTACTTACTTGTTAACAGCTCAAATGTCTTAATAGACTTTTAAGCAATACAATGTAAAA
The DNA here is from genome assembly GCF_030506205.2 of Paramisgurnus dabryanus. Classification (NCBI taxonomy): domain Eukaryota; kingdom Metazoa; phylum Chordata; class Actinopteri; order Cypriniformes; family Cobitidae; genus Paramisgurnus; species Paramisgurnus dabryanus. Next base: position 40,859,468 of record NC_133343.1, on the reverse strand, counting down.
ATCATTTTAAGTTGATTATAGATTAAAGACATAGTTAACTCCAAAATTGTGTCATCATTTACTAACCCTCTTTTTTTCCAAACATGTATAACACAACAGAACATATTTTGAAAAATGTTTGTAACCAAACTGATCAGAGGACCCATTGACTTAAATAGTATTCTACTAAGTGAATGTGAGCTCTGATGGCTTTAATTACAACCAGTGTTGCCAGATCTCGCGAGACAAATAAGCAACCAGGGGCCTGTTTCAATAAGGAAGTTCAACCAACTCTGAGTTTAAACTTGAACTCTGAGTTGACTTACTCTGAGATATGAAACTCTGAGTTTTGGTTATAGAACAACGGATCTAAGTTAGTTCAATCGACTCTGAGTAGGTTGACTCTGAGTTTAAGGAACAGTATGTAAGAAATGTATATCAATTAATCATAAAATGGCCCTGATATGTCACTAGACATTAAGAAATCATTTTCATTTCAAATACTTATATGACTGACAACAGTGGTCTGGCCAAGATATTGTCATTTAAAAAGTGGACTTGCAGCCCTCAACTGATGTTTATGTTGTCATTTTGTGTATTGGCCACCAGTTGTGTGATTGCAGTACCAGTTTTAGCCACAAGTTTTGTGATTGCAATACCAGTTTTGGCCACAATCCTACATACTGTTCCTTTAAGGGCGTGCACAGCCACAATGAAAAGCCATCATCAATGGAGCTCAGATATTACAATTCACCATAGCAACAGCACGTGACAAAGAGGTCTTAATCATTTTTACTACTAAAACTGAAGGTGTTAGTGCAACTGTACAGCAACTACGAGCATATATTTTAAAGAAAAGAGTTGTTTTTGGAAATTGATACTCTAGTAAATGTGTACATTTAATTTTTTATCACAGTTAAAATATCAGAAGTAAATAAACTGAGGACTGTACGTTGTTATATTCATTTTCAAGCAGATGCAATCCTATGGATAAAAATATGACAGCAACTCAGCTAAAAATGAAATTAAGCATAATACTTTGGCATATAAGGCTACGAACTTTACAAATGTTTGTCATGAATAAAACAGAAATTCGCTGAGCTGGGATTCGAACTTATATTGCCGACAGTACATCTGTCATAACCATTGCGCACAGAACTACCCACTAGACCAGCGATAATGACGAATGAATGCATAAGAAATGTCAAGCCAACTGTTTAGATTTAAGAGCAACACAAAGACTGATATTAGTGACGTAAGTATATTTTTAAAATGACTGCAAAAAGAAAAAGAATTCCGCTCACATAAATGCAAGTGGATATGACAAAAATCCACTCGGGGTCTCAAAATCATCTTGCAACATGTACATTTCTACAAATGAATGCAGCATCATCATCTATAGGATCCTCTATAAAAGCACTTACAATTTTATTCACTAGACGTCTCTACACCTAAGTATATCAATTGGCTTTACTAGTCATTTCAATATACTGTCTACATTTTTTTTTTGTTTAAATTTAAGTGTAATTTATAAAATATATAAAAGCACTAAGGTAAAATGATTTGCACTGGCAATTTGATTATAAATTAAATACAGCTAAAAAATATTTTACAGTGTAGGCTACATGATAAAAATGTGCGCAATGAATGAATGTACAAAAGCAACTAACAAGATTAAACACAGCTACTCCTTTAAAAATGGGGAGGAGACCACAAGAAACTCTGAGTTAACCGAATAAAACCTGCTCCTGACCAGGTTAGGTTCACAGAGTAAGTTACCCCGGAAACAGACTGTGAGTATAAGTTACCTCTCCTTCTGAAACAGGCTTGACTTACCCCGCTGTCTCAGGTTTAACCTACCTCCCTTTTTGAAACGGAACAGTTTCCCTCATATCAGGGTTAACAAACTCAGAGTTTTCACTTAACCACCTTTCTGAAACAGGCCCCAGGCCTGTGAAAATGTTGCTATGGTTATTTCTGTGTCAATCATCACATTTTCGGGAGTGAGTCTTGTTCTGTACAGACATGAAACAAACATTTAGGGGATTCACTCCGGCATTTAAATGCGGTTGTCATTCTCGAAAGTTTGCAGTGTGTACGAGACCATTGACGAGAACGGGGCTGCATTTTTTATGTTTCTATGTGCTATCATGTTGTACGAGGTCCGCATGGTGTGCACATATTTTATACTTAACTGATACTCTGCAAAGTGCTTTGAGTCGTCCAGCACAGGTTGAATCCATTCTTTTACTCCTTTCTCTTTCTCCCATTCTTTCCCTACTTTGTCCCAGGCATTTGTTTCTTGAAAAAAAACTCCTACAGTCCAGTCAGTCAACATCAGTCGCAATTCGCGCGCATTAATTTAAAGTTTACATCACTCACTGACTACGTTTTCCTAACCAGAAAAAAAAACAGATTGCTCTGCTCTGATTGGCTAGTACTCGTTGCCATCTGAGTCAGAGCCAATTAGAAATAGTTGGGGGCAGGGAGAACTGCTGTCTCCTGTGTGTATGGGGAAAGGGGAGAGACGGAGAGAACAGGCTAGACAAACTCCTACGTTTAAATAACATACAGAAAATATCTGATTGACAACAAATTTTGGAGCTGGGATCAAGCCCAAATAAGCAACTACACTTTAGAAACAAGCCCAAAATAACGCGACCTGCGACTACCAATTTTTTTAAGCGACTTTACAGAAAAGCAAGCCCAAAGTCGCTTATAATAAGCGGAATTGGCAACACTGATTACAACTCAGAATATCTATGTGTGCTGTTAACCAAAACAAAGAAATTCAAACAAGTTTGTAACAACATGAGAATGAGTAAATGCAATGTAATACATGCAGAGATAGTAGCATGTTTTGGCATGTTGTAGCATTGTTTGTGACTTGATACCAGGGTCCGAAATTAACACCCGCCAAGCACCAAATGCGGGTAGATTTTCCGTTTGGCGACTAAATTAAAAAGGCTATCCGCCACACTGGCGGGTGATTTTCATACAAAAATAATAATGCAATATAATGTGTTTACCAGTAACTAATCTGGGGACGAGGTGAGCTAGCCACAGAACGTCTCTAAGCTCCAAGTCTCGCAACACTGTCTCTGGGGCCGGAAAGTAAACAGTGCCGTGAGACTTGAAGCACTAGAGACAATCTGTTGCTAGCTACACTGTTAGATGTCGCTGTAGATTTAGCAGTACATTACTGTAAAAATCCACAGTACTATACTGTATGTGTACATTACAGTACAGTACTGCAGTTCATAATGCATTCTGGGTAAATTTGTTTGAGCGGGAAAATTTTACAGTATATTTTGGTCTTGATGTAACCTTGCTGTAGCCATTGCTGTAATGTGCCAGGTGTACTTGCAATAATCAGAGAAAGTGCGCCAACGTCAAATCACACAGAGGGAGAGAGAGCACAACTCCTGGCTGCAGCTGAAGGAGGACGATTGATTTCTGGCAGTTCGGTAAGTTTGAAATATTTCTGTTTCATGAAAACTTAATTTTTAGTTTAAGAATGTTGTCAATAGTTTGTCACAATATTGTTTTAAACGTGCAATGAGAGAGAAAAACGGTCGCCAACAAAGTTTCAATCTCCCTCAGAAAGTAAGCTTACACACAGATGTCTACCGCTGCTTTAACTCGCTTTACACCTTTTTTTTAATGAATATAGGGTTGTTTTAACTAAATTATGAGGGTTTTGGTGAGTTTATATTGTGTTGAAAGTGTGGTGACAATGAAACTATTTTTTTTTACGAAATGGACAAAGACAACCCGCCAGCGCGGTCTTGCGGTCCCAGCATAATGGTCGTTTATCTTGGCGTTTCATCCGTTCAGTTAGCGTCAGAGAAAAGTATTAAGTTCGACTGTTTGGCAAGGCTGACTCGTGGTTGTAAACAGTCAGGACTTGTCACACCGTACACAGCATACTGTAGTACTGAACTCCTCCACAGAAGTGAAAACAAGAAACCTCATAACTGGATACATGCATCGAACTCATCGCAGCTTTAACTTCTACCAAATATCATTCAGACCTGGGCTCATCTTAATATCAGATGAACGAAAGGGATTGCCGCGCGTATTGTTGTTGTTATTATATTACGGTATATCATCAAAAGCAGAGAATATCTTCTCTAAAGCGTTTTACACGTCCAGTAAGTTGTCCAATACATTTTTATGGCATATTGTTTCCACCACTTCAGATGCATTACACGCTGTATATAAGTTTCCAAAACACATCAAATCAATGCACGAAAAGAGAATGGGCTCCGCATTTACGTACCTTTGTCTTCTCGTCTCTGTCATCTGATCCTTCATCTCTGGATGTAAAATACGGTAGTCCATTATAACATCGTGTAGGAAACTGGCATCACCAGGATTGCTCAGATTTAGGCGATCATGTTTATCTTTAAAGTGAGCAGCTAGCTACTTGTTAAAAAACTTTGCGTGACATAGTGTTACACCGCAGCCGGTCCGGGTAAAACATTAAAGGGACAGTCTTTTTACCTTATCACTATAAATCGCTATTTTCTGCACTAAACGAGACATTTTCAGAGATTTTCTGTAGACAAGATGTTATAATTAAAAAAAGACTTATTTAGATATTTATATATAATATATAATATAACAACTAATATATATATATATATATATATTTGTTTTACAACTGACTTAACACTTACAGTAATGTTTTATTTGTTAGCATAGCATGATATTAGATTTAAACACTTAATACATTTTTAAATCAATCACTTTGTCTCTGCACAATGAACATTATCAAATATTATTAATGTTGTAAAATATATTGTTCATTGTTAGTTCATATTAGCTAAGGCATTACCAAATGTTAAGGAATAAACTCTTATAGTAAAGTGTTACTAAATTTTCTTTTACCATTTCCTTTACAATGTCTATTTATTTCTATGGCTAACAGATTTTGTAACATTTGTCTTTTTTACAGTCTTACCATTGCTTGTAAGCTGGATTGGGTAAGATGGATCATCTTTAAAGGCACCAGGCAAGTACATGATGTACAGTTACAAGTCATGTATTTTTTCGACTGCAATATTAAATGCTTTCACGTCACATGCAAAATTACACAGGAATGTGGCTGACTTTTTATTTGTAGTTTACATGAGTGTCCTTGCACTTTTATAGGAGTTAAGGCAGATGTGGAGGCACAACGGGTGATACCAGACACACACCAAGCACATTATGTTTGGTAAGTTTGCACTTTACCACTACAGCCACTTTACCACTACAGTTTCTTTAAATACCCATGTATACACTCATTCACTCATTCACACACAACACTGTAACACGACCATACACAACATGTACACAATTGTCTTAGTTTGCCATGTAGAAATATACAAACAGAAATATTCAGACTTTGGTTATAAGAAATTTAATTTAATAATTGTATTTATTTAGCAGAGGTGTCCCTGGACTTTATTGACAAAAGATTTTGTTTTCAGAATAAAAAGTTGTGTCCAAATCAGTAACAATTGTACTTTCTGTTCAGGACATTCAATCATGACATGATCCAGGTGGATGCTGTCCATTGAGGAAAGAGTTTGTTCAGCGGTAAGTGAATCTTCTGTATTTTAATGTAATTAGGTGTGGAACAGTAGAATAAGAGCAAAAGGTTTCAGAATAGGAGTAAATTCAAGGCTGAGTTTAATTTTTTAAGAATCTTTTTCTATCTTATATTTGTTGACTTAATGTTTATGATATTTCTAACAGGTTTCTGGATAGAATTAATTCCAAAGATGGGAAAAAGTGCACATCCAGACAAGGAGCAAGCAAAAAGACAAGGAACTTGGTGCAGAGAAAAGCTGTGGCCATTAACCCCTGTGAACAGCTTCATGCAGTCGCTGATTGAGTTCGAATGGACGACTTCAGTAAAGGCCACTGTGGTCTGTCTGCCACAGTTTAATTTTTAATTTATTTTTAGTGTTCAATGAAATTCAAGTAGAATATTTAAAACTATGGGCCAGTGTTGTTTTTACCACGGTGAAATGTTACCTTTTAGTCGATGATGGACTTTAAACTGAAAACTTCAAACTATGGAACAGTGTTCTATTTGCCAGAGTTAAATATGTTACAGCAGGGGTCTCCAAACTTGTTTATACTTGTTGATTTTATTTTATGTTACTTGATTATATGTTTATTATTGTTTAAAATCTTGTTTTAAATATTTTTGTTTCAATTAAATGTTTTTTTTAATAAAATTTTGATACAAACATTGCTTGGATTGCCTTTTAATTCATTATGTTTTAATTTAGCATTTTTACCATATTAATAACTATAGATTTAAACCTAAATATCTAGCTATTTTATATAATATTATTGTATTAACTGTAATAAGTAATAAATAGTATTTATGGGTCAATATAGACATTACAGTAAATTACTGTAAAAATAGACTACTGTAATAAAATATTGTAAAATTACAGTACAGTACTGCTTTGTAACTATACAGTACTAGTTTGTGTACTGTAAAATGGTATTACAGTACAGTACTGTAAAACCAAAATACAGTAACTTACTGGCAACCGTGCTGCCAGTACCGTACTGTAAAAATACAGGGAAATCGTTAACAGTGTAGTACTACAGCTAACTTGAGGTCTGCAGCTATCTGCATATTATGCTGCACATTAGCTGATATGTGGCGAGATTTACCGGGAGTGAGCCAACCTTTGAAACGAAAACTCAGACAAAAAGGGAAATGAGTTAAATAAAAAAAGGAAGTTTTGTGAGAAATGGAGGTATGGAGATAATTGCGGAAGAGAGTGAGCAGTGGGATGAGTTTTTAAGTTAATTAGATTAAGCATTAGTAGGGATGCTCCGATCAATGCCGATCTCCACTAATAATACGTGGCCAATCACTATTCTGAATCGGACAGCTGATCTTATTACAGCTATTTCATGTACTACGGCTTTTGATCAGTAAGTCCTTATCGATTTAAAATCACTGTTAGTTTGAGTAGTTTATAACTCGTCAAACATAATTATTAAACATATTCTTTATTATCATATATTCTTTATTAAAATACCTGAAAAGGTTTGAAGAACAACAATATAAATATATCCTTCAGCCATTTCATGGAACTGCGTGTCACCACAGCTGCGTGGTATTGTTCTTCGTCTAGAGCGCATTTTGAGTTTCTGCACAACTGCACACCCTGGCTTTTGGATGTAGCGGCATTTCACTGTAATTCATTGAGAAACATAGAAAGCATTATCAGCCAATCAATCTGAGCATCCCTATTAGTTTTACAAAACCTTCAAATGTACTGTTATGAGCACTTATGTATTTAATGAATGTATATACTAATGTATATAATTAATGTATATGTGACAAAAAAGGCTGTTTATTATTGTGGCCGGTAAAAAATATGCTTGGCTGGTGGATTTTTTCATCTACCAGTCCCCATGGCAGGTGAGCCAAAAAGTAAATTTCGGACCCTTCTTGCTACGCCTAAGATGTGGATTAAGGAAATCAGGTTTATTTGTTTTTTAAAAATCTGATAAAACAAGAGACTCTTTCAAATTTTTAAAACATACAATACTACTATATTTACTCAAGAATAACATGAGATAATCGCAGTAAGATGTTTACATGACTGGAGTTAATCTCTTCACTCCTGTTTACATGCAGTTTTTATTTTAGGATTATTCACACATAGCCCAATGCAGAGCACAAATAATGTACTCACATATACTGTCCATTGTTTTAATTTATTTTCACTAAACCAAGCCAATAAAATTCTCAGAATCGACACCAAAGAATAACACAAACGACTTCCTGTTCCTTTCAACTGTAAACTTAGGGCACTCACATGATGTTAAGCATTTTCTAGCGAATAATGTGATGTTCCAGAACCTAAAACCTTGTTTCTCCCAGTTGATACGGCAACACATAACCAGGGTTAGTAGAAATCCTCATTTTAGAACGTTTAAGAAATAATCGTTTTCTTTGATAAAACGGGGTTTTCGTGTAAATAAGAGACCAAACTGCAGTAAAATATCTTTCTTTCCTTTGTGTAAACGGGATACAATTCTATCAGCAATTAGCTACACGTGTGATACTGGCAAAGACTCATATGCATCAGCAGTCCACTCCAAAATAAATGAAATAATATGGACAAGAAGTTACATTATGACATTTTGATTATCATGTCAGGAAAACGAGAAAACAACTTTTGTTATATTGAGATAACAAGAAAATTAAATAGTAATCACAGGAAAACACCTTTTGTTATCTCAAAAAAATTAAGCCATCATCAGAAAACAAGCAAGCAAAAATAATAATAGTGCATAAGCTCTCTCGGCTTCCAAAGTATTGTTGCTGTTAGATCATACATAATACCTCTAAAATTATAAAACTCAAAGAAGTCCCATTTCAAAGCATACAGTGAACGGCCAATTTGTACTACAACCCTCGACTTCCTGGTTGAATGTCAGTATTACTTTTTGATTTAAACTGACCACAGGAATACGCCAGTCACCAGCTAAGCTCAAACGAGTCTGGCTAGGCTAAGCTGCTGTCAAATCACAACACAGTAAACAAACTACACAATTAGAACTCATTATGTATGTTTGAAAAAGGGACTTCAAAGAACAAAGAAGGCATCAGCCTGCTATAGAAATAAGTAAATTCTTTGAAAAATACTGCATTTTGTACACACAAAACATGAACACGTTATATTGAGCACCATAAACACAATCATAGCTTCAAAAACACAGGAAAAACAGGACTTTTAACATCTTACTAGGGATGGGCGATATTGCCTAAAATCCATTTTGCAGACCTGCCAACCTTGGAATTTTTTTTGAGTACAGTAGCATCGGCCGAAAGGACAGAACACGGGTTTTTAACATATAATTTAACACATGCACATGCACGCACACACACCTTTTGGTAACTTTCAAGGTAACATGCTGCACATTGCACTCACTTTTTTCCCCATCCTGCCATAATCTGCTTTAAAAATAATTATAAATGTAAATAAAATCATGTTTAACTAAATTTGCCTTACATGGTGATTAATAACATTATTAATGTTAAATACTGTATTCTCCAAAGTTTAGCATGTCTGCACAAACACTGTTAAAAGTGATATTACTGTTAAATAGTGGGAGATGGTTAACCCACAAATTACATTCTGTTATCATTTACTCAACCTCATATTGTGTCCAACCTTCATGATTTCTTTCTTGAGTGAAACACACACAACACAAATTGAGAAAAACGTTGTTTTTCCCTGACTAGCAAAAAATACAATGGAGTGGGCACCAGACACTGTGGTTATCAACACTCTTTAAAATAATTTGTGTATCACACAATAAAGAAACTCATAAATGTTTGGATGGTCTGTTCTGTTATGTAAACTATGACTGAATTACATGTTTTAAGTTAACTATACCTTTAAGTCAGTATTTTAGAGTTAACACTGCTTTAAATTCAACCATAACTGTGACAGTAGTGCTGTTAACTGTGTGTCTGTCTGTAATTTATTGTAGCTTTGTTTACAGTGCAGTACAGTACGGCATAGGCACCTTTCACGTGGGCGCTCGAGACACGAGATATTCTCCATTTATAAAACTTTATTTGATGTGGTTTGTATATGACGTTTTATTTTATTGACAATTATCAAGAGCGCGTTATTTCAGAACGCATTTAATCCGCTTCATTCGGATGTCAGGTGGATTCCCTTCACTGAGAGTGAACTTTACGTTTTTATTTGACTATAACTGGATGCTCTCCCCATGGTAAAATCATGGTACTTTTTCGTAAGCGCTCAATTATAAATGATGCTCATTTACAAATCAGAAGTAATGTTAGCGCATCTTGCGGTCAAGTGCACGTTATGAAACGGAGCCCGCGCGACAGTCGACTTCAAAGGATTAAGCTAATGCATTATTTCATTATTTGCACATCCACCCTGACCAGTTTACCTTAGCGGGTCAGACGTCTTGACTCTCCGTTGAAAAAGATGGTCAGAAACTGCGGGTGGAGGAAGGAGATCATCACGCTGGATTTTGTGATTCCATCGATAGCAGACTCTTGTTACTGATTGGCCATAAGACTTGTCAATCATCCCCACTTTCTATGTGGTGGATGAGCCCAGTGCTATGATTGGACATATTTTTCTTTTTTCTGTTGCTTCTTTTGAGTACTTCGCGCGGCAAAGGGCGACATCAGGTTTTTGCGTAGTTTAGAGTGACAAATCGTACCACCGTACTTTGAGGTCAAAATGAGTACCTGCTACGCAAAATGCGTACAGGTTGGCAGGTCTGATTTTGCGTTATACATTGCAGCCTCTTGCGATAGCGATATGTATTGCAATATAATAATTTCAATAGACTCATTTCAAAACAGGTTATATAGACCTTTACAAAAGCCAAACTGCTAAAAAAGTAAGTAAAAGTAAACTGTTATGGCCAGATTAGTCTTGTTACCTCTCTTACCTGGAACATTTGCCTGACACACTCTATAGCAGGGGTGTCCAGACTTGTGTGGTGATCTAGATTTACTTTTAAAATGATAAACCCGACAAGATCTATCTGCTAAAAAACACAGTTTATTATTTTTATAACAGTAAACACTTTAAATGCTTGTGGGGACTATATACTGCATATTTCACAATTACTAGACCATAATGCCAATTTCGCGCGTGGGGCAGCAGTAGACTTATGTAACTTATGGCTTAAATCCAAAAAAATAGATGTTGCATCTGTCTTTTTCACGAGTTCCTCTGTTTCGCTGATGCTTTCATCCATGTTTATTCGGCTGCAGCTCGTGGCTCTAAAGTTTGCAGGTAGATTGTGTCATCAACACGCATTATTGCAATACATTTAAAATCTCTATCGTATGCCAATCTTCTATCGTTTATATTGCATATTGTTTATATTGCCCATCCCTACATCTTACTGTTATCTAATCATAGAATAATGCAAGAAAAGGCAAATTAATAAATACATACATACTGTATAGCCTACATACACATGTTTATATATGAAAGACATCTTACCTCAAATCACATTGCACATTTACCTGAAACATGAATAAGGAGACATTGTAAATTAGCAAATGCTATAATGAAGCTATTATAAATACTTGCAATAAATTAACATTTATAAGTCAAACATGTTAAAACGAGGTCCAGCTCAAGAATGATGCAACTCTTCTCAATAAATCTGCTAAATTCTTTATAAAATCCTATTAATCATGTTTAAGTTCATATAAATCACATTTCATTTCATTGTGCTCTTGAATGTATATATAATATTTGTGTATCGAGATTCATCAAAACGCTACTGTTTTAGAGCTATAATATTTTTACAAATAGTTTCCAGTGCTGTAACAGTTTCATATAATTCAACATATATTCTGTCTATCTGTTATAGTTTAACTTGTTCTAAATACAATTTGTTTTTCTTTATATTTTCAATAAAATTATTTCACATAAAAATTCTTTAAACCTTTGTGTGATCAATAACTTATGGCAAAATTATGTTATTCGGCAACTGATCTGTGCATTGCCACATAAAGTTCAGAGCAATAGGCCCCCCTAGTAGTTTTACCCAACTTGCATACTCTGGAGCAGTGTTTCCCAATCCTGGTCCTCAGGCACCCCCTCCCAGAAAGTTTTAGATGTTTCTTTATTTAACACACCTGATTTAACTCACCAGCTTGTTAAGGAGACATGTTTACCATTTTGGAAGGAGGCTTATGAGTCGAGTCAGGTGTTTTAAATAAGGAGACATCTAAAACTTTCTGGGAGGGGGTGCCCGAGGACCAGGATTGGGAAACACTGCCCTGGAGGATCAGCTCTGGTATTAGGGCCAAGCTCAATTTGCAACAGTGACAGCAAGCATAGCCACAGAAATCAGTTAATATAGATGTAAAGCACTATAATTTTAAAAACATCAATTAAACTTGGTGGCAGGTGCCATTCACTTGTCAAAGTAGTTAACATGGTTAACCTACTGGCATATTTATATAAAATAAACAAATGGTCAATAAACAAATTGATTTTGCTCAACAAACTAAAAATAAACGAATCACTTACATGATTCATAATTGTTACTACAAAAAAAATAGTGTCAGTGTCTATAGACGGGTTGCACGGGGACTTCACTAACTGGTTGCGCGCGCAACCGAGAGGCATAAAGAGACGTGCATTGTGTTGTATGCTAGTAGCGGTATCTGTAAGTCAAAATGCCAAGGAATTGTTGCGTGGAAAATAGTACCAACACAGTCAGTGCTGGGTGCCTGATGTTAACATACCAGTAGATGCAACTATTACACTAGCATTATAATTATAACATTATAATTCATACATGTATCACAGTAACACTGCAAAAAGAAAGACAGAAAAACAGATCCAACTAAAATCAAATGTTATTTATATACAAACAATAAAGAACGCTTCAATAATTAAGGTTGTTGCAGTACCAGATCAGCTCACCAATCGGGCTTTCTGCCTCCTGGATGCGCGCGCACCCTGCAATGTTTGTAAACTTGCAACCCCTCTATAAACCTCATCAACCAGTGACAAAAACATGGCGCTTTTAACTTCATGAGGCAAGAGTTTTGATGGAAGCAAATTTGTGATAACTAACCTATATTTGAAAACAGAAATAAAACTGTTTTACTAGTGATGGCGAAGTGAAGCTTTCTTGAAGCAGTGAAGCTTTCAACCCAATTGTATCGGAAAAAGGTTCATTACTCGAAGCTTTTCAAGTCAGAGTTCAATGAGGACCTCTGCTGGTGAAAGTGCTGTTTCACAACATGTTCCACAACCAAACAACGTATTAATTTAATTATAAACGCAAAACTTAATGGATTGATAAATTAAGTATAGATTCATAAATAAATGTTACACTATATTAAATACATGACCAAAGCATGTTCCATTTCATGCGATTAGTACTTCAAACAAAAATAACAAATTAAGGATAGACCTTGTCTTAAAAGTATAAAGTGTGAACCAATTAAAAAATATATCATGGTATTAAGTGGTGCAGAAAAGGCTTTTTATTACTAATATATTCTATATATATCATAAACTCACTATACAGTAATCGATTCCATGTAATGCAATACTCCAATACAACCCATGAGGGCGCGCCGCGCATCGCACAATTCTAAACCTTTGAATCAGATAACGAAGCAGTCACGTGGGTGTGTGTGAAACGAAGCTTCGGACGTCATTGGTCACGTGATTTTGCCAGAACGAATCAAGCTTCGATACAAAGCTTCAATGAAAATCGGTTTGTTTTTTTGCCACACGCTTCGGAGCTATCGGTTCGTTTTTTTGACACACGCTTCGGAGCTTCGGTGTCACTGGTAACATCACTATGTTTTACTATAAATACAATCAAACATGTTAAATAATAACTTAACATTAGAGATAAAGAATTTGTTTTCCAGAAACTTTCTTGGCTGCCATTTGTTTTTAACTCGATCAAACACGTGCACGCTCATACATAGAATTGTGGGACAACACGATGAAAGTTTGTCAGAATACACTACAAAGTAAACTAAACTGTGAATGTCAACGTAACTTGATTAGATCATGTTTTTTACAAAACCAGCATTTACATTTCAAACTCAGTCATATAAAGTCAACTGCCTCAAATTCACAATGTCATGAGAATAAAATTGAATAAATTACAACATTTATTTTTTTGTCATTTTTTCCCTGTTTTTTTGTTAAAATAATTATGGTAAACGTTTAGATAATGATATATTAGACAAAAATATCAAAATAATCACTTTGTACAAAAGCGTGCTAAACAATAATGACAACAATTTAACGTTACCGTCTTAACATGCAAATAATATATATTAACAATTTTAAACTAATAAAACAATTTCAAACCAGTTTTATGATATAAATGGTGATAAAACAGTCATGACAGACAACAACCAATGCCATTTCAAATATTATAACCCAAACCCACTACCATTAATTGACGATTTTTATTAGAGGATATCACCGCATGACCTACCTCTTCAAGAACGAAAGAAAGAGGGCTTAATTTCCTTGCGGAACAGGATATGGTTCTCTGTTACAAAACACATGCCACCTTGTGGCTGTTTGTAAAAGCACACAGACAAAACCTAAGGCATATAGAGGGTCCGTATCTGCTTTACTTTTCGAAATTAGTGATCCCCATGGAGGGATAACATGAATTTGTAAAGAAGGTTGTTTTATTCTCAACGATATTAAAAGTGTTACCCCTCCCATTTATTGCACATTTTCCCCCATTTTCGAAATGAGTGATCCCCATGGAGGGATCAAATGAATTTGTAAAGAAGGTTGTTTTATTCTCAACGATATTAAAAGTGTTACCCCTCCCATTTATTGCACATTTTCCCCCGAAATGATAACATTTCCCCCTAAATAAGCAGGCAAACGCGGTTGCCTACTATATCAGTCGAACCAATAGAACGCCAAGATACTGACATAGGATTATTATTAACCAATCAGATTTAGGTTAGTAGAACAGCTGTTACACGGATTCAGACACGAGCTGCAGCGGAAGCAAAGAGTATAGAAGCCCAAGAGGCGAAACTCAATAGAACGCTCCATAGCAACAGTTGCCCCCATGACGTGACGGCGCGGCCGCCATTATGGACTGAAAACTGAAGGAAAACACCGAAAAATAATGAGAGTCAATGGCACTGAACCAACTTAACATAACAAAAACTTGGCATAACTTATTTTTTTTTCTGGTCGTCATATCTAAATACGAAAACAACGTGGTTATGCATGGCCTAATTATCCTTAGGAAAATAGTATTTTGGGACAAAATATTACTATAAAAGTACGATAAGACTACTATAGAAATACTATAGCGGCTCTAGGATATTATTGAGGTATTACAGAACATAACATACTTCTGTGATGTTCTAATACCTCTATAATATTTTAAAGCTGCTATAGTATTTCTATAGTAGTCTATATGAATAACAGAAATTCATTAAATAATATATAGGCAGACACACAGTAATAAGATATTTATTCAAATGTTGATTTTGAAATGGGTGAACATCACCATATATATGATTTGGAAAAATAAATAAATAAAATTATAAATTAACATTTCTTAAGAGTTAATCTTTTACATAGAATATCACAAAAACATTAACAAGTTTCTGGTGGACTGATAATTTTTGCAATTTATTGCAGAACACTGCTTGCGTTTTAACCACTTGCTCATCTTCACAGTTGTGAGGCGCACTAACGATTTCAGCAGCTTACAGTCCATAATGGCGGCCGTGGCTCCGCAGCGCTATCTACAGACTGTTAACCATAACACAGCAGAGTTTCGCCTCTTGGGCTTCTATACTCTTTGGCGGAAGCACATTGACCATCGCCAGGGACATTATTTGTGTGATTGTAAGTATTAATTTGATTTAATTGATATCTATATAATATGTTTGTTGTGGATGTCACAAGGTGACTTAGGGCGGAACCAAAAATGGAGAGGAGAGGTTCCGCCCGGGCAGATTTTTTTAATGCACCGGTTTACTTCCTGACTCTCCATAGCAACAAACAAAGCCAAATTCGCCACAGGTGCAACAAATTAATTAATCAAAGTGTGATTGGAGGCTGTGGGAGAATTAAGCACTTAAATAGCTCTGCAGGAACACAAAAGAGAAGAAGCGATGGACACGAGAAGCGATTGACACGGGGAAAGCTCCTTTGCCGAAGGCAGGAAAGAGACACGCACCCTTTGAAGAGCCCGAAGGCTCTGTTGATCCGGGCTGCGCTAGGAGCGCGTGGAAAGAAGACGGAGCCACAGGAGGTGAAAGAAGGGCAAGCTGTGGATCTCTTAAAGGAGCACCCCGTGTGCTTTTTGGAGAAGGTTGTAGTGTGTACTGAGGAACGGAGCTGTGCTCATTGATAGACGTGGTGGCTGTCTATATTTTCTCTCTCTCTCTCTCGTGGTAGTCTGCGGTGGACCTGCTGGAGTGGAAGGAAAATCCTATGGGTAGAAGGAACCTTGGTCTAAACAGCACCTTTGAAGGAGCAAAGCAGGAAGAAAATCGACCTTGTTGTACAGCGTAAACAAAGGCTATCTGCTGTGAGTATAAATTCTGGTGTAGAGCAACTTGCAGAAATTAACCTGTGAAATCGTTGGAAACCTCCAGGAGAAGGAGGGCGGCCCTACCCCTAAAACAGCGTGGTGGGCGAGCCGTTAGAAGCGTCAATCCAAGCAGCCACAGCAACGAAACACTATTCTGGTCGTATTACCATCGCTCTTATTTCAGCCCAAGTGAAGTGGAGGACGCCGGGCGTTTCCTTTGTTGTGTACACTTATAGTGTGGTGAGTGAGACTTTGCAATTAATAAGCTTTTCACGTTGGAGTGGTGCTGTGTATTTGCTCTGGGTTGCTGTGTGTCTTGTCAGACGAAGCCCCGCATCATCCATTTTTCTACTGGGCAGAGGACGGAGAGGCTAACGACCTCAGAATTTACAACTACCATACGCAGTGTGCTGTTTTGGAGTGTGAAGGGACGCAGATCAAGAGCTGTCAGTGACTGTGAGTACAATATTGGAAATATTCGTAGTGCAAACTTACCTGTGTCTGTCCTTGTCGCAGAGTCAGAGGCGAAAGGGTCCGCCGCCCCCGCGGTCTCTACAAAGGGGCGCCCCTGTCCAGGATTCGATCGCCCTACGGGCAGTGGAGATAGGGCAGCGCTCGACCCGGTGAGGTGGTGTGTGATCTTCGCCCCTCTGCTGACCTACAGAGGAAACCATACTTATCAAGAGCTGTAAGAAGCAGAGCAGGTGAGAAGCATCCAAAGCCCACGTAACAGTGTTTTGTGTCCTAGCGAGCACCTGTGGAGAGAAAGGAGTATGAGAGTGAACAGTCGGAGAACAGACTGTGTAAAGTGATACCTACCCAGAGAGCTGTAAACAGCAGAGCCGGTGAGAAATATTCAAAGTTCAAGTAACAGTGCTTTTGTGTCCTAGTGGCCACCTGTGGAGAGAAAGGAGAACGAGAGTGAACATTCGGAGAACAGACTGTGTAAAGTGATACCTACCCAGAGAGCTGTAAACAGCAGAGCCGGTGAGAAATACTCTAAGTCCAAGTGACAGTGCTTTTGCGTCCTAGCGGCCACCTGTGGAGAGAAAGGAGTACGAGAGTGAACATTCGGAGAACAGACTGTGTAAAGTGATACCTACCCAGAGAGCTGCAAACAGCCGAGCCGGTGAGGAATACTCAAAGTCCAAGTAACCGTGCTTTTGTGTCCTAGTGGCCACCTGTGGAGAGAAAGGAGAACGAGAGTGAACGTACGACGGAGAAACGTGAAGGCACGCGGGGCGAGGACCCCCTGTCGAATAGAAGAAGGTACGCAGACAGCGGGAAAATCTCCTTACCAGTCACATTGATTTTGTTCTGCCTCCAGGAAGGAAGAAGGAGGGCGCCACGGATAGCAGGGACCAGGCCGGAGCCTGACGTTTCCCCTCCCCCCCCCGGCTTACGGTGGTCTGCACCCCTGTTGCCTTTGCCCCTGTCTGCCCGTGGCTGCAGTCTCCCTGGAGGGAGGACGTAGAGGCCCATTAGTTTTAATTTCCCCTTTTCCCATTTCCCCAGTTCTTTTAAGTATTTAAATTTAATAAAGCTTGTTTTATATTTTACTTACCTGTTCCCGTGTTTGTCTGGTCATTGGGTTGGCTTTGGGGACCTCCTCGAGGTGGAAGTTGAGAAGGGGCGTGGCTTTTAGTCAAACATAGCCAGCCCCTGGTGGTGACAGATTTGGCGTAGTCGGCAGTCCACCTCGGGTTGAGACCAAGGTCCCCCAATGGCCTACCACGTTTTTTTAAAGAAAAGCTCCCATCAACGCTCTATCAGTCCCCAAACAACGCGTTCTCGGGACGAGAACGGATTGGCGGGGGAGGATGTCACAAGGTGACGATCTTTTTTGGGGCGGAACCAAAAGTTGGGAAAGTTTAGTTCCGCCCGGATGTTTCCGCCCAGACCGGAGAAAGGAAACACCGGACATCCGGCAGCTTCGCGAAGGCTGTAATCAGCCGATTAAACACAGCTGTGCATAGTTAAGGAGATCGCTGGGTGATTGGACAACTGGAGTACACGGAGGAGTATTTTAAGAGCAATTAAATCACAGTTCGGGAGTTCGGGCACGAGAGGGGGATTGACGCGGGAAAAGCTCCTCTGCTTAGTGCAGAAAAAGTAACTACGCACCTTTTGAAGAGCCCGCAGGCTCTGTTGATCCGGGCTGCGCTTGGAGCGCGCGGAAAGAAGACAGGAGCTGCCTGGGGCGAAAGAAAGGCGATACGTGGGTGGAGAAAAGGAGCACCCCGAAGAGAGCATTGTGCTGTCAAGTTTAGTTTTAGTGTGTGCTGAGGAACGGAGCTGTGCTCGTGATAGACGTGGTGGCTGTCTATATTTTCTCTCTCTCTCTCTCGTTGCAGTCTGCGGTGAAGACGCTGGAGTTAAAGGAAAACCCTACGGGTAGAAGAAACATTGGTCTAAGTGGCCCATTTAAAAGAGTAAAGTGGGAAGGAAACCGACTTTGTGGTGCAACATAAATAAAGGAGGATCGCTGTGAGTATCACTCTTGTGTTAAGCACGTGGAAAACTAACCTGTGAAATTGTGTGGATACCTCCAGGAGAAGGAGGGCGGCCCTACCCCTGAAACAGCGTGGTGGGTGAGCTGCAGAAGCGCCCATCTGAGCAGCCACAGCAACGGACTCATATTCAGGTCGTATATACATCGCCTTCATCCAGCCAAAGTGAAGTGGAGGACGCTGGGCGTCCCTTGTTGTATACACCGGTAGTGTGGTGAGTGAGTCCTTGTAATTAGCAAACCTTTCACGTTGAAGTGGTGCTGTGTATTTGCTGTGGGTTGCTGTGTGTCTTGTCAGACGAAGCCCCGCATCATCCATATCTCACTGGGCAGAGGACGGAGAGGCTAATGACCTAGGAATACCAGCTATTATACGCAGTGTGCTGTTTGGAGCGTGAAGTGACGCAGATCAAGAGCTGTGAACCGCCGAGCCGGTGAGAAATACTCAAAGTCCAAGTAACAGTGATTTTGTGTCCCAGTGGCCACCTGTGGAGAGAAAGGAGAACGAGA
This sequence comes from Paramisgurnus dabryanus, assembly GCF_030506205.2. Lineage (NCBI taxonomy): Eukaryota > Metazoa > Chordata > Actinopteri > Cypriniformes > Cobitidae > Paramisgurnus > Paramisgurnus dabryanus. The sequence goes on along the minus strand of NC_133343.1, from coordinate 40,840,360 downwards.
GTGAACGTACGACGGAGAAACGTGAAGGCACGCGGGGCGAGGACCCCCTGTCGAATAGAAGAAGGTACGCAGACAGCGGGAAAATCTCCTTACCAGTCACATTGATTTTGTTCTGCCTCCAGGAAGGAAGAAGGAGGGCGCCACGGATAGCAGGGACCAGGCCGGAGCCTGACGTTTCCCCTCCCCCCCCCGGCTTACGGTGGTCTGCACCCCTGTTGCCCTTGCCCCTGTCTACCCGTGGCTGCAGTCTCCCTGGAGGGAGGACGTAGAGGCCCATTAGTTTTAATTTCCCCTTTTCCTATTTCCCCAGTTCTTTTAAGTATTTAAATTTAATAAAGCTTGTTTTATATTTTACTTACCTGTTCCCGTGTTTGTCTGGTCATTGGGTTGGCTTTGGGGACCTCCTCGAGGTGGAAGTTGAGAAGGGGCGTGGCTTTTAGTCAAACATAGCCAGCCCCTGGTGGTGACAGATTTTGGCGTAGTCGGCAGGGCTCCACCTCGAGTTGAGTAACCAAGGTCACCCAATGACCGACAACGCGGGGCCCGCAGCCCAACCCCGTGCCATGCCCGTCCTGTTTTTAAAGAGAGACCCTACACCATTTTTACCCGTCCCTACGAAGAGCCCGTTCTAGGGACTAGAACGGATTGGCGGGGGAGGATGTCACAAGGTGACTTAGGGCGGAACCAAAAATGGAGAGGAGAGGTTCCGCCCGGGCAGATTTTTTTAATGCACCGGTTTACTTCCTGACTCTCCATAGCAACAAACAAAGCCAAATTCGCCACAGGTGCAACAAATTAATTAATCAAAGTGTGATTGGAGGCTGTGGGAGAATTAAGCACTTAAATAGCTCTGCAGGAACACAAAAGAGAAGAAGCGATGGACACGAGAAGCGATTGACACGGGGAAAGCTCCTTTGCCGAAGGCAGGAAAGAGACACGCACCCTTTGAAGAGCCCGAAGGCTCTGTTGATCCGGGCTGCGCTAGGAGCGCGCGGAAAGAAGACGGAGCCACAGGAGGTGAAAGAAGGGCAAGCTGTGGATCTCTTTAAGGAGCACCCCGTGTGCTTTTTGGAAAAGGTCGTAGTGTGTACTGAGGAACGGAGCTGTGCTCATTGATAGACGTGGTGGCTGTCTATATTTTCTCTCTCTCTCTCTCGTGGTAGTCTGCGGTGGACCTGCTGGAGTGGAAGGAAAATCCTATGGGTAGAAGGAACCTTGGTCTAAACAGCACCTTTGAAGGAGCAAAGAAGGAAGAAAATCGACCTTGTTGTACAGCGTAAACAAAGGCTATCTGCTGTGAGTATAAATTCTGGTGTAGAGCAACTTGCAGAAATTAACCTGTGAAATCGTTGGAAACCTCAAGGAGAAGGAGGGCGGCCCTACCCCTAAAACAGCGTGGTGGGCGAGCCGTTAGAAGCGTCAATCCAAGCAGCCACAGCAACGAAACACTATTCTGGTCGTATTACCATCGCTCTTATTTCAGCCCAAGTGAAGTGGAGGACGCCGGGCGTTTCCTTTGTTGTGTACACTTATAGTGTGGTGAGTGAGACTTTGCAATTAATAAGCTTTTCACGTTGGAGTGGTGCTGTGTATTTGCTCTGGGTTGCTGTGTGTCTTGTCAGACGAAGCCCCGCATCATCCATTTTTCTACTGGGCAGAGGACGGAGAGGCTAACGACCTCAGAATTTACAACTACCATACGCAGTGTGCTGTTTTGGAGTGTGAAGGGACGCAGATCAAGAGCTGTCAGTGACTGTGAGTACAATATTGGAAATATTCGTAGTGCAAACTTACCTGTGTCTGTCCTTGTCGCAGAGTCAGAGGCGAAAGGGTCCGCCGCCCCCGCGGTCTCTACAAAGGGGCGCCCCTGTCCAGGATTCGATCGCCCTACGGGCAGTGGAGATAGGGCAGCGCTCGACCCGGTGAGGTGGTGTGTGATCTTCGCCCCTCTGCTGACCTACAGAGAAAACCATACTTATCAAGAGCTGTAAGAAGCAGAGCAGGCGAGAAGCATCCAAAGCCCACGTAACAGTGTTTTGTGTCCTAGCGAGCACCTGTGGAGAGAAAGGAGTATGAGAGTGAACAGTCGGAGAACAGACAGTGTAAAGTGATACCTACCCAGAGAGCTGTAAACAGCAGAGCCGGTGAGAAATATTCAAAGTTCAAGTAACAGTGCTTTTGTGTCCTAGTGGCCACCTGTGGAGAGAAAGGAGAACGAGAGTGAACATTCGGAGAACAGACTGTGTAAAGTGATACCTACCCAGAGAGCTGTAAACAGCAGAGCCGGTGAGAAATACTCTAAGTCCAAGTGACAGTGCTTTTGTGTCCTAGCGGCCACCTGTGGAGAGAAAGGAGTACGAGAGTGAACATTCGGAGAACAGACTGTGAAAAGTGATACCTACCCAGAGAGCTGTAAACAGCAGAGCCGGTGAGAAATACTCTAAGTCCAAGTGACAGTGCTTTTGCGTCCTAGCGGCCACCTGTGGAGAGAAAGGAGTACGAGAGTGAACATTCAGAGAACAGACTGTGTAAAGTGATACCTACCCAGAGAGCTGCAAACAGCCGAGCCGGTGAGGAATACTCAAAGTCCAAGTAACCGTGCTTTTGTGTCCTAGTGGCCACCTGTGGAGAGAAAGGAGAACGAGAGTGAACGTACGACGGAGAAACGTGAAGGCACGCGGGGCGAGGACCCCCTGTCGAATAGAAGAAGGTACGCAGACAGCGGGAAAATCTCCTTACCAGTCACATTGATTTTGTTCTGCCTCCAGGAAGGAAGAAGGAGGGCGCCACGGATAGCAGGGATAGACGTTTCCCCCCCCCCGGCTTACGGTGGTCTGCACCCCTGTTGCCCTTGCCCCTGTCTGCCCGTGGCTGCAGTCTCCCTGGAGGGAGGACGTAGAGGCCCATTAGTTTTAATTTCCCCTTTTCCCATTTCCCCAGTTCTTTTAAGTATTTAAATTTAATAAAGCTTGTTTTATATTTTACTTACCTGTTCCCGTGTTTGTCTGGTCATTGGGTTGGCTTTGGGGACCTCCTCGAGGTGGAAGTTGAGAAGGGGCGTGGCTTTTAGTCAAACATAGCCAGCCCCTGGTGGTGACAGATTTGGCGTAGTCGGCAGTCCACCTCGGGTTGAGACCAAGGTCCCCCAATGGCTTACCACGTTTTTTTAAAGAAAAGCTCCCATCAACGCTCTATCAGTCCCCAAACAACGCGTTCTCGGGACGAGAACGGATTGGCGGGGGAGGATGTCACAAGGTGACGATCTTTTTTGGGGCGGAACCAAAAGTTGGGAAAGTTTGGTTCCGCCCGGATGTTTCCGCCCAGACCGGAGAAAGGAAACACCGGACATCCGGCAGCTTCGCGAAGGCTGTAATCAGCCGATTAAACACAGCTGTGCATAGTTAAGGAGATCGCTGGGTGATTGGACAACTGGAGTACACGGAGGAGTATTTTAAGAGCAATTAAATCACAGTTCGGGAGTTCGGGCACGAGAGGGGGATTGACGCGGGGAAAGCTCCTCTGCTTAGTGCAGAAAAAGTAACTACGCACCTTTTGAAGAGCCCGCAGGCTCTGTTGATCCGGGCTGCGCTTGGAGCGCGCGGAAAGAAGACAGGAGCTGCCTGGGGCGAAAGAAAGGCGATACGTGGGTGGAGAAAAGGAGCACCCCGAAGAGAGCATTGTGCTGTCAAGTTTAGTTTTAGTGTGTGCTGAGGAACGGAGCTGTGCTCGTGATAGACGTGGTGGCTGTCTATATTTTCTCTCTCTCTCTCTCGTTGCAGTCTGCGGTGAAGACGCTGGAGTTAAAGGAAAACCCTACGGGTAGAAGAAACATTGGTCTAAGTGGCACATTTAAAAGAGTAAAGTGGGAAGGAAACCGACTTTGTGGTGCAACATAAATAAAGGAGGATCGCTGTGAGTATCACTCTTGTGTTAAGCACGTGGAAAACTAACCTGTGACATTGTGTGGATACCTCCAGGAGAAGGAGGGCGGCCCTACCCCTGAAACAGCGTGGTGGGTGAGCTGCAGAAGCGCCCATCTGAGCAGCCACAGCAACGGACTCATATTCAGGTCGTATATACATCGCCCTCATCCAGCCAAAGTGAAGTGGAGGACGCTGGGCGTCCCTTGTTGTATACACCGGTAGTGTGGTGAGTGAGTCCTTGTAATTAGCAAACCTTTCACGTTGAAGTGGTGCTGTGTATTTGCTGTGGGTTGCTGTGTGTCTTGTCAGACGAAGCCCCGCATCATCCATATCTCACTGGGCAGAGGACGGAGAGGCTAACGACCTAGGAATACCAGCTATTATACGCAGTGTGCTGTTTGGAGCGTGAAGTGACGCAGATCAAGAGCTGTGAACCGCCGAGCCGGTGAGAAATACTCAAAGTCCAAGTAACAGTGCTTTTGTGTCCCAGTGGCCACCTGTGGAGAGAAAGGAGAACGAGAGTGAACGTACGACGGAGAAACGTGAAGGCACGCGGGGCGAGGACCCCCTGTCGAATAGAAGAAGGTACGCAGACAGCGGGAAAATCTCCTTACCAGTCACATTGATTTTGTTCTGCCTCCAGGAAGGAAGAAGGAGGGCGCCACGGATAGCAGGGACCAGGCCGGAGCCTGACGTTTCCCCTCCCCCCCCCGGCTTACGGTGGTCTGCACCCCTGTTGCCCTTGCCCCTGTCTACCCGTGGCTGCAGTCTCCCTGGAGGGAGGACGTAGAGGCCCATTAGTTTTAATTTCCCCTTTTCCCATTTCCCCAGTTCTTTTAAGTATTTAAATTTAATAAAGTTTGTTTTATATTTTACTTACCTGTTCCCGTGTTTGTCTGGTCATTGGGTTGGCTTTGGGGACCTCCTCGAGGTGGAAGTTGAGAAGGGGCGTGGCTTTTAGTCAAACATACCCAGCCCCTGGTGGTGACATGTACACTGGTTTATTCAAAGGTATATATATATATATATATATATATATATATATATATACATATATATTTGTGTGTGTGTCGTTAGTGTCGTTTTACGTAGGCGTAAGCAGAGTCGTATAATAATAGAGTTACGACCTGTATAAAGGCTAAATGTCTCGCCCGCGCTGCGAGAGGCATCCAGCTGCAGCCCCGCAGACTCACTTCTGGCTAGACACCAGTGGCTGGACACCAGTGGCTGGACAGCTGACGTCATTTCCGTATTGTCATTCACTTTTCAAATTTGACGCGCCATGCACATGTCAGCGGTAAGAAAAAAGAATAAACTGTCAATGATTTATAGGTCATGTCAGAATTCAAATGCACAAACTAGCTAAACAGTTTAAGGGGGCAGGAATGAGGTGTGGTGTGCACAGTGTACAATAGTTTATTTGGAACGGTTCATGTTTTATTTTCTCTTGAAATCGGCACTTCCCCCACAACCTTACGGGCCTGACTAGATCTATGCACCTAAGTATATCATATTAGCTTTACAAGTCATTTCAATTTACTGTTTTAATTTTTTAGTTGAAAGTTTAGTGTAAACATAAAAATATAAAGTAGTAAGTTAAAATGGTTTGCACTGGCAATTTAATTATAACTTAACCTCTCGACGCGCACTAGCTCGCGGACGGAAGGACGTCAGTTTTTTTTTATGCTGCTAACAATATATAAATAGCCTACTGTGTACAAACAACAATAATAATAACACTACTATACATCGTTTAAAAGGTCTAAGGGTTTAGCGTCAGTGTATGGTGTCCGTTTTGAGATTAAATTGCTCTAGTATCATAAATATAGTATTTTATTACAGAAGTCCAGATAACAACATGCATAATATAAACTGACTCCTTACCTTTGTGCTGGTATAAGGAACGCGAATCGAATCCAGTCTGTTTCAGATGTGTGAATAACCCATAAAAACTCTCCAACAAAGTACATCCAATGACCAGTTTTGTCCACAAATGCGTATAATCCGTGAAATATGGATATATTTTCCATTGTTTACATCAGATTTCAGATGCACGTCTTGTAATAGATTATAATATACAATCTGAGGACTATTTACATCGTAACACTTGTATATGAGAGCACACTCGCGTTCAAAACCAGCGCTCGAACTTGATTGTACAAGTAGGCGGGAGTATAATACATAATATCCAAACAGCGCTGTCTAATATCGTGACGTCATCTGACTCGCGCGTTCCTCCAATGACTTCATGGAAAATATTGATAGACAGAACGTGTAGCCAATTAGAACACGAATTCAACGATCTTTGTGTGAAGCTTTATTTCCTGGTGTGGATACGGCATTTTATACGCTTATATAAGGATGAACAATAAAAAGAACGAACGTGTATGCATGTAAACAAAAGACTTTTATTTTGTGGCTGACTGGCACTTAGAAAAGGCACTAGTCTTACAAAAACTCTTGCAAGAACCTCATTTTTGGGTCTATTGACTTCAAACGTGAAATATAACTTCTTTAGACTTGTGGCTTTGGCCTCATTGCATTTATAGGTTTCACACATATATTTATCATTAAGATTTTTAGTGTTAAAAAAGATGTTATGCAAAACAATTTTTTATTACAATGTACTTCAGCCTCTCTAACTTTTTTTTTTTTAATCTTAAAATAATTTTGAAACATGGAAAACGAAGCTCAAAGTGTCTTCTATCTAATGATACCACAGTTATGCTTATACTATAAATGGTTTAGTAAAAACAGCCCTTTTAGTGAAAGTAGGTATTTTCATGGTTTCAGGCCAGAATGGGGGTGCTTTTCAAGAGGTTAAAGACAGCTAAAAATATTTTACAGTGTACATAATAAAAATGTGCGCAATGAATGAATGTACTAAAGCAACTAATAAGATTAAACACCGCTTCTCCTTTAAAAAAGGGGAGCAGACCACAAGAAACTTAAAGTTTACAGGATAAAACCTGCTCCCGACCAGGTTAGGTTCACAGAGTAAGTTACCCCGGAAACAGACTCTGAGTACTGTATAAGTTACCTCTCCTTCTGAAACAGGCTTGACTTACCCCGCTGTCTCGGGTTCAACCTACCTCCCTTTTTGAAACCGAAAACTCAGAGTTTCCCTCCTTTCAGGGTTAACAAACTCAGAGTTTTCACTTAACCACCTTTCTGAAATGGGCCCCAGCTCCATTATGTCGAGGAGCAGAGACGACTCGGCAATACTAACCAACTGCAGAAGCGCAGACACATGTCATGACAGTCTGAGACTGACAGTCCCAGCCTGACAGTCTAAGGCTGGATGTAAGCCTTATAAGGCATTCCGCTACTTCTATGTCATTGTAAGTAATACGGTAATATGATTATGCAGGCATGCGGGTTTTCTGTCTTTTATGCTCCGTACAGACGCTAACTTTGTTAGAAAATCATACACATTATATCAAAAGCATGGACTATGATCAAGACCCACATGGATAAAAAAATGCACAGAGCGATTCACTCAACATCAAAGTACCGTGAAATCAGAGTGCGTGTTGTGCTTGTTTTAAGAAATGTATGAAAAAGGGTTAATTTAAAAAGATATATTTACGATATTTGAGATGCAACTGTATATTATTTATTAATATATAGGGCGATTTCACAATGACTGAGGCACTTTTTGCCTTATGAGATGAATTATATTTTATATATACACACACGTATGTATGTAAGTTATGTCTGTTTATGTATTTGTGTAAAATAATGTAAAACGTAAGAATTGTTATTTGCTACAGACAATTGTTAATAGTTTTTTTTAGTTAAATGTATAGTTTATTATCCATTTTTTATGTTTCATAAATGAATAAAAATAAATGTAACACAAATCTTAAAAAATAAAGCTTGAGTATTTGATTTGAATGAAAAAGCATTTTAATAGATTTTAATGTTTAATAATTCTTCGTACATCTCCCGTCTGAGATTACAACTCCGCCACTTCCGGCCTCAGACTGTCAGGCTGGGGCTATCAGTCTCAGACTGTCATGACTTAGGGTTCTGCACGTCTGCAGTTGGTCCTATCTCGTGCTCGGAGATCAGCAATTTTACGTGTGATTTACTTCATGCGGCGCTGCAAGAACCGACAGACGGATGATGTCAAAGTACAGCGAGACCGATTCGAAATTAGACCTCTACGTGTGATTCCTCAACTCGCTCTCGCGGTACTTTGACATCAATGATCACCTACTGCAACAACACCTCCCTGCAACATTAGGCTTGTTTGAGATGAGCAAATTCTGTGCAGAATCGATCAACGGTGATCAGCGCAAGATGCATATCGGTTAGAAAAGTGTCCGACTTGCTCTGATGTCATGCTGACGTGTGCAAAATAACTCTCGCGATGGAGAGGCGGGCTCGTCGGATTCTACAGCCGAGCGCAGTTGCTCTCCACCGACTGCGTTGACGAAAAGCACGATGGGAAAAGACTTGCTGACGACACAGCTTAATGCTCATTGGCCTGGGGATGTCAGCTGATGACTTCTTAATTCTAAAAACTCTAATTCCTGTAGGAGTTTTTATATTAATTCAATTGTTCTTTACTATAACATTTATATTTTTAATGAATTCCTGTAAACTTTTGTATTGGTGTTGAATTATTTTTACTGTGAGCTGTTATATTTCACACAACAGAAACAAATTTGTATTACCACTAAACTTAGATTTATTCATCCCAACATTTACTAAGTAACCTTTTCCAGTAACGAACACTTCACCTTCGTTGATTCTCTTTATAAACATCTTTATGTAAATGCATTTATTGGTATTTAAGTTGAATCTATTTAATCCGCGATAAAATACGCGAACGTGATCTCTGCCTCTGCTGACGTTTGTAGTCGATTGGACCGCGAGATTGGCGAAGTGTCTGACTTAAAAGCTATTTTTTCACTCCTCCCCTCACTGCAGCCGTCTGCTCTCGTCTTAATTTCAGGCAAGACAAGCTGCATCTCAAACAAGCCTATTAAGAACCAGTTCGCGTCACGACCAGCGCTGCCGGTGATTGGCTTACGTGGGCTTCAGCTTCTCTTAACGGCATAATATGCACGGGTACGTGTAAATAAACACTTTTCTGAAAAGTGACATGTGTGCACGATATTATTTCTGAAACCGGAGAGGTTAAAATGTCCGTTTATGAAAATAGCCGCCCACGTGTAAACATAGCCTAATACTTTTACTACACTGCACATGTGTGTGTACACACACACACACACAGAAACACACACACACACACACACACACACACACATATATTAGACACTGTATATGTCGCCATCCACCAGCTATTTTCTATGTAACTGTTATAATAATCTTAAACCATTTGTCTGTGATGCATTTTTGCTTTGCTCTTAAAAGGGTACTGCTAAAACATTGCATATTTAATTTATACTACTGTAAACCATACTACTTTCTTTACTGTATACTACTGTCTCCACTGCATGTATATACAATATAATATCAACCTTCCTTTGCAGTTTCTTCAATAAAACCTTCCTCTCTTTTCCTTTGTGCGCTTTTTATCTTTGTGATATTAGTGAAATAGCTGTAGCACTGCATGTGGTAGCCAGTGTTAGTGTGGGATTTGATTTTGTTTTACTAATCGTGCTGTTTATAATCTTAATTAATGTGTATTGTTACAACAAAGATTTCTGTGCTGAGTACAAGAAAGTTGTCTGTGTGGTTTCGGTTGGGGGAGAAACAGCATATGCTGAGGAATGTACGTCTGGAAATTGTTAAGATAAGAGAGAGGCCTGAGGGGGAAAAGTAAACAGGCAACCATGTTATTAACCAATGCTTTAATATTCACAGGATAAAATATGCAATGTATTTCTTACTTAATCAGTATTAATCATTGAATAATTGATGTAATAAATATAAGATGTTGTCTTTGATAAATTTGTATTAACCAATGAAATGAAGGTTGCATACAGAATAACTTAATGGGGGCATGGCAGCTCAACCTTGAAGAACAGAATCTCCTGTGCTTGTTCTTTGTGTGTGTGTGTGTGTGTGTGTGTGTGTGTGTGTGTGTGTGCGTGCGTGCGTGCGTGCGTGTGTGTGTGTTTTCTTTCCTAACAGATGGTTTTTAATAATGATTAAAGTGTTTCCTTAGAAGTAGTATTGCAGTAAAAGATTTAATATGTGTTTATCTATCTAAAGAAGTTAATGTGTGCCTTATTCATATAACCAATTTTACGAATAATGAAATGATGTCATGATATTGAAATATGTTTTACATAATAATCACTTTCATCTTACAGCTTATGTTTTTTATAAATGAATGTTTTGTTAATGATTTGTTTTTAAGAAACCATTATAACATGCTATGTGAAGTCAACCATATGTGAAGTGGAGGAGTACTAGGGAGGAACTGCAGGGCTCCCAGGGATGAGCGGAGAACAGTTTGTTTTTTCTTTGTCTGTGTGTGTGTCTGTCTTCACCGGCAGAATGAAATTGGGTGTGGTGAGGGAGTCAGATTCACGAGGAAGAGCGGCCTTTGTGGGTGGAGATTCTCAGAAGAAGATCGACGTCACATATTTTATAAATATGCATGTTACTTCCTGACCTGGTTGTTCGCCACTTGAGACGACCCCGCGTGCTGTTAAACTTTTTCATATCTGATCAATAAATAATTGAACTTAGATATTTGTATCTTGTGCCTTTCCTCTAAATTATGAACATGCAATGGACGCCTTAAAGTCCAACATTAGCTAGTTTGACTAACTTGTTTATAACTTCCAGGCTTTTTAACTTAGATGCCTGTATTGCTTGTTCTTGTATAATGCTTTCTCTGCATTCAAGGTATTTCCACAGAAATACTGATTTAATCAAATTCTCTCAACTTGTGCTTGAGAAGGGATTTGTGGGCCCAATACCCTCAAATACATGCATGCAGCACTTCATTTGTTTAACATTTCTTACCATTAAATATGAAAAAGCAGGGAAAAGAAATGTCTGTCTTGTTTTTATGACGTTGACACGCCTCATCAACACCGTCCGACACTTCCACGCACGCTATTGGATGAAGGCAGCAAATACGTCATGAACTTTGGACCCCAAACATAGCTGCTTGCTCTATTCCCCGGGAAAATAATCTGAAGAAAGTTACCAATATTATAGTAATGTGCAAAGTATGTAAATGGCAACAATTTTTATTTGCTTTGTTGAAAAGCGTAGCGGTTACTTAAAAAAAACTGGGTTATCCATCACCAGAGATCGTCTGAAAACACGAAATCTCCCCTCTGCCCACCGTCTTAACTAATCGTATATATATATATATATATATATATATATATATATATATATATATATATATATATATATATATGTTAACTTTTCGGTTTCTTGTTCACTTTTCGTTTCCAAGCTTAACGTTGCTGCCGCCTTTGCTCATCTGATGTTATACACATACATGCATCCTTTTTTCATATTTATATATTGTCCTTTATACTTTTAAGTCAATAATTAAACGATTTGAGTAATATTCTGTGTAACATACAATATATAAATCATTATTAATACAATCTCATGCATAACAAAAATAATAGAATGATTCAAGAAATCATATTTGGTCTCGCTCTCGCGATACTTTGACGTCATCTGGCTGTCGATTCTTGCGGCGCCGCATGAAGTCGAACAAGCTTATTGAAACCTCTGAAATACAATTGCACCACCCATCAAGTCGGATTATAAATCACACACTACCAAAACTAAATCAACAAAATACAGACAGACACATAAATACCACCCTTACTAAATATGACTGAATAAATAAATCTAAAGTTTTTCTCCTTTTGAGTCATAACTTAAATGAAACCCCATGTGTACAATAACTAGTAAATATATTTTCATGTAACATTTTCTTACCACACCAAGATCAGTAGAAACATGATATTGTGCAGACATCAGTGTTCAGTGTAACTAGTTTTTCAATGATAAAGTTATAGTAACTAATGTAAAAGAATACTCTTATTTTCCAGTAGTTTAATTACAGTTACTTCTGTATGGACTGTAAAAATGTTTTATAATTTAATATATAAAACATAAGTTAACATTAAACTTTAACGTGTAACATTAAAATCAAATATACTTGATCAATATGAAAAGATCATTAGAATATTCACAGCTCAAAGCACAAATATCGTTCCCACTATATTTATGAACAATACAAACAACAAATATGTTATTGTAAACCATTAACTATATCTATATTAACTATATCTAGCACAACACTATATAAACATTCATCCTAGATTATATTGATATTTATTGATAAACAATTAAACGTTTTATGTACTTGCTATACTGCATATAACTAAAAAGGACACAAAGCAAATACTTTTCAAAATTACTTTTAATGAACCATTTAAAATAAGAAACAAAACATAATACCTCACAATTTTTTAATAAACCAGATTCACATAAAATCGCCTCTCTTACTTAAAACAAAAATGTACAAGAACTTTGAGACGTATTTATACAAACAAAAAGCTTGGTTTTCAGCTTTTTTAAATAAAAGCGTAGCTTTTACATTCGTTTTATAATACTAAACTTACAATCCTAAAAAAAACAACAACGTTATAAAACTGTCAAATGTACATAAGCAATATGTACATAATACACATCAAAACTATAAACATCAATATATAATATATAATTTACATATAATTGTTGTTTGAAAGATGGCGCCGCTGTGTTTGGCTTGCCACTTGCTCCTCTGTTTTCTCATGTTTGTTTTTACTACCGTATCGTCGCTTATTGTTTATGATCGCACCACGCTGCTGGAATTGCGTTTTACAACTAATCGCATCTTAAATGTCCAGTCCTTTAAAACACCACCACCGCCACTGTTGACATCTATTCCACCTTTCCTAAAACGCACTGTCTGTTTGCTACCAGGCAGTAAGCGCCGCAAAAGACGCGGTCGGAGAGGCGGGTTACATGTCAGGCTAAGGACTCACCTGGATTTTCCATCGCCGAGATGTAAAGATCACTCAGGATTTGGCAATGCTGGAAGATCGCTGGAATGCTACCGGTGGCTTCGGCCGGTTAGCTCCAACAGTGACGTTCCATGTTGGTGTCCCCGGCGCGTTAAAACATCCACCCGGGGTTGTGTTCAAGGAAACCTCCGTCCAATTCCTCGTGTGACATCGTCGCCTGTCAACTTAACTACGTTCCGTATGGCACTTTGTAACACCAGATCGCTTAATAACAAAACTTTTGTCCTTAATGATGTCATCTCTTCTCATAATCTGGATTTGTTTTTCCTCACTGAAACCTGGCTTCCCCCAGGTGACGTCAGTGCCTTTTCGGAACTCCTCCCCTCTGGTTACCTTTACCTAAACACCCCGCGGCAAACGGGTAGGGGCGGGGGGATAGCCACAACACATAGACAGTCCCTGAAGTGCCGCCAACTGTCAACTAGAGGGTACTCCAGCTTTGAGTTACAAGTATTTGTGCTCACTCTACCCTTTCCTATTTTATGTGCAGTAATCTATCGGCCGCCCAGATTAAATAAGGATTTTTTAATTGAGTTCTCAGAGTTTTTGACAGAGTTTTTGGCAAAGTTTGACAATATTCTAATTTGTGGTGACTTTAACATTCATGTTTGCTGCCCCTCTGATAAATTTGCTAATGATTTTAAGGCACTTTTAGACTCATTAGATCTGGCTCAGTCCATTTCCTGTCCCACTCATAGGTTAGGTCACACTCTAGACCTTATTATCTCTCGTGAGGTGGTTGTGTTAAATGATGAGGTCATGGATTTTCCCATCTCTGACCACTCTCTCATACGGTTTGACATTTGTGCTGTTTCTCCCACACCAACATCTACTGCCCATCATCGTCGTCGCATTATTACCTCATCTACAGTCGATGACTTTGTTGCTGCCATCTCTGTTTCTGACCTCGCCTCTTTTGCTGAATTAGTATCGTCTCTGTGTCCTGACCTTTTACTCTCCTCCTTCCATACCATCTGTTCCCAGATCATGGATACTGTTGCGCCCTATAAGGTGAAGTCGACCAATGGTCCGTTGGACCCCTGGCTCAATGATACAACTCGGGCTCTGAGGCGCCAGTGTAGACGGGCTGAGCGAAAATGGAAGAAGGATAGGCTGCAGGTGTCACTGGAAATGTTTAGAGACAGTCTTGCCTCCTATCAGAGTGCACTGAAGGAAGCTAAAGGACAGTACCTTTCTACTCTCATCAACAGCAACAGTCACCGCCCTGGAATTTTGTTCAGCACTATTAATTCTGTCATAAATCCGGTGCCTGTCACTTTGAATGATGTATCTGAACACACATGCAATGCATTTAAAGACTATTTTTTGAACAAGGTCTGGTCTGTCAGGCAAACCATTACACAAGTTCCCGCTGTTGCCATGTCTTCTCGTGCGGCGCAATGTGTGCTAGAGAACTTCGATCCTGTTACTCTTGTGGACCTCAAAAAAGCAGTCCACGAGTTGAAGCCTACCACCTGCCCGCTAGACGCTGTTCCTGCTAAGATTTTGAAGGAGGCTGTTGACATCATAGGTCCCTTACTTGTCTTCTTCATAAACAGCTGTTTCACTGTGGGGACTGTTCCCGCTGCACTCAAGCACGCTATTGTTAGACCATTGCTTAAGAAGCCCAACCTTGATCCCTCCATACCATCCAACTTCCGTCCTATATCTAACCTTCCATTCCTCTCTAAATTGATGGAGAAGCTCGTTTATGCACAACTTCAGTCTCACCTTCAACAGCACGGCATTGGTGATACATTTCAGTCTGGTTTTAGGTCTAGACATAGCACCGAATCAGCGTTACTGAGGGTCCATAATGACATTCTTCGAGCCCTGGATACTAAGAGCTCTATGGTTTTGGTGTTATTGGACCTAACAGCTGCATTTGACACTGTGGATCATGCCATCCTCATTTCTCGTCTCCAACATGTTGTTGGATTACAGGGAGTAGTGCTAGACTGGTTTTTATCATACCTATCTAACAGAACTTTTTCAGTAATGTTAAATGACTATTCTTCCTCGGTTGCTCCTCTATCATCTGGTGTGCCTCAAGGATCTATTCTCGGTCCTATATTGTTTTCACTCTATATGCTGCCACTTGGTGAAGTCATCTCTAAGCACAACGTTCAGTTTCATTTCTATGCAGACGACCTCCAGATTTATCTTCCTGTGACTCTGAGTGATTGTTCTGCACTGGACCCTCTCCATAATTGCAATCAGGATATCAAACAGTGGCTTTCCCAGAACTTCCTTCATCTGAATGAAGAAAAGACTGAGTACATCCTGTTTAGCCCGGATTCACCCGGTACCCCGCTTAATTTTGGTCCTCTAACACCTCAGTTTGCACCTACCGTTCGTAACCTGGGTGTTATTTTTGACAATAATTTGCATTTTGATAAGCAGATTAGTGCAGTCGTGAAGGCAAGTTTTTACCAGCTAAGACTTCTCAGTAAGGTCAAATCATTCTTATCCCGAGCTGATCTTGAAAAGGCTATTCATGCCTTCATCAGCTCGAGGATAGACTACTGTAATGCTCTTTACACTGGACTTAATCAATCACTCCTCAATCGGCTTCAAATGGTGCAAAACGCGGCAGCACGTCTTCTCACGGACACTTCCAAACGTTCCCACATCACCCCTGTCCTCCGCTCACTTCACTGGCTTCCTGTGCGGTTTCGGGTGGAGTATAAGGTCTTGATGTTCGTGTTCAAAGCCATCAATGATCTGGCACCAGCCTACCTTGCTGAACTAATAACAGTCTATCAACCATCCAGAGCTCTTCGCTCCTCAGAACATACCTCTCTGATTATTCCAAAATTTAAATATAAAAAGTTTGGAGGCCGGACATTTGCAGTCCAAGGACCAAAGCTGTGGAACGCACTTCCAGCACACTTACGAAGCATCTCTGTTCTGAGTGTTTTTAAATCGCAGCTGAAAACATATTTGTTCTTACAAGCTTTTAACACGTAGCCTTTGTTTCTATTGCTATTTTATGTATAGTGTGTTGTTATATTTTATTGTCTATCGTTGTTATATTTTATTGTTCATTGATGCATTTTATTATCTACTGTTGATGTTTTTACTGGAAAGGGCCTTGTGCTCCTTTTGGTTGTTGTAAGGCGCTCTATAAATAAAATTTGATTGATTGATTGATTGATAATATAATGTTTATATGTCAGCATGAAGATCAAACGAACACTTCAAATATTATCAAACTTTGAACACATTGCACTAACCCTGTCAACTTTTTACAATAATTTACTTGAACTATCACCCTCTTCATCTACAAATCTTCAAATTCTGAGTCATCCATCAAATTCACACTTCCATGTGCTACAGATTTTCCCAGCGAATTTACACTTTCACTTGATGAAGCTTCACCCAGCAAATTTTCTGAAACGGCAGTCTCAACCATCAACTTCTCATCTCTATGGGATGGCACAGGATCACCAACCACCTTGTTCAGTGCAATAACACTACCCTTCTGCATATCCACACTGCACAATCCAATCTCCAACAAGTGCTCTTCAACATTTTGCTGATCCTTAAGCAAGTCCAGAAGTCCCTCTTTCTTCAAATACCTTCTGAACACAGAATTAGGAACCCTCAAATCCTCCTCACCAAAATCTCCTGACAAGCAGAGTTTAGTGATCACTGTAGGCTGGAAATTTTCACATTTTTGGTTAAACCCATACTTTTCACACCGATGAAACTTTCCTTTTTCCTTGAAGGCAGCCTGCCTACCACAGCACTTTGTGCATCGTCGGGACATATTCACTTCAACCGCAGTAACATGACCAATTAGTTTGGTCACATGGCCTTCATTGACTTCAAAGGCAGCACCTGACGTCTTGACTGAATCCACTTCTTCAATTACTGTTGATGGAGTAGTGGTAACATAAAAATCACTGCCAAACTCTCTGGTGGACAAATTTGTAATTTGATATGAATGGCCAATCACCAGGACTCCCATTTGTTCCTCCCACAACTTAATGTCTATGAGACCAGTCTCATCCTCAATATAACATGTTTGCATTTCTGTTGGCACACCTCTTACATCCACCATCTCAATTACACGACTGACATGAACCACTTTCACTTTGACAACAGCAACCTGAAATAAAACAAAATAATTTATTTGCAAACAAACACATTTACAGAAAAACAAGCTCTGATGCACAATCTTAAACATTTTTTTAAGTCCAACTTATGTAAAGATACACTCAACTACAGATGTCAACTGGTATATTTACATTTCAAACAACCACTTAAGTAAACATTTATATTTACAAGTTATATAAGTATCATAATAAATCCTTCATACACTACCTATTCTTTTTTCAGAACAACTAAATCAAACAGATTGTCTTTTAGCTGTTCCTTTACAAATGGCACATGAAATTCAAAGCTGCCAGCTTCAGAGCGGATCTGTTCCGGAGATTATTGCTATCATGGAGTGAATGCGTGAGACTTGAGAGCCCTGCCAGATGTTTCTCCGCAATTGACTTGTCCTTTACAGACATTGCCGCTTGCAATCTTAATGTGCTGTGCACAGATTTCGAAATGCTTTTACACAAAAGACATGTTTGGGAATGATAAAAATGTAGTCTGTGCACTTCCGGAAAAATCGGCTGAAAAATACAATAAACTGGCCGGTTTCGCACAACAACCGTCCGGTTCCGATCTCTGCACGATCAAACGGTGCATCCCTATATCTTACATCACATATTTTGATTTTGAATGTCTGCTCACTTTATATCTTATATCAGAATATTTTATTACTTTTAAGTGAATATTCATTCCTACTATGAACATTAAGTGGCGCTGTCCACATAAGTCTTTGTAACACTAATATCCTATTCTAAACCTAAATCTTGATAAACTAAAAGGTTAAGAGCCCACAGGTAGGCCAAATTCATTTTTGCATACTTATAACACTAAACCTAAATAATTATGACAAGTTATATATCATCGAAAAGCTCTCAGAATGTAGTTTTAATATATCAAAACCTTTTTGCATTAATAATAATGTGGTGTCAGTAATTTATTGTGAGTATACAAGAGTATGCAGCAAAATCTAATGGCAGGTGTTGGTAAAACCACTAAAGGTGTGACACAAACCTCATTTATTATGATTTTAACTTGAAATTTGGATCACAACTACTTGAGACATATTGGTTCATGTTTACATTATTTATTTTGTGAAACATTTACATTTTCATAATTTTATTTATAAAAAATAATATTTTATTGCATTATTAAATATATTAAAATAAAGGTAAACTGCTATAAAAATATTTATATTTAATATTTTCACCTAACACATCTGTGAAAAACCCTAAATGGTCTTCTTTAAAACAACACCAAGATTAGGCTTCTAGTCTAAAAAATCCCAGAGAAATATTCATTTAAAGATGTACCACACATTGTCACCCCTCACTCAAACGAGATTTGCGGCACATAAGGGGTGGAGGACTGGATCCGGTTTGTGACGTCACGCTGAACAGATCGTGCATCTTAGCTCCGTCGAGTTCATCATCTAAAAGCTTTTTTTTACCATCTTATTCCTATTTATATAATATAACTTATTAGTTTTACATAGGAATACTTTACCGTGACGATTATTGAGCAGTACTACCACGTGAAACTATTTATCACTAATAAACACCCAGTGTTAGCATATAGCCCGCTAGCATCCACACGGTGGAGGCTGAAGCTAGCATTTTCCGATCTAATGGCGGATTCATCTGATATATGCTTTTCTGACCTATCCTCACCTGAGCGGGAAGCTGTGGAGGAGTTGTTTCCCGGTTTTAGCAGATCCAAGGCGAGGTACAGAGCCCACTTCACCCTGCCTTCCGACGTCCACAAGCGATCGAGGCGCGCAACAAACATGCATTCCACGCGATGCAGCTTCACGGACCGTGAACGACATGAAAGCGATCGGGAAGCTGTGGAGGAACCGCTGCCCGGCCTTCGCAGATTCAGCAAGCCAAACATCACCCTGGCCCCAGACGTTCGCAGGCGACCGAGGCGTGTCACAACCGAACACCCCACGCGAAGCAGCTCCGGGGACCGCGTTCGGGTAAACGAAGACGCCATCGCCCAGCATGAAAGCGGTAAGACTCCGCTTGTTATTCTAACATGTACTACTTGCCACATGTATAGTTTAGCTTCTGCTGTTAGCATAGAGGGGTTTACATGCATTAAGTGTATTGAAGTATTAAGGTTAACTGAGAAGGTTGCTGAACTAGAATCGCGCATCCGAACGCTAGTTGAGGATAGCAAAACCGCTAATGTTACTGTCGCAAATAATCTATCGAGCGAAAAGACTAATGGCTCGGTTCCGACATCAGATGCTAATATAAATATTACAAATACTGTATCGAGCGCGCATAGTGTTTATCAAAATACACATGGCTCGGTTCCGTCATCAGAGTCAAGTCGGCGGTCAAACTGGGTGACTGTTAGGCGGCATAGTCATATAAGGCGTCCTTCTAAGACCCATAACGTAACGACAATTTCTAACAGATTCGATCCCCTAAGGAGTATACCAGCTGAAACACCTTTTAAAAGTGCCCTGGTCATTGGAGATTCTATACTCAGGAACACTAACATTGAGGCACCAAACACCATAGTTGACTGTATACCGGGAGCCAGAACGTCTGGCATTAGATCCAAACTTAAAGTGCTGGCTAATGCTAAGCGGAAGTTTTCTAAGATTGTTATTCACGCCGGCACGAATGACACTAGGCTCCG
This sequence comes from Paramisgurnus dabryanus, assembly GCF_030506205.2. NCBI lineage: Eukaryota > Metazoa > Chordata > Actinopteri > Cypriniformes > Cobitidae > Paramisgurnus > Paramisgurnus dabryanus. The sequence continues at coordinate 40,820,649 of NC_133343.1, read as the reverse complement.
CCAGTCGGAAATCACCAAAGATAATATTAAGGAGATGTGTGAAATTGCAAAAACAATGTCAGACAATGTAATATGCTCTGGTCCCCTCCCCGCCTACCGGGGAGATGAAACACATAGTAGATTAGTGTCTCTCAATGGATGGATGTCAAAGTGGTGCCCTCAGCATAACGTAGGGTTTATAGACAATTGGAAGCATTTCTGGGGAAGACCATTCCTCCTAACCCGAGATGGCCTTCATCCGTCATCGGAAGGAAGTGCTATACTCACTAAAAATCTGATCAATAGTCTTAATTCTGATATAGTCTGATTATCCAGAGCCCAGGTCAGGAAACAGACGGATCGGCTTAACCGTCCATCTGTTAGCTGCCGTGATATGTCAAGACCACTTATATCCCAGCACTTCGAGTCAATCTTACCGAAATATCAGCACATTTCAACTGTATCTGTTCCCCGAACAAATAAATACAGGGCACCGCTTGTTACATCTGGTACAAATCTGATTAAAATAAAATTAGAAAACAAAACATTAACAGATGAATCTCGAATGTTAAAATTCGGCCTTCTTAACATTAGATCGCTTACCAATAAAGAACCTATTGTCAATGAAATAATTACAGACCAAAACTTAGATGTACTCTGTTTAACAGAAACCTGGCTTAAAGCAGACGACTACATTAGTTTAAATGAATCCACCCCACAAGACTATTATTATAAACACGAACCTCGATTAAAGGGGAGAGGGGGTGGTGTAGCTACAATATACAACACAATTTTTAAAGTAAACCAAAAATCTGAGCTAAAATTTAAATCATTTGAAGTAATGTTGTTAAATATGGAAATAACTGATCGTAACCACAAACAGCTTTCTTTTGCTTTAGCGACAATCTATAGACCACCGGGCAACCATGCAGATTTCCTTAATGAAATAGCAGATTTCCTATCTGAGCTTGTAGTCACTGTAGATAAAGCTCTTATTGTTGGTGATTTTAATGTCCATGTGGATAACCCAAAAGACGCATTAGGACGTGCGTTTATAGATGTTCTAAATTCTCTCAATATTAGACAAAACGTGACAGGGCCAACACATACTCGTAAGCACACATTAGACTTAATTCTGTCACTCGGACTCAATATTAATGACGTCGAAATATCACCTCAGAGTGATGCAGTTTCTGACCATTACCTTGTGTCATACACTGTACTTCTAGATAGGATCACTCAATCTACAACATGCTACCGACTAGCCAGAACAATAATTTCCACCACTAAAGATAGCTTTATTAGCACTCTTCCAGACCTGTCCCAAATGAAACATGTAGCAGATAACTGTGACGATCTAGATATTGAAATAGAAAACCTAAACAATGTCTGTTCTAACACATTGGATGCCGTTGCTCCCATTCGAAAAAAGAGATTCAAAGAAAAACCGCCAGCTCCATGGTATGACCATCACACCGCAGCCCTTAAAAAGGCAGCTAGAAAAATGGAAAGAAATTATAGAAGCACAAAGTTAGAAGTATGGCGCGCAGAATGGAAACAGAGTGTTAAACACTACAGACAGGCTATTAAATCCGCCAGATCTACATATCTTAGCAAGCTTATAAATGAGAATCATAATAACCCTTGTTTCCTCTTTAGCACAGTTGCGAAACTGACTAGAAACAAAGAACAAACAGAAACCAATAGTAAACTTCAACACAATAGTAACGACTTCATGAACTTCTTTTCTAACAAAATTTCGGCTATTAGGGAAAACATCGTAGCTACCCAGGCAGCCACCACTCTACCCATTAGTTCACTTAACACTGGACTACCATACGAACATCTTGATTCATTTAAACCTACTACAATAGATGAGCTCTCTAAACTAGTCACATCATCCAAATCATCGTCCTGTATATTAGACCCCGTTCCCACAAAACTACTTAAAGAAGTATTCCCTGTAGTGTCAACCCCGGTTCTAAATATCTTTAACTCATCGCTAGAAATAGGATACGTTCCAACAGCTTTCAAACTAGCAGTTATTAAACCGCTGATTAAAAAACCACAGCTTGACCAAGGAGAACTTAATAACTTTAGACCAATCTCAAATCTCCCTTTTCTTTCGAAAATATTAGAAAAGGTAGTGGCAAGCCAGTTACGCACATTCTTGACAAATAATAGTACATATGAAAAGTTCCAATCAGGATTCAGGCCCCACCATAGCACAGAGACAGCGTTGCTTAGAGTTACAAATGACCTCCTATTAACATCCGATCGTGGTGAAATCTCAATTCTTATATTGCTAGACCTTAGTGCAGCCTTTGACACAATAGATCACAGAATCCTACTCAATAGACTAGAAAACTATGTTGGTATCAGTGGTCAGGCGCTAGCCTGGTTTAGGTCATATCTAACCAATCGCTATCACTTTGTTTATGTAAATGAGGAAGAGTCATATCACTCCCAGGTTAAATACGGTGTACCGCAGGGATCAGTTTTAGGTCCTATCCTGTTCTCGTTATACATGTTACTCCTAGGAGACATTATCAGGAAACATAACATAAGTTTTCACTGCTATGCGGATGATACCCAGCTTTACATCTCCTCGCATCCCAGCGAAACACACACGTTCTCTAAGCTAAAAGACTGCATTAGCGATGTTAGTGACTGGATGGCACATAACTTTCTTAAGCTCAACTCCAATAAGACAGAGGTACTTATTATTGAACCAAACCGCTACAAACATAATATGTCAGATTACAAATTGCACATAGATGGCTGTACTGTGGTGCCATCTTCCACGGTTAGGAACTTAGGTGTGATGTTCGACAGCAACTTATCCTTTGATAGTCATATCGCCAACGTCTGCCGCACAGCATTCTTCTATCTTAGAAATATCTCAAAAATACGCCATATACTGTCTACATCTGACGCAGAGAAGCTTATTCATGCTTTTATGACCTCTAGAATAGACTATTGTAACTCGCTACTCGGGGGATGCCATTCAAATCAGGTCAACAAGCTTCAGCTAGTTCAAAACGCTTCTGCAAGGGTACTTACTCGATCTAAGAAGTATGACCACATAAGCCCAATTCTGGCATCTTTACACTGGCTACCAGTTAAATATTGCATCCAATTTAAAATATCACTAATCACCTACAAAGCTTTAAATGGCTTAGCACCCTAATATCTTAGAGAATTACTATCAGAATACAATCCATCACGCACACTACGGTCTCAAAATTCTGGCCTATTGATTATCCCTAGACTATCAAAAGTGTCTAAAAGTGTAAGATCCTTTTCCTACTTAGCCCCTAAGCTCTGGAATGATTTACCAACCGATGTCCGAGAATCAGACACAGTCGATCATTTTAAATCTAGACTTAAAACTTTTCTCTTCAACAAAGCATTCGCATAATTTGTCTAGTAAAGGTTCTTATCACGAAGTCTAACTCCACTTCCTGCCAGATTGACCCTATACCTACTGTCTTGTTAAAGTCATGTCTACGGGTAGTCGTACCAGTCATAACGCACATGATAAATTGTAGTTTGGTCTCTGCCACTGTTCCAGAAGACCTAAAAACAGCTGCTGTGACCCCCATACTTAAAAAACCAGCCCTTGACCATCACGATCTAAACAACTACAGACCCATCTCTAACTTACCATTTCTAAGTAAAATCCTTGAAAAGGTTGTTGCTGCACAATTAAGATCTTTTTTAAATGCAAATGACCTCTTTGAACCCTTTCAGTCAGGCTTTCGTTCTCTACATAGCACTGAAACGGCACTCCTTCGTGTGGTGAATGACATCCTGCAATGTATGGACTCAGGATCAAAATGCATCTTAATTCTTCTTGATTTAAGCTCTGCTTTTGACACAGTCTCACATAAGCTTCTTATTTCACGTCTCTCTGACTTTGGTATCTCTGGTTTAGCTCTGTCCTGGTTTATCTCTTACATTACTGACAGAAGGTTCTATATCACCATACAGGGGTTTAAATCTGATATAGCTCCGGTTTCACATGGTGTTCCCCAGGGTTCGGTCCTTGGACCACTGCTGTTTATCATATACATTTATCCACTTGGTGACATACTACGCAGGCATGGATTTCATTTTCATTGCTATGCTGATGATATCCAAATCTATCTTACTATCAATCCCTATCACCCACACCTTCCTGACTCACTTCAATCCTGTATTAGGGACATCAAGCACTGGCTGTCTTTGAACTTCCTCAAATTAAATGACAACAAGACTGAAATATTGCTGATTAGCTCTGACAAAGCGGTAAATAGGTCGGATTTGTCCTTTAAAGTTGACGATGTTCATGTAAAGCCATCCAACTCTGTACGTAACCTTGGTGTCTTATTTGACTCATCTCTCTCTTTTGCCCCTCACATCTCTGCTGTTGTTAAAACCTGTTTTTTTCATCTTCGAAATATTGCACGTCTTCGACCTTCTCTAACTCAAACTGATACTGAAATCCTTATTCATGCCTTAATCACATCATGCCTGGATTACTGTAACGCTCTTTTCACTGGTCTCCACAAAAAAAGTATTGCGAGGCTACAATACGTTCAAAACTCGGCAGCTAGGGTTCTCACGTCCACCAAGCGCACAGACCACATAACACCTTTGCTACGTGAACTTCATTGGTTACCAGTTGCTTCTCGTATACAGTTCAAGATACTGTTACTTACTTTTAAGGCACTGAATGGTCTAGCACCATCTTATCTTGCTGAATTACTCCACAACTACTCTCCTGCAAGATCCCTTAGATCAGCTGAACAGGGTCTTTTGTCTGTCCCCCGTTACCGGTTGTCTACTGTAGGCGGCCAGTCTTTCAGCATAGCTGCCCCCAAACTGTGGAACTCATTACCTTTGACATTACGTAAACAGTCATCTCTGTCATCTTTTAAGACACAACTGAAAACATACCTCTTTAGCCTACATTTCGGACAAACTCTGTAATATTGTAAACTTTTGGTGTTTTTGTGTTGTATGAAATGTATGTATATTTCTGTAGTTGTTAATTCTTGATGTATTGTTATGTAAAGCGACCTTGAGCTTTGGAAAGGCGCTATATAAATTAAACTTCTTCTTCTTCTTCTTCTTCTTCTTCTTCTTCTTAACTCGCAATAGTTATTTTCACGGAACAAAGCACTCACGGTCATAACACAGACCAACCAAATAAATAAATAAAAACCTTTTCTGCATGAACACTTAAAATGAATTGCATTAAATAGTTTGCCACCGTTTGCCACTGAACCTGCATTAACGACGACAGTGGGGCTTCCGGCCTTAGTCAAATGGTTTGGCACGTATGGTTGGGTTGCGATTTTGGTGCTTTCGTGTGTCTTGTGAATAGTATGCCATACAGACCCGTTTGCCACTGAACCTGCATTAACGACGACAGTGGGGCCTCCAGCCTTAGTCAAACGGGTTGGTATGTATGGTCGGGTTGCGTTTTTCGCGCTTTCGTGTGTCTTGTGAATAGTATGCCATACATACCCGTTTGCCACTGAACCTGCATTAACGACGACAGTGGGGCCTCCAGCCTTAGTCAAACGGGTTGGCACGTATGGTCGGGTTGCGATTTTGGCGCTATCGTAAGTCTTATGAATAGTATGCCATACAGTAGAGCTGTAATCGGGCCTTAAAAGTTAGGCCCGAAATGTCCGGAGCCCGACAGAATGCAGCCCGAACCCGAACGTACATTTAGATTGACAGCTATTTAAAAGCCCGAACCCGTTTACAGCCCGACATTATTTAAATGCGCACACACACACAGCTTTTGTCAAGAATGAGAAATTTACACAGGTTTTAACATTATTTATTCATGACTAATAATCTACACGCCACTTGGAAGTTGAAACAAAGAAATAAAATAAGTCATCTGTAACATTGTAACATGTCATTCTAAATAGGCTTATGCAATACACTATAAATATGCCAATAAAATTATTATTTCTTAACGAATTACAGATGTGGCCTTTAAAAACGCGCGTTTTCTCCTGCGGCATTCGCCAAATCGTCTCGCGGAGTCACGCAGAATTCTGCAAGTGTTTTCGGGGGGGCTACTTTCCCTTTTCCCTTAATGTGTTTCGCTTCACAGGAAATCCACCAGGTGGCGCATAAAAAACTGAATTTTTATATGCGTTGTCATTGCGGTTGTTTCCAGAAGTTAATAAGGGCATTGCTGAATATTTAACATTTCTATTAAAACAGCAAAGTGACGTCAACCCCTTCTTGCCAGAATAACAGCGCATACATATATTAAGATGACTGTACGTGCAATGGGCATTTATACTAAGTGCAACAAAGAATTTAGTGTGAGCCTAATACACTTAACTCTATTTACAATGAATATCTTAATTATTTGTGTTGTCGAATTTTGACACCGTTTCATTGTTTGTTCATAATATTAATAATTATGTCCGTTTTTCTAAAAGTATTAATATTTTAAAGAGATTCATGTGGTATAAAAATACATGTTTTAAAGTTATAAATGTTGTAAAAATATATAAGTATTATTGTTCTTAATATATTAAGAACAATAATATGACACATGTATATTGCGCTAAATTGCTTTACATATGGAAAGAGGAATTCTTCTCAACCACCACCAATAAAGTTAAAAAAATATTCTTTAGAAAAACGGCGTTTAAACCCACGCAGAGCGAACAAGAAAACATGGGCCTATGCTTACATACTGTACAGTGGGCATATGATATCTTTATTTAGTTTTACATATTTAAAACTTTAACTCTTTCCCCGCCATTGACGAGATAACTCGTCAATTAAGAGAAAACGCTTCCCCGCCAATGACGAGATTTTCCGTCTTCCCGCAATACCGCTATTATCCACCAGGTGGCGCCCTTCCGCAACTTTTTAAAACCGGAAGTATTGCCCTATGGCAAGCTGCTGCATGTCCGTGTCTGTTTTAAAGATCGCTCTGAATGGGATCGCTATGAAAAGTCCGTCATAAAAATGGAATTATCTCTGCTTTTTGCTCAAAATATGGTGTTTTTGCAAAAACCTACCCATATTCAAACGCTGATTGCAAAAGAACCACTAAAGGTAGGATGAAACGGTTTTTTTTTGTTTGAAAGCAGAAGGTCTGTTCTTTCATTTGGTATATTGTATGTTTATATATTTAAAGAAGAACATTTTCTGGAAGGCATTAAACTTTGGTGAAAATCATGAAAAACGCTGGCGCTGGCTGGCAACTTTTTTTTAAAACGCTGGCGGTGAAAGAGTTAATAATACCTTTCTTGCGCATATAGGCAGTCAGTGTTATGATTTTTTTTAATCCTTTCAGCCGTTATTCATAACAGTAAAAATATTCAGTGGCTTTGTAAATATACTACTAAAATAATGGATTAAAGTAACTTTATAAAATCTCTTAATGTCACTTATGTATTTTTTAGTTGGTCAAAACAAAATAAATGGCTAGAAATAGAACAGACATTTTAATTTAAAATGTACATATATTATAGGCGTATATTATAGGTCCTTCCAGATATCTTATCTCAGACGTTCGCAGTCAACACTCTTAAAACTTATTTATATAAAATCTAATTTATAAATTAAGAAACAAAGTTTTAAGTTAAGACAATAATAAATATGTTTATTTTTATTGAAAGAAAAACGTAGAAAATGTTATTATGGGTATAGTTGATGCAAATAAAGTGTGCAGTATACAAAAAATGCAAACAAATTATTTCTAAAAGTGGCAAGATTTAAAAAAAAAATAAAGGTGGTATAAAGAAAGACATGAGAAAAGTAGAGGTATGCAAAAGAGCACAGTTTAGTTATTGTTAATTAAAGCGGTTTTATACACCTTTGTTTGAATTGACAAGCATTTTATTCGCCACTTTCAACACATTTTGTGATTGATTTACTGATGTATTACAGAAAATTGTTGTCAGAAGCAAAGCTATTGTACAAAGCATCTTTATATGTTTTAAAGTTAAAAATGTTGTAAAAATATATTAGTATTCTTTTATATTAAGAATATAAAATTATTCTGCAATATAAATTATTCTCAACCACCACCAATAAAGTTTAAACATTATTCTTTAGAAAAAAAAACGCGTTTAAACCCGTATTGCGTGGAGCGAACAAGAAAACATATGCTTACATGCTCATTCGGCATATGAGATCTTTTTTATTTAGTTTTACAGTTTTAAAAGTGGCAAAAAAGTTCTTAAAATCTAATGAATACTGGTTTTGTAAAATGTATATAACTGCAGATGCGTGCGTGGGATCCGGGCAGGTATCCTTTTCCTCCAGACCTTGACGCATGGTCGCGGGAAGGCGAGAAATATTTTTTTTTAAGTACAAATATTTTGCACAATTGATATATTACTTATGAATATTTTAGGAAATTATTTTTGACACACGTAGGTTATTACGTGTATTTTGGATTTTAATTTTTATTACTGTCTGTGCCTATCCGTGGCCTCATCCGAGCGCACTTTCTTTGCCTTGCGTCTTTTGAAGACATTGGTACGCAGCACCATGACCCAGAAAAGACTCACACACCTTTCCCTGATGCATGCCCACACAGAAATACTGAACTCCCTGGACATTCGTCCCCTAGCTCATGAGAGACTTTGGAATCTCTATTATACAACCGGCGCAATGCGCAACGCGAGTTTTTTCTGCTTGAGTAAAGAGCGCGTTGATAATATGCGTATTAACGGAATGACAACGCGGGTTTGTTTATTACATACATGGATGCGCAGCAGCACAAAAACGCTTTTTAATATGAAAAAAAGATTAAAATGTAACAGATTATTATTGAGTCTCTTGGACATAAATGATGACCAATTATGAGACGTTAGAAGGCTTAAAGAGCTGCTTCATCTGTAGCTAAGTAAATAAATGCTTTGCTTTAAACAAATGCATCTACTTTTAAATGTTTTTTTTTTAAATGCTACCCAACGGATTTATTGTATATAATGACTCTGCACCTGTAGATATGGTGAGATGAGAAAACATTTTAAGTAATGCTTTTAAAAAAAACATTTTGCTGTCCAAGTGCTGAAATGGCTCTCCACACGTTTGTAAATTCTTTATCTTTTGTTTGTAACAAATAAAGTATTTTTACAGTACAAACCTTATATAAAGCCTATTCTAAAAATTTAATTATACACCATGTATTTTTTTATAAAAGTATACAATATCAGAACTAAACCCATCATTATTTTTGTTCAAATTATGAATTATTAATAAGTTTAAAAAAGACAGTAATAGTACTATTTAGTAAAAAAAAGATCTATATAAAAATATACTAGGTATGTTAATGTGAGAATATTTTACATCTGTTAATCGACGTGTGATCCTAACTTAAAAACGAAAGTAAAATATGTTCGTCCGCATGGACATTGAAAATTGTGAAGTTTAATTAATATTATATGTTGTTATAATATTATATGTTGTATGTAAATTGTAACGAAAGTAATTCCCCCTGGTATAAGTATTTTTGCTTCTGATTAATAGCGCATATTCATCTGAGAACTGATGATGTCTGTGTGTTTCAGACCCTGGCTGTGTGCCCTGAAGTGTATATGACAATAAAGTAGTAAATCTCAATGTATTTATTTTTATTATTGTATTTTAAATAGGCCTATAGGCTCATAGGTTTTTTGGTTAAAAAAATTCACAGCACCCCCTGTTCAAAATGACTTCCAGCGGCCCTGCCTTGATGCTTTGTGTGTTCGACTTTAAATGGTGCGGCGCTGACTGGTCGGCGAATGACATCAGAGTACCGCGAGAGCAAAGGTAAAGTCGGACCATTTGTAACATTTCGACTGGCTCTCGCGGTACTTTGATGTCTTCGTTGCCGAACTGTCTGCGCAGCGCCACATAGAAACGCCCTTTGACTCTTTAAGGCAAAGTACCAGCAACATGAGAAGTGGTGGCACGCAAAAGAAAGTGAAGGTACACAGTACGCTAAAATATAAAGTGTCTGTACTGCGAGCACTGGTTTAGTTATTTACATCGTGAGTTGCTCTTTCACCATTGTGCACCCGCGCACTCGCTCTGTAGTTTGTAGCTCGCGCTCCGGCTTCGATAAACAATGCCCGTTTCTCAATACCAAGTAGGGGAGAGTGGGGCAAAGTGAGCCAGTGGGTAAGTTGACCCACCCCCTTTATCTAGGCAACCATACAGATTTGTAGCCGTGTGACCACAAATACAGGTAGCAACCATAATTTATATTTGGCTATGTTAAAGAGAAGGACAAATAAAAAGAGTTATAATTAAAGTATGATTTTTTTAACAACAAAAAAAACAGTTTTTATCCTATCAAAGTAAAATTTATACATACCAGGTATAAAGGCTGTTATGTTAAAGTAGATTTATCCAGGTCTAAATATTCATACCATAAATATTGGTGATAGGCTAATGTATAAAACCATGTGAATGATTCAGCTAAAGATTAGCCTGAATTACTAAGCTAGGCAGTTTCCCAGAACGGTGGCTGTGGGGCAAAGTGAACCAGATGGGGTAAACTGAACCAGGGGTTCAACCCCACCATGAGGCACTGTAACCATTGAATATGTTTCATAAAAAATAAAAAAATTCTGTGTAGTTTCGCACAACTGATTTGTTCATTTTTAAACATTTTAGAAAACATATCATGCTAAGACATTACAATATTAATTAATTTTTATGCATTTGGCGTTTTGCAGGTCCACACTGAAAAAACAAACATACCACTCAGAAACGTCCATTGACAATCTCCAAACAATAAGTTGCTCCTCAAAATCTGTATTTTCATCTGATACAGACTCAAACATGAGTGGATGACATCAGAGTACCGCGAGAGCGATTTAAAACCAACCTCCTCCGCTTTATTTCTCGCGGTACTCTGATGTCATCTGCTTGTCGGTTCTTGTGGCGCTGTGTAAAGTTGACCACACCTAAAAAATGTACTGCTAAACTCGACAGAAATGCTCTGTATACCAGCACCTTCTTTATTAATTGTATAGCAGGAAAAGTTCTATTTTACTTCTCAGCGTGATAAATAGCTTACAAGGTTTGGTGTGTGAGCGTGTGAACTGACAGAAATGCGTGTGTCTCATGGTGGGACTTGAGAGCCTAGGCAGGGCCGGCGCCACGAGGGGGCGTGAGGGGGCGTCGCCCCCTCACTGGCACTATCCCGCCCCCTCAGATCACCATTAATGTTGAATGGGATTTTAATGATAAAATGCGCTATTTAAAAATCACGTTTGCCTTGTGTTTTGTCTTCCTAAAGTGAATTTTAAAGTCTAATTATTTAACAAAACAAAAAAACAAGTGTGCATGTATTCTACCGTGACACACGCCCACTCATGTGTAGCCTATAGGCTTGTTCGAATTCATCAGGCGAAGACGTCAAAATGATGCCGCGAGAGCGAGACGAAACGACACTTAGTATGATTTCTCGAATCGTTCTCGCGGTACTTTGACGTCATGTGGTTGTTGGTTCTTGCAGCCGCGCCTGGAGTTGAACAAGTTTGTGTTGACGGCTTGAGGCACGCCGACAATGAGCCCGCGTTCTGAGTCTCAGAGGGAAATCAAGATGTCGAAGTGGGAAATTATATAAAAATTTACAGACAGGAGTGTGAGAGTGACCTGGGCCTGCCCTGTAGCAATGGATATATGGAAAATAGCACTGGAAGTTCTACAAACCGGACTCCGGATTGTCACACATCAATTAATGCCGTGGCGTGGATGAATTATCGGAGCATTTCAGGTGCAAACATCCAAATGTTCGGCTGTCATTAAGTCAATTCGGGCACCATGAACTTCAGCCAGACTGTACATAGTTTTGAAAAGTTCAGATGTTCATGTTCTTCAGCATCCTTGCAAGTCAACGTACAACCAACAGCCTATTATTGTTCTGCATTTAACGTTAAAGGTAAGCCTGTACGATCTCTCTCTCTCACACACACACCTGTTTATCAGGAGTAAATAGATAAAAAAACAGATATTGTTAAATTTATAATTAACGAATTTGAATTAGCCTATCCTACAGCATAGCTGTATATGTAAACGAGTTATTGTCATTTTGCTATTGTGGTTCTCTAGCTGCTTAATCACTAGCTTATGGTGCATTACTTGTGGCAGTTAAAATAACTACGTTATATGATCAAATTGAACCAAAATGTTGATAAAATGTTGCGTTTGGACCGTTTTTGGGCTGAAAACCATCAACTCTATTTGCCAACACTGCCCCCCACCATTACGTTAAATTTATTTCTACCTCTGGGTCTGAACTTCTAATGAGTAGTGTTGTGCTATGTGACGTTAGGTATGCGTTTTTTTGTTGTTGTTGTTGTATTGTTCAGAGCTCTGTACGTTGCTCACTATAGCTGTAGTTTTTGTGGTTGTATTACGGAGATGTTTGTTTATAACACTTTAAAACTTAATGTACCAAACCTATGTATTTTCTAGCTGGGGGAATTATATGCATTCATGTGATCGCCCCCTCTGGTATTTTAGACGCCCCCTCATCAGCGCTCGGCTGGCGCCGGCACTGAGCCTAGGTTATATCAACATATGTCAAATTAAGTTACCTGATATCCACTTAATTTTATAAGTTATAAACATTCATTTAAAATAATATACAGCGTATGTATTAGGCCTATTTGCTTAAATTGCATTTTAACAAAGAAACTGCAAGGGTTGGAATTAAAACCCAACACGCTGGTGAAAACTGGATTAACCGGTTTTCTTTTGATTCCCTGATGATGAGGTGATCGATTAGCATTAGGGGTTGGCAAAGAATTGGCAGACCTAGGGGTGGGTGGTTTTTAATTTCTTGACTCTGTGTCACTGGTAGCTGCTAAAACAAGCAGCTAAACCATGTACAATTAATTACATTTTAGAATTAACTTCCTTCATGTCTTTTTATTTATACACTGTAAAAAATATTTTCTGAATTTTTAAGTAAAGTTAGCATTAAATATGTTTTACAAACAATTGGTTTACAAACTCTGGGATGTTTGTGATTATCATCATTCAGAAAAGTGGTGCTTGTGTTTAGACTTGTGTTTTATGTGATTAAATAAGGAAGATTACATTAGTTTCTTTTCGGTGTAGAACAGTTTGTAATCAAAATGCAGAAATATAGTATATTTATAAACATCGCTGAAACAAAGAGTGAATTAAAATTGAAAAAGTAATAAAGTTAAAGCTGCTGATAATTTTGTTTATATTTACTAGCATTTTCTGAGTGAAAAATGTTTAGATTTTGTTAAGTAGCCTAAATCCTACTCCAATTTATTTCAGTGTAGGTTTCTCATTTTTATCAGCTTTCTTTTGCTTTTCAAAGGGCCGTCTACCTTTGCTACCGCCAGTGCTTTAATGTGGGCTGGTAGGCGCCAGTACTCAGTACCGCCACTTCCAAATATAGCTCTTGAGCGTACCACCATCTCTCCCTGCGCCCAGAACGTACTGTTAGCGTACCAGTCCAGAACGCTCATTTGCACATCTGTTTAAATCAGAGGCTTAATTTAATCCTTTGGCTGCGCTGCCGCTTTTCAAAGCGCCCTTCACAATGCAAGCTACCTAATTCGTCCCACCGAGAGCAGAGACTACATTACCCATAGGCCTACACCTTTGAGTTTTACAAGTTAAAAGCGCATGCGTAGCTTTTGCTGCTGTCAATAGGCTAGTTCGACTTCATGCGGCGCCCCGACAGCCGCAAGACGTCACAGTATCGCGAGAGCGAGGCGAAATATGATTTCTTAAATCATTCTCGCGGTACTCTGACGTCATTCGGCTGTCGGTTCTTCCGGCGCCGCATGAAGTCAAACAAGCATTGTGTTAACAACGTGGTTCGGAGAGGTGTGTGAAACGCGCAACCATAGCTGCTCTGTTAAAATGAAAATACAATGAATACTTAATATGCCCTCCTGGTTTTAGACTCTGAGGAGTAAAAGAACAAGGTCAGAATCAGAGGACTCTCGCTGGCTGACATCCCACCAAGCCAGAATGATAGCTGCAGGTCAGATGCAAGCTTTTTCCAATACCCTTTTGTAGGTATGTGACAATCTCTGCTGTCGCGGCTGTCAGCTTGGTTCCCCTCGACGCAACTTCGGATTTCCTCAGACGATGTGCAGTGTAAAAACATTATTGAAAATGTATTATACATACTTGCTAAACTACAAGTGAACGAAATTTCAATGAATTTGAACGACGCGCACAGGAGTTTTATCACCCGCAAAATGGAAAACAATGGGACAAAATAAAGTGATGACTTTCGAGTTTCAAATGGCCAATATTTTGTTATTCTTGAACCCATAGACATGGTCTTGGTGTCCAGAGAGTATCTTTGCCCGACAGCGACAATATGTTATTAAAAAATAAATTACATCATTATGGATAAATGAGTGCTTGCAGAATATATATATATATATATATATATTTGAGAATGCTTATCAGTACTTTTTTGTTTCTTAAACTTTAAAGATGAATATTCTCCTTTAGAGATGGGCAATTTTCAGCAATAGCACATTATATTCAAAATTTTGAGCTCATAAAAAAGATTTTTCGCTTATTTAAATGACTTTTTTATGTTTTTATGCACGTTTAGTTTTGGTGCAATTTCATCAAAGGCTTGTAATTAAGAAATACACACAACATGCTTAACGTATATTTTCTATATGTTAAAAATGTTGTAAAAATTGCGTATTCTTACATAATAAGAATAACAATATGATATATTTATATTGCGCTCAAAATTATTTAAAAATGGAAAAAGGAATTCTTCTCAACTACCACCAATAAAGTTTTAAAATTCTTCTTTAGAAAAACGGCGTTTAAACCCACGTGCACCAAACAAGAAAACGTATGCTTACATACAGTCCGTGTATGATATCTTTTTTATTTAGTTTTACATATTTTTATTTATATGCATTTAATAATAGTCTACCGTAAGGTCATAATGTACACACTGTTAAAAATTATTCAGTGGCTTTGTAAATATCTCTAAAATAAATGATTAAAGTAACTTAATAAAATCTCTTAATGCAGTTATGCGATTTTTTTAGTTGGAAAATAAATTACTAAAAATAGAACAGATATTTTGTGTAAAATGTACATATATTATTTGATGTATACGCCTTAATAATATAAGTATTACATTTACAGATTATTTTAGTCAATATATTTAAAAAGGTCAGAGTAATATATTTAAGTTTTTAAAACTGTAATAATTGCATATTTCAAATTATTATTATTTCTATTTGACATCAAAAATGTGTAAGTTTTACGCCTAACTTGAAGTATGATTTACTTATATTTTCACATTGATATTATTTTAGTAAATGTAGGCAAAAAATAAATTAATAATAAGTAGAAAAAATGTCAATTTTAAACAATCACATAGCCAACGGTTTTTAATTAGCAACAAAGAAACTGCGCATTTTGCCGATGACAAACACCTCAGAAACTCCTCGAATTTATGAATATTTACACTCACAATATGATTTTATTTCCTTAGTACAAAAGTATAACATATTATACAAATTCTCAGTGAAATGTATTAAACACCATTGCATACTTTTTATCGTGTTTCATACCATGTAAAGGGAAACATGATAATATAAAAAGTAGCCTACTGTTCAGTAATGCAGAAAAGCGCAACATGTTAAAGCTATTAAAACGTTCAGATGCAAAAATGAACTAAATGTAAAATTAGATAAACCAGTTAATGATATTGCGTAAATGCGCTCGGTCTCTTAAAAGGTCTTCGCAAATTATTTTGTTATAAGACTCCATTATCATACATCACCTCTCTTCTACTGTAAGTACACGGAAAAAATAAGACAAATTATGCGCGTTTGAGTCGGATTTTTATGAAGAATATGTGACTGTTTATGTAACTGGCAAAAGAAAACTTCGCCAACAAAATGTTTGCCAAAAAGCATGCATTTGTATGACATCAAAGTCTATCGCCTATACATCGATAATCCGTGTCATGTTACTTCAATATCATACAGTATACGCTCAGCATGAAGTCGAGCACACACATTGTCGTCAGTATGGCCTACATGAAACACGCCTGCCCTCTACAGGTTTTTATATTTCCTGCGTCCCCCACCGACCCCCCTTCTGCGGGATCTCGCAGAATTTCGGAAGTCTCCGCGGCATTCTGCTCTCAGAGACGCGCATTTTTAAAGGCCACATCTGTATAGTAGTATACTTGCTATTTTTCAGCAATTGTACATAACAAGAGTATGTTGTCTGTAGTCTGCTGTTGTTGAAGTATTTTTGAATACCTGTACCAGCTGTATGTCTACAATGTTATTGGTCTGCAAGTCCATCATGGTGTAGCTCCCATACTTCGCAGAATGTCCTGAAATAAAAATAATAAAGTTACTAATAAATTTAAAATACAGTAAAGTTATGTATCAGACAAAAACACAACTTCATCTGCAGATTTACACGGCCTTGTGCAATAAATAGTCCTTTAAATAGTATGAAAAATCAAAATTAGCATCTGTACCTGGCGAGTCTGCTCAGATGTTATATCTATTTTTGACTAATTTGGTGTGTATAAATAATACACTACCTTTTGCATCTTCAGAAAGGATGCTCCACTAAAATAGATGGCAGCAGACAACTGAAGGTTCCCCATGTTAGACAAAAAATAAACTTCAGTATTTATAACGTTTTGTCTTTATTTATCCTCCGATAACATCCGCTCCAACACGAGCTCAAAAACAACAACCGGCTTTTCCGCCCGGGCTTCATAATAAAAGTCCCATTTTAGCTTCGGTAAAAGGTTATGTGAAATAATAAACAATATTTAGCATGTAGCTATAATATACATAAACACATTTTAATGTCTTAAACTTAACAAACTCCCACTCTTTAAAAAAAAAAAAAAAATTATAATGAAATAAATAACTTTACATTAAACATACTGACAGGTCATACTGAACAACAACATTCTTGAACAAAAAAAAATACGACCTAGTATATTTCAACAAGCTCTCAAGTTTAACTCAAAGACAGACTTTGTTTTAATTCAGTTTCCACTGTCCTTCACTCAGTGCCTTGAGTAACTGACAAGCTGATGCCCCCTTTTTGGTAAGGCAGTCTGCAAGTTGTTCTTTTGTGTTGTACCACAGTACTCGCTCAACTCTCTTTGTTTGGACAAGTTCTTTGATACTACTTATCTCCAGGCGGAGTCTTTTCTTGGAGACTGACTTTGTGGACTTAATTGCATCAGCAAGCGAATGATTGTCAGTGACACATATTATTGGTGGAGCATGTTCAGCATTACCAGTAGTTAGTTCTGAGAACAGTATGGACAGAAAAATAGAATTGTCAATTCCATCAGACATTGCCAATGTTTCACCCAAGTGTGCTCCGCACAACCCTCTTGACTCTCTTTGATTGCCAAGAAAGAGGTGAGAATTTTCCGTTCTCTCCCATTAAAAGAATCAGGTGCCCTCCTTGGGTGCCTCCATCTGAAAGATTTCCAAACGAAGCGTCACTGAACACAATCATCTTAAGGGCACTGTCTCTGCCCAAGTGTTGGAAGTTTAGAATTACCTTCTTGGACTTAAGTTTGCACACTATTCGGTTTGCTTCATGGATTGTCTGCACAGTTGCATTTTTTATGTTTGATGTTAAATTGCTAGCATCAAATATGACATCTGGCCTGCTCTGTCTTGCCACCCAAAGAATTTGACCTATTTTGGACCTGAGCTGATCCTTTTCCTCCTCACAGAGAGGTGAGTCCTGTTCCACAGCTCGTGAAGGATCCATATGAATGGGTTGCATGTGTTGAATGTAGCTTTCCTGGTGTATTTGTACTTTTCTGTCAACAGTCACAAAATCTATTCCCACATAACAAAAGTGATCATGTTCCTCACGTCCAACTTGAAAAACAGATCTTAGATGTGGTACTACGGTGGTGGAGAAACTTTGTGTACCCCCCCATAAGAAGTCATCCACATGACAGGCAAGCACCCCAGTTACAATACAGTCCTGATCTAGCCAATAAAAAACAGCTGGATCGACCTTGGACATTTTTCCTCCTGCTTTCAGCACTATGTCTTTTACTTTATTGTACCAGTACAATGAAGCGTCTGCCAGACCATATACACACTTTTTTAGCTTCCATAATATTCCCTCACAGATAGCCTCAGGGGGAGGCCTGATGTAGATGTCACGTGACAGTTCTATTCCCTGCAGAAATGCTGATTTTATGTCCATAGAATGAAGTGTCCACTGTTTTTGACAAATAACTGCAACCAGCAGTCGAAGAGACTCAGAAGCACATGTGGGAGAATCTTTTTGCAGCTCTGACACATTTAACTCCTCAAAACCTCTGGCCACCAATCGTGCTTTCGGTACTATTCCAGTTAGTGTTTCTTTGAGAGTGCACACCCATCTGGTAGAGATGCACTTTTGTCCCTCATCCTGAACTTCCTCAAACACACTGTTATCTCTCCAGCTCTTCATCTCTTCTTGTTTGGCTAGGTCAAAGGATAGATCTTTTGTTACCAATACATCCTCACTGACATTTGTGGCACTAACATCAGTAACAGCGGGCTCAATTTGAAGACCTTCTAAACATGATACATCAACTGAATCTTTACTGCCTGCAACATAAGTTGGTTCAATGAGCAGAAGGTTGTACCAGTTTTTGTATTTGCCTGTGGCTTTGCCTGCACGCCCTAGTACTTTTGCTGTGTGCAAAGCCCCACTGTCTCTGTCTTTGTATTTTAGAACTTGCCCTGTTTTTAAACGAACATCAGTTCCCTGCTCCGTATCACTTTGTGCCACTATGTCGTCACTAGTGTGTTGTGCTGCCACATTCAGATCTAAAGTTGATGCTCCTGTGTCCTCAGTTTGTATTGAACTCTGCTGTATTTCAGGTACAGTTTCTGTTCCCTCTGTGTTGTTGACAGCAGATCCTGTCATCTCCTGTCTTTGCATATTGTTTGTGTCAATTTCAGCATCATCCCTAGTGACATGTTGATCTCCGCTGTCTGTGTTTACTTTTCTTAGTCTGAGGTAGTGTACCCTAATGCAGGTTCCTCCATGTCTGACAAACACCACTGCACCGTCTTTGCCAATGACAACTCCTGGTCCTTTCCACTCTTGACAGTCAACTCTTTTGTAGTACACTTTGTCACCTCTTTCATATGTCTCATCTGTCTGACGCAGTTGTTTACGTAGTGCTCTCCGTATTCTTTCCGAGCATTCTGCTTCTGTGAACGCCTTTCTTGATGCATGTAATGCAGAGATGTGTTTTGCCACCCACTCACTTTTCGTTGTGCCCTCTAAAGCTGGGGGCTTGTCGGTTAACACGGAGGGCAGGTTGGGATTCTGTCCAAACACCAACTGATGAGGACTATAGCCATGGACATTTTGCATGGTGTTCTTTGCCATAAGTGCCCAGTCCAATGCAGTGTCCCAGTCACAGCCGTTACTTGACTTCACTTTCATTATGATCTCTGTAAGTGTTTGGTTGTGTCGCTCTATAAGTCCATTGCTCCACGGGCTGTATGCTGCTGTCGTCTTTATTTCTATATTGAAATTTTCTGCCATGTCTCTAACCTCATCATTATTAAATTCTCCCCCATTGTCGCTAAACAGTTTCTGAGGTGGACCATGGACACTTATCCAGACATGGACAAAGTGTTTCACTATTTCAGAGGACTTCTTAGTGGTCAGAATGCTGCCTGCACTAAACCTTGTGAACTGGTCAATAATATGGAGATACCACATACCTGGTTTAAGTTCATGTAGATCTACTACAACAGTTTCATTGTACTGAGATGCCAGTGGTAGGCCAACAGCAGGCTTTGGTTTGGTCTTACTGTATTTTTGACACGTTTCACATTCACTCACAATTTTCTCCAGAATGAAACTACATTCTGTATCTTTATTTCCAGAGTTAGTAAGAAGTCTTTGCAGTCTGTCAACAGAAGCATGACCAAATTGTCTGTGAAGCTTCATCAGGATTTTGTGTTTTTCTGCTGAGCTCATTTTGTCTGAAATTGTCAGTATTTCCTCGTCACACTGACTTTGTGCATCCGCATTCTTTTGTTCCGTAAGAGTGACATCTTCATCAGCTACCAAGACACAGTCATCACTTTGAATGTTTTTCTTTTCATTGTCCATAATGTTGACACAGTAATGACCAGAGCTTGTAAAGTCTAGTTTTACAGGTTGACTGAACATCACCGCACTGTCATTTTCCATATCTAGCACTGTCCCTGCTCTTTTCATGGATGCCTTGCTCAAGAGTAATGGAATGTTCGCTGGCACGACTTCAGTTTCAATATGACACCTAGTTTTTCCAATCTTTGCAGGAATTTTTAACTTTCTGTTGGAATAGACCACTTTTCCATCACCAAACTTAAAGGGTCTGTGACTGTGTGTTTCTGTTTTCCTCAGGTCTTTTATCTCATTTTGGCTTAGTTCAGCGATGTAGCTATTTATCCATTCCTGTCCACACACAGTCCGTGTGCATGCAGTGTCTATTATTGCTGAGCCGAAACACTCTGTCATAAATATTTCTGCTTCAGTGGGTGACTCTTTTGTATACAGAGTAATGTTGCACTCCTCCATATCATTTGTTTCACAATCTTCAGTAAGTTTGACTTGCTCACCTCTGTGTGGACAGTCTTTGGCCCAGTGGAAAGTGCTTTGACAAACAGCACATTTTGATCTGCGTCCATACCTGTCCAGGGGGTTAGTGCCAGGCAGTGGTGTCTTTTGCTGAACATTTTGCGACCATGGCTTGCTCCTTTGTCGCCTTTGTTCTGTTACATATGCTGTTTCCTGATTAATCCCCACTGTAGAAGCAGACTTTCCTCCAAAAATCCTCTTCAGTGCTGACTTCATTGACGCAAAATTCAAATCTGTACATGCTGTCAGTGCCAACTGTCGATCTTTCACTTCTAAGCACGCAGTGTCCAGCAGTTTGAATGCCAATACTGCATCGGGAAGCTCCATCTTATATTTACGCATCCGCGAGTACCGCTGTTCAAAATCAATGATATAGTCTGTCATGGAAACACTGCTATCTTTGATAATCCGGTCAAAGCTCGAGTACGCCTCGTAAACTTGGTCCTTTTCTTCTTTGAGAAACAAGTCATCGAGTTTCGTAAGTAAAGTGTTCATGCCAGTGTCCTCATTCAGATCGTCTACCGGTATTTCCATCGCCGTTTCTCTCGCTCTTCCCGACAGCGCCAAAGCCACAGCGAGCGCCTGTTTTTTCTTTTCGAGTTCTGTAACTCTGGTCCAAATCGCGACTTCATTCTTCCAACTTTCATATGATTTTCCTTCATCAAAGGTTGGCGGTACTCTATAGTTGCTAACCATCCTCTGCTACCAATGTTAGACAAAAAATAAACTTCAGTATTTATAACGTTTTGTCTTTATTTATCCTCCGATAACATCCGCTCCAACACGAGCTCAAAAACAACAACCGGCTTTTCCGCCCGGGCTTCATAATAAAAGTCCCATTTTAGCTTCGGTAAAAGGTTATGTGAAATAATAAACAATATTTAGCATGTAGCTATAATATACATAAACACATTTTAATGTCTTAAACTTAACACCCCACAGGTGTGCTGCCAATGACAGGCTGACTCCTCCACTGCCTAAAAAAGTCACAGTGAGGGCACAGCTGGTCAATGGCAATGAAGGTCCCTCTTCTGCGTGGGTGGACATTACAAGCCCTGGTACAAATAGGACAATTCTTGAACAGGCTAAGGAGGCATTTTCAAATACAATATACTTTGTATCCTTATGGAATGGCATTGATGTGGCACTGAAAGAAAACAAAGAAACAACATTGTGTCATTGAAATGAAAACAGGATAACTAATTAACAGTTTGTGTGAAAACATTGTTGAATTGTCAGATAAGTGTGACAGATAACTGTACTTACGAAACCTGTGAAGATTCTGTCTCAGTTGTAACAGACTGTGCAGGATCATATGTAGAATCTTGTGGATCAGTGACAGCAAAGGAAACATCCCCCATTTCCTGATCCTCCTCCAATTCAACACGGGGTCTTTTGGCTGGCCTTGAATCCTTCACTGGTGTCGATGTAAATGGCAGCATTGTGGGCCATGGCATTGTTGTAGTTGTGGTGCCTACCGCCACACTTTGAGATGGCACTGTCACCTGTACGCCTAAAAAAAAAATAGTAGTATGGCAAATAAAGTTAATCCATATAAGATTTTAATAACTGGGCACAAATAAATTGTTCTTTGTTCATCATCGCAAACAGATTTTGATGATTAAGAATAGACCTTATTAATAATAATACACAATGTGTCTGTCCTTACAGAAGCACACTGGCTCTTAATAATAAAAAACATTACCTTTGCTTCGAAGGTGGGGCCTCAATGTTGTCAAAGACAGCTGTGTTCCCTTAGATGAAACAACAGGATCATCTGTTTGACAGCCTACATCTTTTGTGCACAGGGGCTGTGATGTACTCTGAAATTCAAGCATGCCAACAGTCATACCTCAGTTTTCAAACAAAAAAAAAATGTGTAAAGATATTGTATAGGCTAATGCAAATCGACATGATCGCGCTGACAATCATTTCAGCGAGTGAGCTATCTTTGAGCAGCCGTAGTAACCGTGTTAGTGCCTGATTTATGTGCTGTTGATGAAATATAGACTACATTAAAAATCTACCCGAACAAATGAATTGACATATGTATCTAGAGTTGGAATCAGGCAGAAATTAATATAAACTTCCGCGTACATATCGTCATACTAAGTAA
Source organism: Paramisgurnus dabryanus (assembly GCF_030506205.2). NCBI lineage: Eukaryota > Metazoa > Chordata > Actinopteri > Cypriniformes > Cobitidae > Paramisgurnus > Paramisgurnus dabryanus. Next base: position 40,797,899 of record NC_133343.1, on the reverse strand, counting down.
CGTAGTTATCTATGTCATTTAGTTTGACAGTTAAAGAAAGCAACGGTTAAATTTACACCAGACGCATCTTGCGTTTGATCTTGACAACGCAGGTTAACTTCTCAGTAAAATTGTTTGCTTACGATACACCTTTACATTTAAATCGAAATCAACAGTAAAAAAGTAAATAAAATCAATACTTATGGATTGTAGGGTTTGTAATTGCCATATTATTGGAATTGCCCCCTTTTTAGTACCAAACGCTGGGCGAATCCTGCGTGATATTGTCCCAGGTTCGAAAAACTGTCCGCGGTAAAATGGTCAGAACAAATTAACAATTTTTGATTAAACTGCTCCGGTATCGGGTTGTATATAAACATCAACCATGCCTGTTGACACTTCTTTTCTGTGGGAAGGGTATGGAAAGTGCTCACATGCCCCGCACAGCCTGGAACATAACATTTGTTTCTATGCTCTGTCATTTTCGTCCTCGCTTGTTACTTTGTAATACCTCGGAACTACAGATGATTACGCTGTGAACGTCCAGCTGGCCTCGAAGATGGGCAAGTATATGCAAATGTTGGGGGCGTATACATCTCGACAGTTACGTCACTGCCGGTGTTCTGTTGAGATCGGCCTGTTTTTCAGTGGATTTTTGAATGCATGATATTTACTTGAGACTGAGGAAACATTACTGTTTGAGGCTCACGATATGTCATTACCATATACAGAGCTCTAATTATTCGGCTATGACGAGGTAAATACAGTTTAACATTCTTGGTCACCTTTAATGTGGCATTTTCAGTTGTTGCTTTTTGAACTATTTGTGTGAAACCAAAATGGTGCATGACATCATTAATAGTTGATTGATTGAAAAGGTTTTCATTAAAATCACCTAGAATCATTTTGCCACCTGGTAGCGTGCTCATTTTTGTAATTAGGTTATTCAACTTCTGTCTAAATAAAGGCATGCTATATGATGGTGGTCTATATACAACTGCCACTGTTGTTTTTAACTGATCTATATTGCAAACTAGACATTCAATGTTTATACATGGTAAATCAAGTGGAGTAACTTTTAGTTTATCATTATGATATACACCAACACCGCCATGATCTTCCTTTTTTAGCTTAACAAAAAAATCCTGACTCATATTATATGAAACACTTCGTGCTTTACCATGGAAATGATATCCAGGAAGTGTAATATTATTTTCAAAATAGTTTTGTTTTAGCCATGTTTCTGTTACACATATCATATCTGCTTCTACATATCTTTTATCTTGACAAATATCTAAAATATGTGGAATAAGCCCTTGAACATTGTGTAACTGTAATGACATGTAAGGAGTGAAAACAACTGCAGGGGAATAATTGAACAATGTTTATTAAAAATAAACACAGAGAGAGTATGAGAGTCAATGCGGAAGTAAACACAGTGGAAGTTGGTGATGAAGGTATTGAGTGTGACGTTGGTGGAGTGGTGAGCAGTGGTGAAATCCAGGCTGAACACGGGAACATCCACACGAAGACGACGACAATACACATCCAACTGAAACTGTAATCCAAACAACATGAGACAACCAACCAACACAGAGCCGAAACACAATGAAAGACTCTGGCAGGGAACAGAAAGTCAGGTGAGTATTTATGGAGGTGATGTAATGATGAACAGCTGGAGCGAGACAATCCACACACAGGTGAAGGGAATCGGTCTAACGAGCACATGGCTGAGGGTGAGTGAACAAACAAACACACACACACATGACACGGAGGAAACAGTGGATTTCCTACCGTGACAGTACCCCCTCCCCTAGGAACGCCCCTTGACGTTCCCAGCCTGCTTTACCTGTAGATTGAATTCCTTTATAAGGCGGTGATCCAGTATGTCCACCTTCAACCTCCTATGATCCAGGAACCCACCTTCTCTCCTCCGGACCGTAACCTTCCCAATCCACCAAATACTGAAATCCGCGTCCCCTCCGTCTAGAGTCCAGGATACGGTTAACCAAATAAGTGGTTTCCCTATTAACGATACGAGGCGGGGGGGAACTGGGGTGGGCGGGTTAAGACGGGATGAAATCACTGGTTTAATTTTGGAAACATGAAAGACGGGATGAACCCTCCTGTACGCCGGTGGAAGGCTCAGACGCACTGTTACCGGATTAATGATTTTGGTAACAGAAAACGGGCCAATAAATTTGGGAGCAAGCTTATTTGAAACGGAACGCATCGGAATATTCTGGGTTGAAAGCCACACTCTTTGACCGACGACGTAACGGGGAGGCTTTGACCGGTGGCGATCGGCCTTGGCCTTGGTGCGCGACCTTGCCTGGAGCAAAGCTCTAAGAGCTCTGGTCCAGGTACGGTGACACCTCTGGACTAGTGCGTGTGCAGAGGGGACCGACACCTCGGATTCCGTACTGACAAAATTAGGTGGTTGGTACCCTAAACTACACTTAAATGGAGACATGCCCGTAGATGACACTGGCAGAGAATTGTGTGCGTACTCCACAATTGAGAGCTGCTGACACCAGGACGAAGGATTCTTGGAAACCAAACATCGTAACACCCTTTTGACATCCTGGTTGGCTCGTTCGGTTTGACCATTGCTCTGGGGATGGAACCCGGATGAAAGACTAACAGTCGCTCCTAGCAGTTTACAAAATTCTCGCCAAAATTTGGACACAAATTGGGGACCCCTGTCAGAGACCACGTCTGTCGGGAGGCCATGTATCCGGAAGACGTGGTCAATGACAGCTACCGCTGTTTCCTTGGCTGATGGTAATTTGGGCAAGGGAATGAAATGAGTCGCCTTCGAGAACCGGTCCACTACGGTTAAAATCACCGTATAACCCTTAGAGGGTGGGAGGGCGGTAATGAAATCTAGCGATATATGGGACCAGGGTCCCGAAGGAACAGACAACGGTAAGAGTAACCCATCAGGAGGTCGATTTGAAATCTTACCAGTGGCACAAACCGAACAAGCCAAGACGAAGTCGTTGACGTCACAAGCCATACCAGGCCAACAAAATCGTTGCTTGACTAGGAACCTAGTTCTACTAACCCCTGGGTGACAAGCAACACTGGAAGAATGACCCCACTGGAGGACGTCAGACCGTAACTTCTCCGGCACAAACAAACGATTCGGTGGGAATCGAGCCGGGGGCGTTACCCCTTCTAAGGCTGTCAAAACCTTCGATTCGACCTCCCATCTGAGCGCGGAGATAATGATGGTCTCCGGTAAAATGGGCTCGGGAGTAGCAGTGCGATCGGAACGCTCAAAAAGACGGTAAGATAATGTAAAATCGAAACGTCAGAAAAAAAAGTGCCCACCGAGCCCTCCTGGAGTTAAGTCTTTTGGCGGTTCTAATGTACTCAAGATTCTTATGGTCCATCCAAACAATGAAAGGTACACCCGACCCCTCAAGCCAGTGACGCCATTCCTCCAGTGCTAGCTTGACAGCCAACAACTCTCGATTGCCAATGTCATAATTAACTTCCGCAGGAGATAAATGGTGAGAAAAATACGCGCAAGGATGAACCTTTTCGTCTGAGGATGCACGCTGGGAAAGCACTGCTCCTGCCCCCCACTTCTGACGCATCGACCTCCACTATGAATTGACGTGAGCGATCAGGGGTGACGAGAATGGGAGCTGAAACAAAGCAGCTTTTCAGTTTGGCAAACGCAGCCTCGGCTGCGTCTGACCACCTGAACGTCAAACTAGGGGAAGTCAAGGCGGTCAGAGGTGCGGCTAGTTGGCTGAAATTGCGAATAAAGCGCCGGTAAAAATTGGCGAACTCCAGAAATCTCTGCAGGGCCTTGCGAGACTCTGGGGATGGCCAATCCACCACAGCCTTAACCTTCTCAGGATCCATGCGCACACCCTCACTCGAAATGATGTGTCCTAAAAAAGAAACAGACTGTGCATGAAAAACGCATTTTTCCGCCTTGACAAAAAGCCCATTCTCTAGCAACCGCAGAAGCACTCATCGTACATGTTGCAAATGTTCCTGGAGAGACGAGGAAAAGATCAGTATGTCATCCAGGTAAACATATATAAACTGATCGATCATGTCTCGCAACACGTCATTAACGAGTGCTTGGAAGACCGCTGGCGAGTTCGTGAGCCCGAAAGGCATCACGCAGTACTCAAAATGGTCACGAGGGGTGTTAAAAGCAGTCTTCCATTCATCCCCCTTCCTAATACAGACCAAATGATATGCTTTACGTAAGTCCAATTTAGTGAAGACGGACGCTCCCTGCAACCTCTCGAAGGCAGAAGACATTAACGGTAAAGGATAGGTATTCTTTACCGTAATGTTGTTCAACCCTCGGTAGTCAATACAAGGTCGTAAGGATCCGTCCTTCTTACCCACAAAAAAGAACCCCGCCCCCGCTGGAGAAGAGAAAGGGCGAATGAACCCCGTTGCCAGAGAATCAGAAATATATTTCTCCATGGCCTCCATCTCAGGAACTGACAGAGAGTATAACTTGCCCTTAGGCGGAAACGTACCTGGCAATAACTCTATCGCACAGTCATTGGGACGATGCGGAGGAAGAGAATCAGCCCGCGACTTACTAAACACCGCCTTCAGGTCGTGGTACTCCGCGGGCACGTTAGACAAATCAACTGCTTCCCCCTAAAACACAGACTCAGAAACAGTTAAACAGGCAGACACAAGACAGGACTTATGACACTCCTCGCTCCAGCTGGTAACAGAACCCAGTTTCCAGTCAACAGTGGGGTTATGGGAATGGAGCCAAGGATGTCCGAGAACAATGGGGGAGAGAGCAGTGTCAGTAATAAAAAAGGAAATTGTCTCTGTGTGATTGCCAGAAGTGATGAGAGTGATGGGTGCGGTGGTGTGCTTGATAGTGGGAAGTTGCTGTCCGTTGAGGGCGAAGGGCGCAATCTGGTGGGTGAGAGGAATAACGGGTATCTGAAGCTTATGTGCAAGTGAGCTGTCGATGAAGTTGCCCTCCGCCCCCGAATCCAGAAGTGCGTGACCAGTGTGAGACTTGGTGGACCACCGTAGCCTCACCGGAAGGAGAGTAGATGTTGTCGAGGTCTTGCTGGCAGAGATCCCGCCCGATAGTAGCCTCCGTCTTACTACCGGGCTTGGTCTTTTACCGGGCATTGCTGACACTGATGACCCGGCTCACCGCAGTACATGCATAATCCAAGGGATCTCCGCCGATTCCTCTCCTCCCGGGGTAACCGAGCTCGACCCACCTGCATGGGATCCGGATCTGAGAGACCGCCGGCGGAGATTTCGCTGGGCAGATGGGAAACCTCGGTACGTGGCTGGGATGTGGCGGATGACTTCCTACAGGCGGCAATGAATAGTCGAGCGTCGACCCGGATCGCCAAATCCACCAGCCCGTTGAGCGTCGTGGGTAGCTCCGCCGTGACGATCTCTCGCTGGATCCGATCCGCCAACCCATGCAGGAAATGATCCAACTGCGCCTCCTCGTTCCACCTGCACTCCGCCACCAGGGTCCGGAACTCGATGGAATAGTCCGAAACCGACCGCTCCCCCTGCCGAAGCTCCGTGAGGAGACGGGCGGCTTCCTTCCCGGCGACGGAGCGATCGAAGACCCTCTTCATCTCCTGGGATAGCAGGGTGAACAAGGAGCAGCAGATGTCCTTGTTCTCCCACACCGCCGTCCCCCAGAGGGCAGCCTTGCCGGTCAGGAGTGAGAGCGTGAACGCGACCTTAGTTTCTTTGAGGAAGAATGACCGGGGCTGTTGGGCAAAGTGAAGAGAGCAATGTGAGAGAAATGTACGGCAGTACTTGGGCTCACCGGAGTATTTTTCTGGGATGGGTAACCGGGGTTCTGGAAAAGAACTACCCCCTGGAGGTGAAGATGATGCGGGCGGCGTGGGTGGCGCAGTGGGTAGCGTGGTGTGTGGAGATCGCTGGGAGAGCTCGGACACTTTCGCCACCATTGCATGGACGGCCTTCCGCATATCGTCAATGTCTTTATCCTGATGATCCATCCTAGCCAACGATCGCTGGAGAAACTCTTCCAACAAGGATATGGGTTGTTCTCCCGCTGCTTCCATGTTGGCCAGATTCTTCTGTAATGACAGGTAAGGAGTGGAAACAACTGCAGGGGAATAATTGAACAATGTTTATTAAAAATAAACACAGAGAGAGTATGAGAGTCAATGCGGAAGTAAACACAGTCCGGTATTGTTGTTGTTGGCAATGGTGGCGAAGACTACGGTGGAAGTTGGTGATGAAGGTATTGAGTGTGACGTTGGTGGAGTGGTGAGCAGTGGTGAAATCCAGGCTGAACACGGGAACATCCACACGAAGATGACGACAATACACATCCAACTGAAACTGTAATCCAAACAACACGAGACAACCAACCAACACAGAGCCGAAACACAATGAAAGAATCTGGCAGGGAACAGAAAGTCAGGTGAGTATTTATGGAGGTGATGTAATGATGAACAGCTGGAGTGAGACAATCAACACACAGGTGAAGGGGATCGCTCTAACGAGCACATGGCTGAGGGTGAGTGAACAAACAAACATTCTAAACGTTCAAGTTCTGCTTCTGGGCAGATTTGGGCCCACGCATCTTCAAGTGTTCCATTTAATTCAAAATCGTCTTGTGCTCTTTGTATTGTATCTGCTTCTTTTTCAAATTTGGCCATGTTTGTGTCCACTATAGTTTTTACTGACTCAAGGCTGTCTTTAAACATTTTTACAAATCCAGTCTCATAAAAATCCTGATAGGATGTGAAATTTGGTGGTTTCAATTGGGTTTCCAAAAAATGCGGTAAAAATAACTCTAATATACTTTGATAGTAATTTTCTGGATTTTTTGTGGGTGAAAAACGAGCATATTGTACAATTGCAAAATCTGTGCGAGTTCTTTTTCTCACAAACCCCATTTCATTTTCCAATCGTACTCTGTCTGAAGGTCTTTCAGATTTTGACAGAACTCTGTACTGTGATGCAAAAGTTGCTAGACACATTTCTGTAAATTCTAGACCTATTCGAGTCGCGACTCACTCGGATCTTTAACCCGGATCTTTAAATTAACTCATGAGTCGCGAGTCTCTAGTGTCATTAACCCGGATCAGTTGAGTCCTACTACAATTCAATGTAAAACCATAAACAGCACCACCACACACACAAACCTCTTTCAACATTATTGATGAGACTTCGCTCGCACTACAGATCCACTCGTAACCGGCTGATCTGCGCGAGAACTGACCCGAGATTCTCACTCAGAGCCGGAAACATTGCAAACTCAAGAGACTTGCGGATCCGTGCGAGCCGCGAATTGACCCGAGATTCTCACTCAGAGCCGGAAACATTGCAAACTCGAGAGACCTGTGGATCCGCGCGAGCCGCGAAATGACCCGAGATTCTCACTCAAAGCCGGAAACAATGTGGACTCTAGAGACATGCGAATCTGCTCTGACTCGAGAGTCTCTCAACTCGTAACCGGCTGATCCATAACCGACTGATCTGTAACCGGCTGATCCGCCGGCTGATCCGTAACCGGCTGATCTGCGCGAACTGTCTCTCCGACTCTGGGGGCTACATAAGCAGGACAGTTATTTTCTATATTTTCTCTATATTATTATGCTATTGTTATTAGGCTTTTTTTTTAAATTGTCGACCATACACACCAAACCTGAAACCTATAAGCATGTTATTTCAGAAGTGAAAGGCTTTTGTTATGGATTTGCTTTTGAGGAGACTTCAGTCACTCTATAGATCCACTAACCGGCTCCGGCTGATCCACGCGAATCAGCCGGTTAGTGGGATCTGTAGAGCGAGTCTCATGTCCAGTGGTTAAATTGGGCCGGAGCTCACCGGAGCGCAGCTCCGCCTCCTCAGGTCCACAACACACCCTGCCGGAGCTCAGCTCCGTCTCCTTCAGCAACAGGGTTAAATTGGGCCGGGCCAAATTTGTAATGACATTCGGGTCGCGGTCGGTCGGGTCGTTTGAAATAAAGATGCCATTTAAACATTTGTAATTTTGGACGGGATTAGTTTTACAGGGGGACCTCTGAGAAAATCATGCTTCTCAGAGGTCCACTGTGATTTTAATCCCGTCCGAATCGGCCATGTCTGTGTTTTTCTTTGCAACCTCTGTAAAAATTCCAGAGCAATTTACTTACTGTTTTTCGCAAAACTCAGAGGTCTTTTGATAAATGTAATCCCGCCCGCATGCAAATATCTGTGTCTACGCGCAATATCTTTTGAAAAAGCGGTTCTTTTGGTGTTTTGGCCAACGCAATCTGTCGTATAGGTCTTGAGTCCCATTCATTCAGATATGGATGTTTTTTTCCATTTGGCAGAATAAAGTAATTTAATCAAGATGAGCTTAATATCAAACACTGTTAAGACTAAACGCTGTAATATCAGTAACGTTATTAGGTATAAACTCAACCTTATTTTGTTTCAATCTGGAATGGTAATGTTAATTAATAAAGATAATAAATTGTTACTAATCATTATTTCTTAATTTATTTTGATTTTTTAAGCAGCCAGTTATATAAAACACGTAGGCTACTTTATATGATTTGTATAAGTTATTTTGATTTGTTAAAATTAAATTAATAAATTACATGTTCTGTAGGCTAATAATTTTACATTTGAAGCAAAATATCAAACATTAGGCTGCAAACACGCATATCCAGAGCACGTGATCTTCTGCAACGCCAAAACGCATGAAACAGACGCTCCTATTTTAGGAATAGCATGAGAATTTTTATCCCGTCCGAATCGGCCAAAATCACAGACGTCTTTTTTGCGGTCCAAGTTGTGGGCGGGTGCCGGTTGTTTATACAGTGACCCGCGCATCACTGGTGCGCAGCCCCGCGTCTCACTCAGATCCTCAAGAATGCGCATTCTCACAGGATGACATTAGACATTGTAGAGATGAGAGCAAGAGAGGTAAGAGTGGTGCACACGTCGAGAAAACTTAATAGAAGTCTAGAAACAAATGATTAAAGTATGTATAGCCATATCACTCATCTCATTACAATATGTTAAAACATAACACTGAACTTATTGTATAGTTCAGTATAAAAAATGTATTTTGATTATACAAACCAATTACAACCTAACTATAGTGAACTGCTGACCAGCTTATCTCTATGGCTAATTTATAAGACATATTGATGCTGATTCAGTATGTCATTTTTCTTGTTAATTTTATCTTTTGGGTTATCTTATGCTTAGAATTAGTCAAGGAGGTTGAGTCTTATACCTTCTTTCAAAGTTTGATCAATTGTGCATAATAACATCTGCAACAAATGCATATAGGGTGTCACCCCCATAGATTAGCATAATTTAAAGTTCAGGTTTTAAAGTTTGGATCAACCTCTGGCACAGCTTTAAAGTGAACTTGTAAGTGAATTGTAAAGTATTTATCTTTGTTTGAATAACTACTCAACCTTACCTTACACATTAATACTGGAAAAAGAGCCCTTTAGTGTAAAACACATTAAGTAATTTTACGGCGTGATTTTGAATGATGACTATTTACCGTAAATAAGGGCTCCCCCTCCCTACAAAAGCCAATTTAACCACTGCTCATGTCCATGGTCTGCGAGTCTGCAATGTTTCCGGCTCTGAGAATCTCGAGTCGCGTGGATCAGCCGGTTACAAGTGGGTCTGTACTGAGTTTCCTTGGCAATTTAGCAATACTGACTCAAATGACTCAAGTGAATCACACAACCCGGATCACTTTAGTGAGTGACTCACAATAACCCGGATCCTTAAAAGGAATCGAGTTTGCCAGGCCTAGTAAATTCCTCTGTTTTTGGACGAGCTTTGTACCTGTCTGTGATGCTTTTCATCCATATGCCATCATTATCATTTTCTGCACATTCAGCTTTTTTATTTATGATATTTAGGGGTAAACTCATTTTAACTGTATTATTACCAGTGGGAATAAAAACCAACTTTCTTGATCCCTCTTTTAGTTTCATGTTAGTCAATCGATAAACACTCTCTTGAGCTGAGACCTCTCGGTTATGTAAAAACACATTTCCAAGTTTTCTTAAAGCCTGTTTTGCATCCATATTACCCTGATTGTATGCTTCTTTCTGAGCATTAGCCAGCAATAATCCCATTTCTCTTTCTTGTTTGGAAATATAGGAAATTATATAAACTATACAAGAGTAAGCATCAACAACAAACTGTATGTCCATGTTTGCATTCCAACATCGTAAAAGATCAGGATTATACTGATTTACCCATATATCACTTGGCCTTCTTTTCAAAAGAACACATGTTTTCTTTGTCATTTTGTTATAAGCTGCTTCAAATAATTCTTGGTTTATACCTATTGTTTCAAACAAAGAATCAACTGAGTCAAATATGGCATCACTATTCAACAAACATTCTTTTACTTGTTTCATAATAGTTTCAGCGACATCTTTTCGTATTGATTACAATTATTTGGCTTTTTGCATTTTCTTGCATGTTTTTCACCATTACTTTGATTTTCACCCTCCTTTTCATCACTATGGCTGCTTCTTGTAATGAAAGTATTTTTGCTTGGAGGACGAGGAAACATGAAACGACATGTAGTACCTTTCTTTTTACATGTTTTTGAATGTCTTTTACTGTGTTGCTGCACACTGCTCACAATTTCATGCATTTCATCTTCTTCAGAAGGCATCTCACAAGTTACATATTGATCAACAAATTCCACAATGTCATCATCATCATCTCTGTCCACTTGAGGAGCATTTTCTACCCAAAATAAACAGTGTGTGTGAGTTTGTAACCCTCATCAAAATTAAAAATCTTTTGCAATGATTCTTTGTTTCTCAGTGTCTCTGGGGTAATTTTAGTTTTGTTGCTTGTGTCATAGCCTTTTCTTAAAGCAATAGATACATTTGAAATAACTTGATATAGCTCAGACAAATATTGTCCATAAAAGATGTAATCTATATTTTGAGCAAAACGTCCATCAGCATTCAGAATTCTAGTATTTAAATATCTAGACAGTGTTATTTTTTCCAGGTCGTCTATCATGAAATGCTCCTGTTCCTTTTGGGAAAAGAACTGGAAAACATTTGGCTTCATTTGTTTCATCCATTAAAACTCTTACTGGATTATTGCCCTCTGCTGGTGCAAGTGACACTATGCCATCAAAATGTTGATCTAAAACCTCTTGTGCAATGTCTACTGGCTGTAAACATGAATCCATAAATAAACCATGCTGCTGTCGATCATGAAGTGTTTCATCATTTAACTCTTCATCTTCATTTTCATTATTAAGTTTATACTCAACAGACAATTCTTGAGAAACGTCTAAATGATGTTCATCACTTGTATCATTGAAGTGTTTATCTGTTTTACTAAGAGGATTAACACTCTGGGGTCGACGGTGGCGCGGGCGCCGCAAACTCTTTATTTTTCAATCACTCCGCAAAGAGACTTAAATTACTCTGCTGATTTTTGACATACAGATATGATTTATACATCATTTCAAACGTTAAAGTGTCTAGTTTTTTTCTGTCCACTCCCAATAAAAACAGAATGTTGTGCTTTTCGCAAAATTAAGAAAATAAACATGATGCACGTTCTGTTCTCTCTCCCTCAGTGAAGTCCTTTCAGAAACGCGTCAGAAAAATAAACTGTAACTTAACGAATACTTGGTGTAGAAACAAAAGATAAATGTCTACATAATGCTTGGAATGTCTCCTTTTAAATGATATAAGTGAAATTGAAAACAGATATTGTCATTCGGTGTAAACTGTATGAGAAGGAGGAGAAGTACCGTATTTCGCCAGTTACCTCATTATCTGTAATGAGATCGGATCGCCACACCCCCGCGCCATTGAAGTGAATGAGCAGAAACATCCATATGCATGACTCGTGCCTCCTGCAGTCAATGGATATGCAATCCACAATCCAGTCTCTCCATTCCTTGTTGTTCCATCCGATTGCACCAAACATGACATAAATCCTTATTTCCTTGCGTATGTGTGTCAGTATCTCCAGACGCGAGTGTTTTCTTTGTTCTTCCGTCAAACAGTTCACGCGATTGGAACACACATACACAAACACGCGAGTCAGGAAACTCGACGTGCTTTTTGGTATTCTTATATAATGCGCGATTCCAAACAGTACAATCCTTATTTAGTTGCGTCTAAGCGCATATCTCCGCACAGCAAGTTTATTAAACACAGGATCACTCGCGTGTGCACACATTCACTGCTTTCATGATCAACACGTGAGGTAATGGCGGCGGTTGTAAACAAACATTGATACGTTTACCACGCGTGTCCCTTGTTGTGTTTCTACTACAATGATTACAAATACACAAATAAGAGTCCAGACAACGATAGGCAGTTGTTCTTTTGAGCTTTTTACTGCACAGAAGTAAACCTCTCGCTGGCCAACCAAACACTAACCCTGGGTTGAAGTGTGTTCATGTTAAGATGGCCAAACAGTATCTTTACCATGATTAAGCTACTATGGTTTTTAAAAGGTAACTTATACTTGTGAAATTAATAGAAAATATTTCAATAGAAATATATATAATGTGTGTGTGTGTGTGTGTGTGTATTTACATTATATTGAAAAGTAAACCTTATCATGGTTTTACTACAGAGAAAGTTATTCCTGTTGAACATCCACACAAGGCTCATTAGTGGCTCATTATTCAACTCTTTTGTCTCTCAGCTGTCAATCACTGATTATTCAGGAGCTTTCCCGCCTCCATGCATACAGCCTTTCCCAAGCAAAAGTGTCTTAGAAATTGTAAATCAATATCTTGCTTTATGTGATTGAGTAGGCCATATGATTTTCACATCATTTTGAAGAAAAAACTCTAGACTACTAGATCCAGTTTGGAAAGTCTTGGGAAAACATGTTTAGAATGAGTTTTGTGGAGTTATATCAGTGACTTAAAAATTTTGCTTTTTCAAAAACCACGCATAAACATTTTTCTCTCAAAAATACAAACATGTACATACATGTTGATTATATGATATTGTAGCCCAGTTTGTGATGAACACAGTGTTATGAGACTTTTGCCATTAATATGTTTTTAAGCAACTGAAAAAAGCACAAATGTCAGTGCATGTCAAAACTTCCCCAGGGCCCTAAAAACCCCTTAGACCCCAGAGGGTTAATACAAGTTTCATTAAAGTTTACATCTGTATAAAATTTGTTATTTTCTTTTAAATATGTCAATGCTGATTTTATCTTATGTGTATTTACAAATTGATATTCATAGTGCCCTTTATAAGTTAATTTCCTTTTTAGCTTTACTCGTATCATCAAATCATCATTTTCTGATCTTGGTAAAACATTCACCACATCTGTAACATTAGATGGGATACAAGTGACCGGGCCATGAATGCCATTTTGACCTCCTCGAGGTAGAGCTAAAATCTTTTGAAATGGAATATGCTTAGCTATTAGATGTTGCTCAAGGGAGTTTAAACAGCTCAATTTATCAGGAATAGGGTCCAGAGCGAGATTGTTTGCTACACTTTCAGCAGGCATTTTACCTGCACAAATTTTTCTATCACATGTATAACAAATGCACAAAGATTCAGCAGGGCTGCTTCTATACATGTAGTCTTCATTACAATTTTCATTACATTTATGAGCATAATTGAATGTTACACATTTTTCAGCAATGTAACCAATATCTAATAATTTCTGAAAATATTTTTTTCAAATTCCAAGGTTTGACCTGCATTTTAAAACAGGAGCGATGACAAATTCCACAGATATATTCAGGACCTGTAGATATTTTTTCTTTAAACTGTTCGATCACACAATCAATGTCCTTTCTTTTTCTCTGTGCCTGATGCAGGGACGGACTGGGGCTAAAAAACAGCCCTGGACTTTTTCCCAAATAGGCCTAGCTATTTTCATTATTTCACAGCCTTATTATACATCAGAGTTTAATATGATATGGACAAAATATTAAATATTCTTGTCTAATAGTCTGACAGTATTGTGGCATAGTATAAGGACATCCTTGTGTCTGTTGCGCACGGCTAGGGGCAAATGGCCGGATGATGGGCCATTTGCCCCTAGCCGTGCGCAACAGACACAAGGATGTCCTTATACTATGCCACAATACTGTCAGACTATTAGACAAGAATATTTAATATTTTGTCCATGTCATATTAAACTCTGATGTATAATAAGGCTGTGAAATAATGAAAATAGCTAGGCCTATTAATTTTGTCTGTACAGCTTTTACAAACAACCACCAGGTCTTTGCCAATTCCACAATACTAAACACAAATATGAAAGACAAGGAAAAACTGCACTCTGATGGAAGACAGACAGAAAGTGCAAGCTAGGATTTTTTGGTTAAACTACTATTTGGTAAATTATTTAGCCCCCTTTCTTATTAGCACGTTTAGAGTGGTTGCAATGCATGCCTGATATTTACCCGTTTAATTCAATACCTTAGTCTTCATTCTAGCAGAAAATGTGACCTCACAACACGGACGGTTGTCAATATTTTTTTCTATTTAGTGGTAGCGGAGTTTATGTTTATTAGTGGTAGCGGAGCTTATGCGTGTGTATATGCGATACCGGAAGTTATTTAAGGGAGTTTGGTTCGGACGCTCGCTGGCTCTGGCTCTCTCTCTCTTGTGAGCCGAGTCGCGCTCTCGTTCAGGTGTAGGTTCAGGTTCACTCGCGTGTCTCCTCTGTTGTTGTTGGAGTGTGCAGTGGGTTGCACTGCCGTGAGTATGTTGGTATGTTTTTTTTTACTCTCTTGTATTGAAACCGCGTAATATTGCTTTGAAGTGAGTGTATGGTATAATATTAACGCGTGAGTCAATGTTGATGCTTCCTCGGTGTATGTGTAATACGAGAGTATTTTTGCCTTTACGAGAGCGTTGTTTGTTGTACCAGAGAGAGCGAGTATGCTGCTAAGTTTAGAGAGATTTTGTTACGGGCAGGCAATTGTTTTCTTTTCTTTGTTTTTAGTGGAGCGCTCCAAGAAAAGAGGTGTTTTGTTTGGGTATGTTGGGGATTTATTGATGTGAGTTTTTCCAGGCCTAGTAGTCCAACGGTTGACCTAATATACTAAAGACCATTTTATTGTGCATATACTAGAGTCTAAATTGATGTGCTCTGTTTAAAGTGTTCAGATCTGGTGTTATCTTGAGGCTTTTGAAAAGCACACATGTTAAAGACTATTCTATTGTGCATATACTAGAGTCTAAATTGATGTGCTCTGTTTAAAGTGTTCAGATCTGGTGTTATCTTGAGGCTTTTGAAAAGCACACATGTTAAAGACTATTCTATTGTGCCTATACCAGAGTCTAAATAGATGTGCTCATATTAAAGTGATCAGATCTGGTGTTATCTTGAGGCTTTTGAAAAGCACACATGTTAAAGACTATTCTATTGTGCCTATACCAGAGTCTAAATTGATGTGCTCAGATAAGTGTTCAGATCTGGTGTTATCCTGAGGCCTTTGAAAAGCACACATGTTAAAGACTATTCTAACGTGCAATGTGCATATACTAAAGACTGTTTCTAATACAGTGTATTTATGTTAAAGACTCTTTTATTGTGTGTATGCTAGTCCATTCTATATGCTTGTATCATAAGCGTTCAGATCTATATCTATTTGGAGGCCTATAGAGTACACATGTGTTTTCTAGGATCATCTGCACATGAGGTTATAAGGGTCTATTGTCATGTGGATATTATTATTAATGATGGATTATTTAGAAGTTGTCAACCGTTGATAGCTGTTTCGGTAATAGAAGGTAAATGTGTCTGGGCCTGGAAATGTTTTTTTTTCTTTTTTTTTCTTTTTGTGTGATGTCGTTCTCTATGTAGTTACATAATGTTGTGCTCATACCTAAATGCAAACTGTATGAAGCTATAAAATACAACAGTATAAGCTACTTTTTGCTATGTTTTTTTTTCAACTGGATTTCTTACTATATAAGTTGCTGGAAAATTATAAAGTAATTTGATTACTGTGGTGGTTTTTACCCCTGGCGCCCGAACCCATTAATTGTAAAGCCAAATACCGCTACAACCTCTCATATACAATAAAGTCAATGAAAGAAATGAAAACCAATGCAATACGATGAATGTCCACCCACAGACTGTTTTTAAACGGGGTTGGATAAATATTTTTTGCTTTGATGTGTGTGATTTTGGTAAGATGACAGTTGTAGGTTACAGTTTGACAAGAGTTTACAGTTTGACAAAAGCAAAATGTTGTGTTTTATTGCGACTGTATACAAATATAAGCAAACACTTTGCCGTTTGAATAATGTCCCATATGAACAAAATGACAGAGTATGTATTGTTTTTATGTTTCCACTGTTCAATCGCGCCTGCGCCTCTCTCTCACACACACACGCGCGCGTGCACACACACTCACATCACGTCTTTCTCTAACACTAGTTGCGCATTACGTTAATTTTCACGCAAGTTTTATTTATTTTAATATCGTGTATATTATAATGTAATGTCACGTGTCCTGCTACTACTGGCACTTAGCTCTTGCTGATGTGAAGTTAACTCTGTCTGTCCCTCATCATGAGGCTGTGGATGCTCACGCTCGCAAACATAGACGCTCGCGCATTCCGGGAATCCGTGGACCAATCACGGCTAGTAGGCCAACTCTTATTCCTTGTTTTTTTACACGTAGCAGCATATAAGTGATCGTATTAGTGCCTTTGCTGTTGGCTGTTCATATTGCGTTATTAGACTTTTTTTGCCATCGGCCGGGCGACGGCCCTCCGTTGAACGGCCGTTCTGGACTTTTCCAGAACGCACAGATTGCCAATCCGTCCCTGGCCTGATGTCGTTTTTCAACTTTTCTTGTTTTAATATTATTGACAAAACTACTATCATTTTTATATTTCTGTTTGTTATAATTTATCAGCATATTCTTGTGTAGATCATTTTTTAGGTATTTTGCAATACTATAATTTTTCAAAGACTGTCTGTGTTCTTCATTTGATTCATACTTTTTGATACTATAATTTTTCAAAGACTGTCTGTGTTCTTCATTTGATTCATACTTTCTGATACAATAATTTTTCATATACTCTTTGTATGTTTCATTTAGATGGTACTTTCTGATATTATAATTTTTCAAAGACACTGTACTTCATCTGTGTTGTACCTATTAATACTATGTTTCTTTACTTTTTCTTTATGCTGTTCATTTTGCTTATACTTCTCAGTGATGGATGTAATTAATTTCTTTTTGTAAGTTTGGTCCTCATGATACCCACTAAACACAGGACGTCGGATAGACGTGCAGATCATGTCTATATTGGGTCCGTCGGTCCATGACCAATTCTGGACATGTATTCGACGTCCAAACTAGGTCCACTATTTGGACGTCCCACCATGACCCTATTTGGACGTCATATTGACGGGCAACATTGGACGTTTAAACTGGGTAATTTTTTGGACGTCATTTGGACGTCATATTTATGGGCCACATTTGACGTTTAAACTGGGTAATTTTTGGACGTCATTTGGACGTCTATGACAGGTCTATGTCTATATTACATGATTAGGCCTATAAAAATGTGTTTATTTACAAATATCATCATTATTGTACCAACATGATTAATACATATGAATAGTCTATATTATTATAACAATACTGTTTTTTCTGCTTTCATGAATTACATACAAAATTCATCTAAATGTACCATTCAAAATATGTAATTAAATGTGTAGTTCGTTATATTAAAAGTATATGACCATACTAACAATTTAACGCCTTATTTACAACTTGACAGTATGGCCACGTGGCCGAGTGGTTAGCGAGACTTGTTTGTAACACGGAGATCGGGGGTTCGAATCCCACGGCCGGCAGGAAATGTCTGAAAGGTTTCGGTGCGGTGGATGGGTGAAGTGCAGAGGCAATCATGTCTTTTCGCTTTTTTCATGTCTCTTTTCCTTACACGGCGGTCCTACGGTTGTCAACATTTTTAGACGTGCAGAACACGTCGAAAAAAAGACGTCGCCTGGCGTTACAAAACAACCCCTTTTATGGACCGGATTCGGACGTCCAAAAATTACATGAAAAAGACGTAATTCCGACGTCACTTTGCGCAGTGGGTATCTTTGGTTTACATTCATTTTAATTCTTTTTTGTAAATCATCATTACTGTTATACTTACGTTTCTGTCTATATAGCTTATGTGGGTCTGAGACTGTGCTTGAAGAAAAAATAGGCTTTGAACTTTCATATGATGCTTTACAAAACAAAGCACAAGAACCGTCCATACTTTTTACACACTGGACAACTTCATAATGACAGGCATTAACATGTTTTAAATAAATTCCTCTG
The DNA here is from genome assembly GCF_030506205.2 of Paramisgurnus dabryanus. Classification (NCBI taxonomy): domain Eukaryota; kingdom Metazoa; phylum Chordata; class Actinopteri; order Cypriniformes; family Cobitidae; genus Paramisgurnus; species Paramisgurnus dabryanus. The sequence continues at coordinate 40,779,601 of NC_133343.1, read as the reverse complement.
TTTTCATTGTTGTGCTTATAAGATTTGATCGTTGAGGATGAATATTTAAGCCATTTACCTTGAATGTATGTAAAAATATCTACACCAATTAAATCTGAAGTTGCTTGAATCTCAAGTTCTGTAGCCCAAACGCCAACGTATTTCATCCTTGATGTGGCAATATACTCTGATACAGAACCATAACCTTCTCTGAGATATTGTGTGTACTTTTCCTCATTACAAAGTATGTAAGTAACAACAGCTCATCTCAGTTTTCTGTGTTCTTTTTCACTTCCACTAATAGCAAAAGTTACTCCTCGAAAATAGCAATTACCATCAGCCAGAATACTTTTGATTTCACAAGGCTCAGACATTTTAACAGCATTAATTACATTATTCTGTTCTCTTACAATGTTAACAATATTTAGCTTTGTACACAGATTTTTTTGTTGCTGTACTGTTAATGGGTTAAACTGAAAAGTAATACCCTCAGTTTCTGAAATTAATTCAACATCATTTTCAATTGTTGAGCATTTAGAAGTTATTTCAGGTTTCTTTTGAGCATGCGTTTCATTTACAGATATTTTATATGTACATATGACATCTGTTAAAGGCAGACTACTGTCAACATCAATTTCCATTTGTGATTTTAGACCTTTACTCACTTTCTCTACTGCAACAGATTTCTGCATTGTTGGACATGACACCGGCTGATTATGTAGTCTGTTCCCATCAATCATAATAGCTTTTACCCCTGTTACCTCAAAATCATGAAAAGTTGCATTCAATGACACACCAAGTTTTCTGAAATGAATGAGCAGGGACTTCATGTTAGGATACAACATCATTATACTCTTACCCGCTTCTGCACATGTTCCATCACTGGATCGTGAATGTGGATCAATTACTGCATACCAGGAGCCTTCTCTGACAGCTGCACATGTGTTTATACCAATAGTTACCGAACATGCATCAAAACTCTGGAATGCTAGATTTACTGCTTCATGAAATGGCATAGCAAACCCTTTCAGCTCTTTATCATATTCATTAACACCAAACAGTCCAGTAAATGATTCACCATAGTTTATTGAAAAATCACAATTATTCAGTGTGTGTGTATCGGGCAGCTCGTGAACACGTATGAAGCCTCGAACAGGATCGTTGATTTTTCCAGCATCTCTCATGGCACTGTACAACTTGTCTCCATTCACCAGAACTGCATCCAAGTCACTGGCGGTCCACTGCAACACAGTTTTCAATTTACACATCATAACTGGCATAAACTTTCAAAAACAAATTTCACGTACAAAATAGAAAAGGCTACATATAAGGAAAAGAAACGCTACTTTGTGCACATACAAACCACAATACAAGGCCAAAACTTCAACACTAGACCAATAAAACCCCGAATCGGGCCATTAATTGCCAAGCGCAGAGGAGTGATTGAAAATTATGTATGGAATTATGTTATCACTTGTTCGGCCCTCCACCTGAGGTTTCTGAGTCGAGTAGGGGAGTACTGTGAAGCCTAGACAGGCATCAGGGAGATGACTGGCGCAGTCACGTCCCCGTCTCCCCCTTTACTCCCTTGCTCGTCCGGATTTTAATAAAGCTCGGTGGGTATAGATTTGTGGTGTTAAGCCCACTAGTCGGGGGCGGGACTTCAGTCCTTAAAAGGGCGTCACTGCATCCATTTCCTAAAAACATTCGCCGTCCCGTGCATTTTTCTCGTTCTCCCTAAACCGAACTGTGCAGAGTCTGTCACTGGGATGACGTATCTTCAATACGTATATGTATGTGTGTGTGTATGTATGTATGTATGTATGTATGTATAAGTATATATATATATATATATGTATGTTTGTGTATATGTACATGTGTATACATATGAATGGCCCCTAGGCTAATTGGGTTTTGTTTTTCTTTCTTCATGTCTCGTCCTCGTCTCCGAGGACACTTGAGACAAACAGACCCAGTTCCGGTAAATGTGAAAGTTGGCACACCTCTGACTCACCGGCAGACCGTCAACGTGATGCCCAGCTGATGCATGACCAACGACCACCAGCAGAACCCGCTTTACCTCCGCCTAATCTCCTTAATCGTTTCAATGTATATATAAATATATCTCCCAAGGGTTTTTTCCTCCTAAGACTTTTTTTACTTCCCCTGCTGAGTCTGGGGTTTTTTTTCTCATAGGGGGTTTTTCAACCCGGGGAGGCAGCCTTCTTGGGCTTTACTTAGCACCCTCTTCTTTACGTTACATTAGCAATACGCACGCTTATAATGTTGATTCATAGCCGCAGCAAATTTAGCTGCTATCGTGTATTATGTTGTGCTATCTGTCGTTTTTTTAAGCTTTCCACTGCTTCTATTACTGTAAAGCTGCTTTGAAACAATCACAAATTGTGAAAAGCGCTATATAAATAAAATTGAATTGAATTGAATTGAACTGCAATTAAACTGTTTGCCCCACACTGCTTGCTCATATTTGGTCCAAAACGGGAATCTCCTTGATGGAATGAGCCTCTGATGTAGGATGTCTGTGGATATAAATCAGAAACAGAATTCATGGTCTTATTTGTATGTTTATTAGTAGAGAGAGGCAAGATCCCAATAAAATTTCAGATGATGTCATTTTGTCATTTTGAGCTTTTCCAAGATTTTTCATGACAGACTTTTCAACATTGTCTTTGGGCTTGTTTAAAGGCTCGTTTAAAGGCTCGCTGTAGGGTAGTTTTTTATCCCCGTTGTGATGTACACAACGTTCACAATACTTCTGCCAATTTTTTAAGAGGTGGCAGAGCCTCTTCAGGATCTGCAGTCATCCGGTCGGTCATCCTCTTCTTGGCTGCCTGGGAGAGCCGAGAATGCTTTGTACGAGGGATCTATAAATACAGAAAAAAAACAAAGCAAAAAAGATTAATAACATACTACTGCTTTCTAATTCAGAAACACAACACAATAAAGGGTTGGTATTATATACAAGGTTTATTGTAGTCACAGAATTAAATTCATGTTTCAGCTGTTTAGATTTCAAAACACCTTGTACTGATATCTTTTAAAATATATCAATGCCATTGTTTTGTCTCAAGATGCACACCAGTATTGTGTTTTCATGTATTTTTCTAAAAACTATGTAAACAGGGTTTCTGGAGATTTTTGAAATTTAAGATCATTATAAATTAAATGTAAAACTTTTATATCGCAACAACGAAGTCTAATTTATAATCTGGTGTAAATGTGTCTACTTATTCATTTTATCCTTTATGATAAAAACAAGATGCATTTTATAGGAGTGTGACAAGACATGACACGAGGTTCATGAGAATAAGATAAGACGAGACAATATGTAAAAACATCCCCAATCATGTATATGAATAGAAAATTCCATATTTTTCAACTGAAATTTTTATGCCACTAACAATTATTTTGATAATAGATAATCATCAAGTAATCAGATATTTTCATTATAAAATATACCTAATTGGCTAATAGCTTTTAAAATAATAATAATAATGATGAGGCAATAATAGTTGGTTTAGACAAAACATTGCACTTACATTATTTTGACATGTCAGCACAAGCAAATTTCAGGTAAGACAGTTTAAATATGCTTTCAAGTCTGGAACTAGACTACCACCCCATAATGTCATATAAACTAACATTATACAGTATATTATAACAAATGCCTGAATAGGGCGTCAAAGGGTGATTAAGATGAAATGTAGGGCGGTAATGCACAAATTCACTGCGGTGGTTATAGATTGATTATGTGTGTGCGTGTGTGGGGGGGCGCATGTGCGTATGCACACGTGCACATTGATGCATATAGGTCAGGGTTATTCAAATCTTACCCTGGATGGCCAGAGCACTGCATAGTTTAGCTCCAACCCTAATCAAACTTACCCACCTGTGATTTTCTAGTGATCATGAAGACCTTGATTAGCTTGCTCAGGTGTGTTTGATCAGGTTGGAGCTAAACTATGCAGTGCTCCAGCCCTCCAGGGTAAGATTTGAAAAGCCCTGATATAGGTCTTATACATAATGCATACATATATTTTGAAATATAAAAATGTAAACAATGATCAGATATACATTTCTTAACAAACGTGCATATTTATAGGCACCAAATTCTTTCTCCGCTGGTGCGCTTGTCACAGCATCAAGCAATGCTTAGGTTACTTAGCAACGAATGATGCTCTGAAGCGCCCACGTGCTTTGAAGAGGAGGGAAGCGACGCGGTCACGTGAAGCAACTGTGCGTATGTGCTTGCCAATTTCGATGTCTGCTCGAGCTGAGCCCTGGAGCACACAGGAGATCGGCGCATATTGTAGCACTTCCACTCATGAAACAACAAGTGAGAAACGTTTTTGGGGTTATTATGTTTCCAGCCGCGCTGAAAACGCGTTCTGATGGTGTACTGGTAGAGCAGATTGATACTTTTTTGTGACCAAAAGAGAACAGACGTTTCGCAATCTGAAGGCTCAGGCTGCAGCCTCCGGAGGTCGCGGCTGTATATGTCATCAAGCCTGGTTTATTATTTTCAGACATTTGCAAGTCTTAAGCATATTACAACAATGTATGATTAACAAAGACTAATAGTCAATTTTATAATTGTTAATGTAATAAGTCTCGATGACGTATGCAGCTTGCAAATTTGACCTTCGGAGGCTACAGTCTTCGGCTTGAGAAACAGCCAATATCTGCCCTTATTGTTCCACCCCCAAGCCAGCGGGTCATCACTGATATCAGTTGCCTTCCCTTGCAAATTAGCGCATTAACTCCGCGTCTGCTGGCTGTTTGCGTTAACATGAACCTGAAGACATCTCACTGGGCGAGATTGTACTTTATATTTTTCATAATTTGTGAGGTGCACACCACCTGCGGTTGATTTCTAGTGGATAAAAGCCATCACAGATTTAATTATTTTTACCAAGAAAACAAGAAAAAAATTCTTGCGGTGGTAATTCCAACCGTCCCAGCCCTAATGAAATGTTTCACTTCCAAACAACGCTTAAAACTGCGGTGCTTCAATACGAGTGCAAATGTTAAGACTTTTCATAGCATTATTAACTCATTCACCGCCATTGACGAGTTATCTCGTCAATTATGAGTTAATATTTAACTAATAAATATGCCTTTCTGGACAAATTTCAAAGTGAAAGTGTAATACCGCTTTTATCCTCTAGATGGCGCCAAACCGAATTTATCAAAAACGGAAGTTAAAAAGATTTAATGATTTATTTTAACTGCCTTTATGTTTGATAGTCATTCTGAGTCTGATCTCTAACATAAATTCCTTTACAAAAACGCAATTTTTTAAGCTTTTTGCTCAAAATTTTGTATTTTTGAAGAGAAATATCCATATTTCAGTGGTTAAATTAAGTGGAAAAAGTAAATATATAATGAAACGTTTTTTCCCCATTTTGTTTGTTTGTTTATTGTTTGTTTGAAAGCAGAAGGTGTGTTCTTTATTTGGATATAATTTGTATGTTTATATATTTATAAAAGAAAATTTTTCCTGCAAGGAATTTTGTGAAACTTTTGTTAAAATCACAAAAATGCAGGTGGGCAACTTTTCTCTAAAAGGCAGGCGGTGAATGAGTTAACTATTTCAACAAGGGCTGTCATGGTGGCAGTTTTTACCACCATTTTGAAGGTAATGTATCAATTCACTGCGGTGGTTACACATGTCTTATATATAATCCATGTATACATTTTGAAATATAAAAATCTAAACGTGTATCAGATATATAAGTTTTTAATACATGTGCTTGTTTAAAGGTGTTTATTTCTTTATCCGCCAGTGGGTATTCATCGACAGATGCTATGGGGAGGAGGAAAGTGGCACAATCACGTTTGTCACGTGACTTAGGACGCAAAGTAAATGTGAAGCATATGTGCTTGGCCATTCCAGTGAATGCTCAAACAAGCCTAAAAACACAAACGGGAACGTCTCTGTTACGTATGTGTTGGACTTTAAGGCGTCCATTGCATGTTCATAATTTAGAGGAAAGGCACAAAATACAAATATCTAAGTTCAAATATTTATTGATCAGATATGAAATGATATAATTTGTAAACAATACGTTTCTGTTCATTTAAATGTTTTTACTGAATTGTCAGCTTTAATTGTTTATCAGTTTCTTCATCACATGTTGGTAAGCTCTTTGTCAGCTACGTTGTTAGAAACTGTTAAAAATACTGATTAATTCACAGGTGTACGTAATTGTATTACTTTACATAACCTACTCCAAGCAAGTTAGAGCGGTAAGATTTCTAGAAATTGTCTAACACACTTAACTTCTTAATCAGCGTCTGTTTAACATCACCAACGCTGGGAAACATTATGTTCAACGTGTCTTGTCTTCAAGATTTGCACATGCCTTCTTAATCATATTCTTTATTCAGGACATACATAAAATGGTCCAAAGAACTAAACAAACAAACAAAAATACAACATACAATACATACAAATAAAGAGCAATGACTACAACAGTCAAAACTAATATTGGCTTGCATTGATAAACTTTAACCCCAAAATATAAAAACATATACGACGTTCGTTCACTATTCACTATATAATTAGTTAAGTTACTTAATATAATGAAACTCCCTATTCAGCGTTCTTTCGAAGATCGAAGTTATAAAGTGAAATAAATCGTTTTACAAACGTTTGAAACGATGACACGCCGAAGCCTAAAAAAACACATGCTGCTCCAATAAAACTGATTGGCCGCCATCTCTTTAGACGTGATTACTTTAATAATATATAACATCAAAATAACTTACCGCGTGATCAAACTGTTTTTTTGGCTTTTCGAATCACTCAGTCTCGCGGTACTTCGATGTGCTTGGTCTGCACATTTATTCATGAACTCAAACACTCATGCGATTTCCCTGACATAATCTAGATTAGACCTGTTTGAGTCGCGACTCACTGGGATCTTTAACCCGGATCTTTAAATTAACTCATGAGTCGCGAGTCTCTAGTGTCATTTACCCGGATCAGTTGAGTCCTACTACAATTCAATGTAAAACCATAAACAGCGCCACCACACACACAAACCTCTTTCAACATTATTGATGAGACTTCGCTCCCACTACAGATCCACTCGCAACCGGCTGATCTGTGCGAGAACTGACCCGAAACTCGAGAGACCCGCGGATCCGCGAATTGACCCGAGATTGTCAATCAGAGCCGGAACATTGCAAACTCGAGAGACCTGCGGATCCGCGAACTGACCCGAGATTCTCACTCAGAGCCGGAAACATTGCAAACTCGAGAGATCTGCTCTGACTAGAGAATCTTTCAACTCGTAACCGGCTGATCAGCGCGAACTGTCTCTCCGCCTCTGGGGGCTGCATAAGCAGGACACAGTTTTTTCTATATTATTATGCTATTATTATTAGGCCTATTTTTTTAATGGTCGACCATACACACCAAACCTAAAACCTATAAGCATGTTATCTCAGAAGTGAAAGGCTTTTGTTGTGGATTTGCTTTTGAGGATACTTCAGTCGCTCTATAGATCCACTAACCGGCTCCCGCTGATCCACGCGAATCAGCCGGTTAGTGGATCTGTAGAGCGAGTCCTATAGTCTGCGAGTCTGCAATGTTTCCGGCTCTGAGAATCTCGAGTCGCGTGTATCAGCCGGTTACAAGTGGGTGTGTACTGAGTATCCTTGGCGATTTAGCAATACTGACTCAAGTGATTCAAGTGACTCACACAACCCAGATCACTTTAGTGAGTGACTCACAATAACCCGGATCCTTAAAAGGAGTCGAGTTTGCCAGGCCTAATCTAGATTAAACCAGGACCAGGTCTTAGTTATATTAGAACATTTACGTAGTTTTACAAACAAAGCTTACGATAAACAATACTGTGTGTGCATTTTTAGACAAAACAATACCAGGAGTATATATTACAGGTCTTAGTTATATTAGAACATTTACGTAGTTTTACAAACAAAGCTTACGATAAACAATACTGTGTGTGCATTTTTAGACAAAACAATACCACGAGTATATATTACGATATGTCAGTACAAGATGTACAACATCAAAAAAGTTCACCTTTTTGTTTGACTTCTAAACGTATCTAAGGTCACCCAATCCCAACTAAACGTATGATGATCAATTATGAAAATGCACTAGGATTGAAAGGTCAGTAAACAGACTAGAAAAAGGTAATGTCTTTTTATGTCATAAATGTTGGTATTATTACATAGTTCGTACATCAACATGCCAAAAAGTGAATAATTATGGATTTTAACTTGTTGCAGCAGCACAAAATGTATATTTAGTAGAAGAAATGACAGCTGAGTTACAAAGTCCTGGTATGCAGACAACAATATGTGGTGTCCAGGCCCCTGCACTATTACACTGACAGCCTGCTAAACAGTGTAATGAAGATGGAGACACACGCCCGATAAAGGGTGCACCAAACACCAACTCAGTATTCGGCACAAGTTAGGTAAGCAGAATAGTTAAACCAGTGGATTTCAACCCTGTTCCTGGAGTCCCACTGCTCTGGGCATTTTGTATGTCTCTCCTATCTGACAAACTGAGGATGCGTCCAAATACCACTTCAGAATGTGTAAATGTGAAAGAATTGCTCAAAACTAGGAAATTTAATATTGTAGAAGTCGGGGACTAAAATCTGATACCAACACGGACTTTGTCATGGCAACTTGCCGTAAAGCGCAACTTGCTGAGCAACATGAATTTGCACAAAGTTGTACTTATGTATTTTGTAAAGCATCTGCTTTAATCACATAAGTACGTACAACATTAGTTGTAAAATTTATTCAGGGACTACTAAATCACAAAAAACAGTAATAAAACTACATGCACAAAATGAAGGTGCAAAGAATTTTGCATGTAAAAGTTTTAGATTACTGAATATTATTATCTACACTTAAGTAAATGTTAATTTCTCAGTGTTTATTTGATCAGTTTGTTTAGAGAAAATGTAAAAATGTTAAATATACATTAAAGAGTTTATAAAAAAACTAATACATTTTGGTGCAAATTGCTGCCATTACCGGGATTAACATTTTTACACTTGATAGGTATGTCCCATCGGGTGAATAATCCTATATTAAAGCAACACTATGTAGTTTTTTTACCTTTAAATAATGTCTCTAAAATTATTTCAGTGATAGAGCAACTTTTAACTGAACAAATTGTACTGTTGCTGCAACCTGAGCAGCCTCCTAGCTGTTACCAACACACACTGAAAGTGGTGATGGAGGGTAGGAAACACAGCCCCGCCCCTCCCCCTGCCCGCAGAGGAGTGTCTGATAGCAGGCACTGTTGCGCTTTTCAACCACATGGGGGAGCTGTAAGTCATTTTTACATGGAAACTACATAGTGTTGCTTTAAGCATTAATTAAACACACTCTAAACCAATAAGAAAATACACGCTATCATTTAACTTTGTTTCAAATAAACATAGAAATAAGCTCTAGACAGCTGTTGTGTAAAGTAAATTTAGGACCTACTCACACTATGCATAACATATCATATCAAAATATGTTTTTGTGGAACAAAATTGTAAACACAGATACCATATGACCCGTGTCTTATATAAATGTAAAAGGCAGAAAAAATGAATATAAAAAAACTGATGTGCACATTAAGAATTGTAATGTTAGCGCAGTTTTAGTGTGAGTAGAAAAATTGGTTTCTGCAATCATGATTTGTCTGGATAGGATTCAGCTTTGAATATGACTTTGTTAACTTGTTCATCCATCTTTTACAGATCCGGTAAACATCCTTCATCTAGACCCTCATGCAGACGGTTGGTTGGATTCACCTGAACTACTATGCAAAGTAAACAAGCATTTAGTGCAAAATATATATATAAATGCATTGTTCATGGCATTTAAGTACAACATAACAATGGGTAAAATCAAATATCCCATTCAAGCAATATAGCACTGGTTTTCACTTTTAAGATCATAGTGTCACCAGCAAGGTCAAATTCAGAGTAAATTACCAAAATCAAAAAGAAAAACCATCAGAATTAGCTAAATATCAACATTTCCAAGGCAGATGCAGGTCTGATGGTCCACACAACATTACAAACCTTTTCGGTAAATCTACAGTCTTGAGTACTGTACCAAATTAATGTACACAGATGCTCATTATCAATTTGAATGAAAACATTTCACGTTATAGTAAATCATTTATTTACTATAACGTGAAATGTTTTCATTCAAATTGATAATGAGCTTATGTGTACATTAATTTGGTACACACAAAGCTACACTCCTAAATCTACTCCCTTTCATCCTGCAGCCGTTGACAAGAAAATCTCAGAGTCACCTGGCTTTACTTGTGAACCCAAATGCAGATGAACAGTATAGGAGAGGATGGTATCTTTTCTCCAACATCTGTTGAAGATCTAGATGGGCTACAACAAAGGTTAACAAACAGAGGATTTATATAGAAAATGGTAAGAAATATTTTGTCTATCAAATATATTGTCAATTATTGTACTCATAAACAACTTAATTTGACATCACTTAGATGTACTGTATCTATTCAAGGTGAGCAGTTACACATAAAATAACAACATGAAAAATCTACTAAGCACTCTAAATTCTGCAGGGTTATTTTTACCCAATGAATGGTAAATATTTGACAGAACACATGTTAGGTTATATGCTGGGTTGTTGTTAACCCATCCATGAGTTGAAACAATAAATCATTATTTATTAACCCAACATGTGTTCTGTCCAATATTTACCCAGCGCTGGGTTAAAATGAACCCAGCAGAATTTAGAGTGAGTGCAGCAATAAAATAAATAGATAGAGAAGTGAACACAAGCAAGGTACATCGATCAGACATAACATTAAGATCACCTACCAAATATTATGTAGGTACACTGTAAAAAATTTGCTGTAATTTTGTAGCTTGTTGCCAGTAACTTACTGTACAAGATAAAGTCTGAAAATGTTTCATGTTCATTTAACCAGTAAATGTTGCCAGTAAATACAGACCTGCAAACTCCTCAGAGTAATAAAGGTGACAGTGTCGCACGCACGGGGGGGGGGACAGACAGAAAGAGACAGACAGAAATGAAAAAAATATATTTTGCTGATGTTCGTGAAAGCTTCGTGCGACAGAGCCACTTTGTCCTCAGCCGGCGTCTGTGCAAGGTTGACGATGACGGGCCATTGTGAATGGCAGTGAGTGCTCCACCAAAGTGCCCAGAACCATTGCCTGAAAGTAAATTAAAATCATTAAAATATAACCTTGCAAACTATCATACATAGGACTAATATGATAAAACAACGTGTCTCCATACTGTATGGGCTGATATGCAGTGAATATCAAAATACATTTCTGTTCAATAATTATAATAATAATGCATTTTATATGTAGGGCTCCTTACATTGAATAAACAATCTCAAAGTGCTAGTGTTCATAATGTAAATTCAACTAACAATACAATGTAAAGATTTCATTGACAGACTTCAAAATGTAGCCCTTTATTATACAGAAATTGGCTGTTGGTGTATTATCCTAGGACAACACGCTCGCCAGATTGTTTTATCTAAACAGCCCTATGTTGTTAAAAATTACTGTTTACCAGGTATACAGCCACCAGGAATGTATGGGGCTAGGCTAAATCCTAAAACATTCACAACGCGATGTAGAAAGATTAAGTGCATGAATTGAAAAAAGATAGGTATGTATTAATTAGTCTAAGTTGAGGTAAAAACATAGGAAAATATTGAAAAAGGGTGGGTTTTCCTTTAACATTACTCTCGCATCAGCTGTTGTGTAAACAGTCACATTTACCCACATCACGAATGACTGCCTGCGCAAGCGCGCACCACAGCCACCATAATGAATAAGTTACTCAGGGTAACGTTAGCTCAGAATTCGATTAGTAGCCGTATATCTCGGAACTCCGGGCAGAACACCCGGGTAACGATAAGCCTAGCTAACAATCGTCCTGCTAAGTTAGCTAACATTAGTCATTTTGCTCGAAGCATAGGCAAACTTTATGCAAGGTCTACGTTTGTGCATTACTCGGCGTTGACTCGTTCCTAAAAATACAATATAAGCGGTAGCTAACGCTAATTAAATCAAGCAAACAAATAGTTGTCGTTTTTGGTCCAAAAAAGTTGACTTACCTCAAATAAGATGGTTCCTTCACGTTAAAAGTGTCCATCAGACTCGCGCGGTAGCCAGGTGTGTCTCATCCAAAGGACCGCGCTGTCTTCAAGATTCTGAAGGAAGTGCTAAGATTCCGATTGGCCCAGAGGAAAGCATGCTAAGATTCCGATTGGCCCAGAGAAACGTCAAGTATAAGAATTATCCAATAATGTTTGGCAATTCTAGCCCGCATGGCATTCAGATAAAGGGCAGCCTTCCGACCCCCCCCCCCCACACACCTCAAAAAAAAAACTCTCCGGTTCTATGCGATTCACGTGAATGACCCAACTGACCAAGAAAACGGCGATTATCGCCGAAAAGCGACAAGTTTGCAGGTCTGTAAATAACAAATGTAAAATCTACAATAAATTACTGCCAGCTAGTTGCCAGTAATACCCAGTAATACTGTAATTTCTACAGAATTTTTTTACAGTGTATCCTTTTTGCCACCAAAACAATGTTAACTTGTCATGGCATGTAGTGCAATAGACCATTCTATAACAACCTACATTTACTTTTTCAGCAATTTCAACAACAATAGCTTGTCTTTTGGATCGGACCGCATGGGCCAGTCTTCACCCCCACGTGCGTCAGTGAGCCTTGACTGCCCATTGCTCTGTCACTGGTTCACCCCTTTAGCTTCCTAGAACCACTTTTGATAGGTACTGATGACCACTGCACACCGGGAACACATGAGCAAACAGTCAAAATATTACATCTTGCAGATGTAAACGCAGAAGTCAATTAGACATCTCAGGGATGTATGTGTCATTATATTAAAGGACAAGTTCGGTATTTTACACTTAAAGCCCTGTTTTCAGATTGTTTATGATGAAATAGAACGGTTTTGACTGAAATTTCGACATATGCAGCTGCCCCGAGAATTTTCGTGTGTTTGTGTTTCACCTCCCACCTCTACAAAGGGTTTAATGCTGCACTGGAACAATCCTTCCTAAAATGCATTAAACTTTCGTTTACAAAGACTCACCGAGTGGCAGGGGTGTTCACTGGTATGCTCACACAAAAATCGCTGCAAATTACAATCTCCAACAGGTTTTATTGCAGTTTTTGCCAACTCCATTGACTTGTATTAGATGTGCTGTGAGGTATGGTATTACTCCGCGCCGGGAACTTTGTTTCTATTCTTGCAATTGGCAATGGCGGATTAGCGTCACCACCTGGACTGGAGTGTCTATTATTCAAGCTCTAAGCGGAAGAATGTACGTGTGTGAGGCGTTTGGAAAAATAGGTCCACAAGTTAACAACGAATGCTAAAACAGCTGTTGGAAAGCATCTTTTGCAGCGATTTTTGTGTGAGCATATTAGTGAACACCCCTGACCACTCGGTGAGTTTCACGTCTTTGTAAACAAAAGGTTTTAGGAAGGATTGTTCCAGTGCACCATTAAACCCATTGTAGAGGTGGGAGGTGAAACACAAACACCCGAAAATTCTCGGGGCAGCTGCATATGTCGAAATTTCAGTCAAAACCGTTATATTTCACCATAAACAATCTGAAAAAAGGGGTTTAAGTGTAAAATACCGAACTTGTCCTTTAATATATCAAATTTATTAAAGCTACACATGTCAAAAACAACAAATATAGAGGCCTACTTTATTTTTATATTATATTTAGCTTTTTTGTCATGTCACTGAAAATTCTGGCTGTGTAAATAAAATTGTAGCGGTATTTGGCTTTGAAATTAATGGGTTCGGGCGCCAGGGGTAAAAACCACCACAGTAATCAAATTACTTTGTATTTTACCACAATCTTATATGGTAAGAAATCCAGTTGAAAAAAACATACCAAAAAAAAAAAATAGTAGCTTATACTTTTGTATTTTAGGTTTCAGACAATTTGCATTTAGATTTAAGCACAACATTACGTAACTACATAGTGAACAGAATCACACAAAAGGAAACAAAAAAGAAAAAAAAAACATTTCCAGGCCCAGACACATTTACCTTATAATCCCGAAACAACTATCAACGGTTGACCTCTACTATACGATCCATCATAATAATTAGCTCCACATAACAATAGACTCGTATAACTTCATGTGCATATTATCCTAGAATACACATAATAGAGCAGTCTTTAACACATGTACTTTACATAGGCCTCACAATAGCACGGATCTAAACACACTTGTGATATAAGCACATAGGATAGACTTGCATACACAGATTAAAAGAGTCTTTAACATAGGTGCACTCTAGGAGCAGTCTTTAGCATATGCACCGTAGAACAGTCTTTAACATACGTGCTCTTCAAAGGCCTCAAATTATCAACAGATCTGAACACTTTAACATGAGCACTTCAGGTTAGACTCTGGTATTTGCACAATAGAATAGTCTTTAGCATATGCACCGTAGAACAGTCTTTAACATACGTGCTCTTCAAAGGCCTCAAATTATCAACAGATCTGAACACTTTAACATGAGCACTTCAGGTTAGACTCTGGTATTTGCACAATAGAATAGTCTTTAGCATATGCACCGTAGAACAGTCTTTAACATACGTGCTCTTCAAAGGCCTCAAATTATCAACAGATCTGAACACTTTAACATGAGCACTTCAGGTTAGACTCTGGTATATGCACAATAGAATAGTCTTTAGCATATGCACCGTAGAACAGTCTTTAACATATGTGCTCTTCAAAGACCTCAAATTATCAACAGATCTGAACACTTTAACATGAGCACTTCAGGTTAGACTCTGGTATATGCACAATAGAATAGCCTTTAACATATGTGCTTTTCATAGGCCTCAGGGTAACAACAGATCTGAACACTTAAATATGAGCACATCAGAACAGACTAACATGTGCATAATTAGTATATTAGGTCAACCGTTGGACTACTAGGCCTGGAAAAACTCACATTAATAAATCCCAACATATTCAAACAAAACACCATTTTACTAGGAGCGCTCCACCAAAAAAGAAAAAAACAATTGCCTGCCCGTACCAAAATATCTCTAAATTTAGCGGCAAACTCGCTCTCTCCGGTATAACAAACAACGCTCTCATAAAGGCAAAAATACTCTCGTATTACACATAAACCTAGGAATCATCAGCAATGACTCCACATACTCCCGCATTAATATTATACCATACACTCACTTCAAAGCAACATAACGCGGTTTCAGTACAAGAGAGTAGAAAATATACCATCATACTCACGGCAGTGCAACCCACTGCACACTCCGACAACAACAGAGGAGAAACGCGAGCGAACCTGAACCTGACCTGAACGAGAGCGCGACCCGGCCCACAAGAGAGAGAGAGCGAGAGCGAGAGCGTCCGAACCAAACTTCCTTAAATAACTTCCGGTATCGCATATACACACGCATAAGCTCCGCTACCAATATTAGAAAAAAAATATTGACAACCGTCACACTCTCCCCCCCTTAGAAAAAGAACACATACTGTTCTACACTATTATAACTTCCACCACAGAAGAATTTATCAGAGAGTCACCATAAACAAGGACACCAAAGTCAGGTAATATGAGGCATATATAACAACATTTCAAAAACCCCAAAAGTCCTCCTCGTCTGATTCCTCAGCAAAAATCTTCAAGACCTTTTCCTTTTCTTTCTGATCTAATTCAGCCGCTGTGGGATACGCAGGCTTTAAATTACAAACATGTACTGTACGCAAATCTTCTCCATTGTCCTCACGCACAATACGGTAATTTACTGGTCCTAGCCTTTCAACAACTCGATAAGGACCAATCCATCTTGCTGCAAATTTAGCTGCAAAGTCTTGAGAGGCTTTGGAAAGAGGATGAGCTTTCATCCACACTCTATCATTCCTAACAAAACACACATTCCACCGACCAGCATCATAGTGCCGTTTTTGTTTCTCTTTAGCTTGAGATAAGTTCTTTTCCACCATCTCATGCAAATCTTTGACGACTCTCAGACTAATCTGATGTGGTTCTAGAGTACGTTCAAAGGGCCCTGTCAACCTTCTATGAAGGAGTATCTCAGCTGGGGAGTACCCAGTGCTCTCCTGAACAGCAGAATTAATAGCATACCTCAACTCAGGCAAATAATGATCCCAACGATTGTGTTCTTCACCCACATAAGTCGATATCATGGCTTTAACAGTTCGATTCACACGTTCTGTAAAGTTTGTTTGGGGATGATATGCTGTTGTCAGCTTTTGCACTACTCCCCACCTAGTGCACAATTCCTTCAAAATTTCGGAAGTAAATTGGGGCCCCCTATCTGACAACAAGTATTTTGGGACACCCCACCGGGTCAGAATTTCCTTCCGAAGAGTTTGTGCAATGGACACAGCCGTTGCTTTACGGAGTGGAAACAACTCAACCCAATGGCTATAATAATCTACCACAACCAATAGTTGAGTATTACCTTGGGTACTTCGAGGTAGTGGCCCCATCAGGTCCACGCCCAGCAATTCCCAGGGTTCCTGCACTTCTGTCTGCTGCAACAAGCCAGCTGGTTTGCGACATTCTGGTTTATGTTGTTGACAATGAGTACAATTACGTACAAACTCTGAAATATCCTTCCACATATTCGGCCAAAAGGCAACCTCCATTAACCTTTTCTGTGTCTTATATCGCCCAAAGTGCCCACTTAAAGGATTGGAATGATAGGCTTCCAACACAATTTGGCGAAGGTTCTGTGGAACAAACACTTGGAAATGTGTTCCTCTGGAAGGATGAAACACCTTCCGATACACCTTATCCTCCAGAATAACAAATCCAGATTCAGAATCATCAAGATCCTGCTTATTGGCAGTTACACTCTGATATACTTTTTGGACATCTACATCCTGCTGCTGTGCTGCCCAAATATCTTCATCTGAAAGGGGAAATTGCAAACCCGCACTTTCTGACACCACTTTGTGGCCATATGCAGCCAGAATTGAGGGACAGTCTGGATTATCCACACGAGACAGGGCATCGGGAGCACTATTAAGCTTCCCTTTACGATATTCCAGAATGAACTCAAATTCCTGTAACCTAAGGGCCCAACGAATCAAGCGAGAGTTGGCCTTTGTAGTGTTAAACACCCAAAGGAGGGACGCATGATCAGTTACAACATTAAAAATCTTCCCCTCCAAATAATGACGCCACCTTTCAACCGCCCAAACCACTGCTAGGCACTCCCTTTCTGTGGTAGAATAATTCTTCTCTGCACCAGTAAGAGAACGGCTTGCATAGGCTAACACTTCCTCTGTTGCCCCAGATGAACGTTGGGTGAGAACAGCACCTAATCCAGTTAAGCTGGCATCTGTATAAACTATGAAAGTGTAAGCATGATTAGGGTGACCTAATATTGGTGGAGAAGAAAGGTGTCCTTTTAGATTGTCAAAAGATGCCTGACATTCGCCTGTCCACTGAAACCGTGCTCCCTTTCGCTTCAGGGCATTCAAGGGTTCTGCTATAGCTGAAAAATTGGGCGCAGGGCCGGCCCTGGCCAATTTGCTGCCCTAGGCAAGATTTCACCTGGTGCCCTTTAGAATCACAGAATCACAATTGTGTTCCAATCATTTTGCTCATAAACTTATACAGAAACACAAACTGCACAGCTTTGTCTTTTTTCTTTATTTTGAAAATATTTTGGAAACAAACACAAACACACACGCACGCACGCATACTGTGGCTATACTGCACTGAAGCGGCAGTTTAAAATACAAACCCAGAATTTAGCGAACGTCAAGAACAACAAAGCGGAAACAACAATCAGACCGAGACGCGGGATTTACATAACGTTACACGGACCATGTTTAAATTTCAATGTTTCTGGACAGAAATACCAACTTGTTCACTTTGTTTGGTATTAATAAGCTGCGCATTGGAGTGCTAGCTGCTCCCCGCGGTGCTGAAGACCAAGACCCGCTCTGACGGAGTACTGGTGGCACTTATGCACAGATATTGCATAATCTATTGGAAAGCGGACGAGTCATTAGTTGGGTTAGTAAAATAACGAAACTATAGATTTTAAATAGAAGAAAAAAATGTTTTTGGAAAAGAGATATTTTTTAAAAAAGTTTAAAAATGCACAACTCTTCTCAAGTGGAAGAAAGCTATACTTTTCCCCTTACGTGCGACCTATCGGAAAGCGCAGATGAGTTCGTTGGGTTAGTAACGAAATTATAGATTTAAGTACAAAATAGTATTTATATAAAGAGAATTGTTGAATCAAAAAGTGCAGAACTCTTCTTAAGTGAAAGTAATAAAGTAAAATAACGAATAATAATTATATAATAACGAATAATAGTTTCCAATGGCTTGCACGTAAATATCTGTGCATGTGCCACCAGTACTCCGTCCGAGCGCGTCTTCAGCACCGCGGCCAGCACTCCAATGCGCAGCTTATTAATACCAAACAAAGTGAACAAGTTATTTCTGTCCAGAAACATTGAAATTTAAACATGGTCTGTGTAACATTATGTAAATTCTGCATCTCCGTCTGATTGTTGTTTCCGTTTTCTTTGTCTTGACGTTCGCTGAATTCTGGGTTTATATTTTAAACTGCCGCTTCAGTGCAGTATAGAGCTATTTAACAAGCACGATCTTCCGAGATACTATGCTACTAATAATTCATTAATAACTGCTGTTTTCTTGTGCAGAATTAAATATTTATAGTAAAATGTTTATATACATATATTTAAAAAATAATAATTTGGGCGCACGGACGCCCCAAGGGGTCGGCGGCGCCCTTAGCATTTGCCTATTCCGCCTATGCCCAGGGCCGGCCCTGATTGGGCACATACCTATGATACCACCCACTCAGTCCCAAAAATCGTTGGACTTCCTTTAAATTGGTAGGAACCGGGAAATTCTGAATGGCCTCTGTTTTAGCAGGATCTGCCTTCACGCCATCAGGGGTTACTACATGGCCAAGAAACTTAATCTCTGTCAGACAGAAATGACATTTTTTCAGATTAAGGGTCAAACCTGCACTCTTTAAACATGTCATGACCTTTTGAAGATCCTGCATGTGTTGGCTGAAATTTGCTGAATAAACCACTATGTCATCTAGATAAACCAGACAACATTGCCCCAAACACTCAGTTAATACCCTGTTCATTAGCCGCTGGAAAGTAGCAGGCGCATTCTTCAAACCAAAAGGTAAAACCTTAAATTCATATAGCCCAAAAGGGGACACAAAGGCGGTCTTAGCCACACTGTCTGGATGCATCGCCACTTGCCAGTACCCACTGTTGAGATCAAGGGTACTGAACACAGTGGCACCAGCAAGTGATTCCAAGATTTCACTCACAGTAGGAAGAGGAAATGCATCACTCTCACTCACTGCATTTAACCTGCGATAGTCCACGCAAAAACGCTGACTTCCGTCTTTTTTAGGGACTAACACTATGGGTGATGCCCAAGGAGAATGGGATGATTGAATAATGTCCCGTGCAAGCATATCATCAATTTGATCTTTAACTATTTGCTTTTTGTGTTCTGACAATCTGTAAGGCTTTTGTGCGATCACTACCTCGGAGCACACTTTGATCTTATGTTGAACTAAGTGAGTTCTACCCAAAGATGAAGTACATATTTCAGGGTGAGTATACAACAAGGTATAAAGTTCATGAGATTCCTTTACAGTTACCATGCTCTCTCTTACTTTATTTTGAATTAACTCTGCAGGATCTACACCAAGTTCTTCCTGGACACAATGATCTATATACTCACTATCTGGACATACAGGCTGAATTGGAGGTACAGCACAGTAAAGAGAAGTGGTAGGTTTACCATCCACAGGTGGTTTACAATATCTCCAGGAATCTCCAGGAGTAATTGGTGGTTGAAATGGGAAAACACGTTTTTCCACATCCTCTGTAAAACTATACACCTGATCTTTGATGTTAAGTTGCAAGCCAGTCAATGCTATGAAATCAAGTCCTAGCACCATTGAATACACCAGGTTCCGAGCAGGAAGAACAACTGTGGGGACCTGGAAATGTAAACCATGCAGATGGAAATCCAAAACTTTCTGCCCTACCGGTACAGTAGCATCCCCATTGGCCAAATACAGAGGTCCTTCATGCCACCCATCTAATTGTTCCTTAGCCCCTTTCATTTGATTCCACAAATCAGTATGTAACAGTGTATAGGTAGCTCCTGTATCTACAAGGGCTTTCCCCATGCAATTCCTCACTGTTAAAGGAACAACTAACTGACGAAGAGTAGCAGGGCCACCCTTCTTACTTGGTTTAACAAAATTCTGCCTACCATTACTTTGATCTTTCTGTGCAGGTTGCTGAGTATTATAAGCAGAGACAAAACCTTTTTGCTGGTTACGACCCTGGGACTCTTTGTTTCCCTGGCCTTGGCTCCCAGAGTGTTTCCCGCCCAAGAAAGCTTTAAAAGTAGGACAAGAGCCTGGAGAGTGATTTTCATGACATCTCCAACACAATAAACTTACATTTCTGGGCTCTAGTGATGGAACAACCTTAGTGTCTTCTACTTTCATTTTTATAGCTTGTGAGCTTTGGTCACCTACAGTAGCTTTAGATAACTGAAGCTGATTATACTTTCTTTGTTGGACATAATCTCTCTCAATCTGTGTTCCTAACCTCACCAACTCCTCTACCGTTTGTATACGCCCTCGAAGCTGACTTGCAAAATATGGATTCATAGCCTTAAATAAAGCTTTCAATATCTCATCTTCTGTTGCTTCATTTCTCCACCTTTTGAATAATGCTTGAAATGAAAAAACAAAATCACGCACACTTTCATTTGCACCCTGCAACCGGTTTCTTACCCTATCCTCCAACTCATCTTGATAGTCCTCTGGTAAGAAAACAGATAGAAAAGCTCTCTGAAAGTCTTCCCAAGTCAAAGTTTTTAACCTTACAGTCTCCCACCAATCACGAGCTGAAGCATGTAAAACACTCCGCATGGTAGCCAGTATTTCCCCATTTGACATTGGTCTCAGTGCCAAAAAGTCTTTACACCTTTCTAAATAAATTAAAGGGTCCTTTTCATCATTCACTCCACCAAAAGACGGAAAAAGCATCTTAATAGGTAGTATCCTGCCACATGTCAAATTAGGTGATGTAGGGACCTGACTTGCTAGATCACTAGCGTCCCCATGTGAGGTGGAATCTGAACATACCTGAGATAGTGAAACATCCTGGCCAGCTATCTTTCTGTCAGGCTGAGTTATTCGGCGAGTTAGGGAATCGATGGAAATTTGAACCGTAAGAAACTGCTGTTTTAAACTGTGAACTTCTTCATACAGCTCCTTATCCCCTACCTTGCATTCTTCAATGGCTGCTTTAAAAGAAGACAGTAAGGTTTTATTAGTATCATCAAGTAATTCCTTTAACTCACTATGTGATTGCTTTGAATTCCACTGAATGGCTTCAATCGTCTGATTAGTAAAAATTTGCATACGTTCAGTCAAAACCTCAAGAAACCCAAATTGAGCTTTTTCAACCACTGCTAATGTTTCTTTAGGAACATCAACATTATGTAAGTTGATATTTTCTTCAATCCAGTTCTTTTGACAAGCTATAGTATCTACAAAAATACTTTTAAGTGACTCAATAGCTTGAGTTAAATTAGACACTTCATTTACTGAACTGCCTGGATTAACAAGTGGAGTCCCAAGAAAAGGTTGTTCTAAGTCCATATCATCATCCAACAATGAACGCTCAACAATTCGCGGCGTAGATGGACTATCGTGCGGCGGACCCACACAACTATCCCCTATAGTTTCAGGAAAGTTAATAAGATAATTTCCTGTTTCCATAGTTACAAAAATATGCTCCAATAATCACCCAGCATCTGAGGGTCCCTGTTCGGGCGCCAAATCTGTAGCGGTATTTGGCTTTGAAATTAATGGGTTCGGGCGCCAGGGGTAAAAACCACCACAGTAATCAAATTACTTTGTATTTTACCACAATCTTATATGGTAAGAAATCCAGTTGAAAAAAACATACCAAAAAAAAAAAATAGTAGCTTATACTTTTGTATTTTAGGTTTCAGACAATTTGCATTTAGATTTAAGCACAACATTACGTAACTACATAGTGAACAGAATCACACAAAAGGAAACATAAAAGAAAAAAAAACATTTCCAGGCCCAGACACATTTACCTTATAATCCCGAAACAACTATCAACGGTTGACCTCTACTATACGATCCATCATAATAATTAGCTCCACATAACAATAGACTCTTATAACTTCATGTGCATATTATCCTAGAATACACATAATAGAGCAGTCTTTAACACATGTACTTTACATAGGCCTCACAATAGCACGGATCTAAACACACTTGTGATATAAGCACATAGGATAGACTTGCATACACAGATTAACTCTTTCACCGCCAGCGTTTTTAAAAAAAGTTGCCAGCCAGCGCCAGCGTTTTTCATGATTTTCACCAAAGTTTAATGCCTTCCAGAAAATGTTCTTCTTTAAATATATAAACATACAATATACCAAATGAAAGAACAGACCCTCTGCTTTCAAACAAAAAAAACCGTTTCATCCTACCTTTAGTGGTTCTTTTGCAATCAGCTTTTGAATATGGGTAGGTTTTTGCAAAAACACCATATTTTGAGCAAAAAGCAATGATAATTCAATTTTTATGACGGACTTTTCATAGAGATCCCATTCAGAGCGATCTTTAAAACAGACACGGACATGCAGCAGCTTGCCATAGGGCAATACTTCCGGTTTTAAAAAGTTGCGGAAGGGCGCCACCTGGTGGATAATAGCGGTATTGCGGAAAGACGGAAAATCTCGTCATTGGCGGGGAAGCGTTTTCTCTTAATTGACGAGATATCTCGTCAATGGTGGGGAAAGAGTTAAAAGAGTCTTTAACATAGGTGCACTCTAGGAGCAGTCTTTAGCATATGCACCGTAGAACAGTCTTTAACATACGTGCTCTTCAAAGGCCTCAAATTATCAACAGATCTGAACACTTTAACATGAGCACTTCAGGTTAGACTCTGGTATTTGCACAATAGAATAGTCTTTAGCATATGCACCGTAGAACAGTCTTTAACATACGTGCTCTTCAAAGGCCTCAAATTATCAACAGATCTGAACACTTTAACATGAGCACTTCAGGTTAGACTCTGGTATATGCACAATAGAATAGTCTTTAGCATATGCACCGTAGAACAGTCTTTAACATACGTGCTCTTCAAAGACCTCAAATTATCAACAGATCTGAACACTTTAACATGAGCACTTCAGGTTAGACTCTGGTATATGCACAATAGAATAGCCTTTAACATATGTGCTTTTCATAGGCCTCAGGGTAACAACAGATCTGAACACTTAAATATGAGCACATCAGAACAGACTAACATGTGCATAATTAGTATATTAGGTCAACCGTTGGACTACTAGGCCTGGAAAAACTCACATTAATAAATCCCAACATATTCAAACAAAACACCATTTTACTAGGAGCGCTCCACCAAAAAAGAAAAAAACAATTGCCTGCCCGTACCAAAATATCTCTAAATTTAGCGGCAAACTCGCTCTCTCCGGTATAACAAACAACGCTCTCGTAAAGGCAAAAATACTCTCGTATTACACATAAACCTAGGAATCATCAGCAATGACTCCACATACTCCCGCATTAATATTATACCATACACTCACTTCAAAGCAACATAACGCGGTTTCAGTACAAGAGAGTAGAAAATATACCATCATACTCACGGCAGTGCAACCCACTGCACACTCCGACAACAACAGAGGAGAAACGCGAGCGAACCTGAACCTGACCTGAACGAGAGCGCGACCCGGCCCACAAGAGAGAGAGAGCGAGAGCGTCCGAACCAAACTTCCTTAAATAACTTCCGGTATCGCATATACACACGCATAAGCTCCGCTACCAATATTAGAAAAAAAATATTGACAACCGTCACAAAATACTGAACCATCATATGTCCATCGAATCTGCTCTATAGCAGAAAAATATAAACCACTTATACTTCTTCAATAGCCATCACAAAAAACTTAAAACAAAAAAAGTTTAAAGTTTGCAACTGTTAAGGTTAAAATGAGACCTTCATGAAAAACACGATCCCTGAATCATTGTGTAACAATGTGTCCCGTGTTTTGTGCATAACACTTATAAGAACACTTTCTTCTTTACTGCTTTACCTGTAACGTATTTGTATAATAATGTACAGTGTGTATTGTTCAGACGCCTACATCACGTTTAGAGAGTAAAGACGAAGCGAATCATTAACGATGCGAGTTACGTAGGCGGGACTCATCCGTTAACCCTTTGTTTATCGGAAACATCGCTCTCTTTACAGAATGTTATTATAAAAGAGCTTTAATCTAATTAAAACGATTCATAAATAAATTGATGTTAAATAAAATAAGTAAAAATTTAAAAACAAGAAACAGACAGACATTAGTTGTTATATAAATGGACATCAAATGCTTGGTTGACATTATTGACTATTCTGTCTTCTCTAAATATTGAGCGTTTCACCCTATGTGTGTTTGCTATTAGTGTACAAGCCCTTTACCTTTTTATGAAAACAACATTCAACTTGTAAAAACTATTCAACGACCAAAAATAAAACCTGTTTTCTTAAAACCAGAATCTTTTTTGCCTTATTCAGATATTAAACAATATATTCTTGTATTATGAAATGTGTTAAAATTAGCATAAGTTATACGAGCTACTACCACTGTCTTGCAACGTTTTTCAAAAATAGCCGCTCATAATGAATGACATTATCTGCATCGCACTGTAGCAAACGCATTTGGTTGCTTATGATAAATAATCGCGTATTAAAATAATTATAAAATAAGCTTGCAATATTCCAATACAAATCTTTCAAGTAAGCACATGACACCCAACTCGTTGCAACGCAACATCAAAATACCGAGTAGACCAAGTCGCATTTTTCAAATTTTTGTTTCAATAATACAAATATTAAACCATCTATAAATATAGAAAGGGACATACATAAATGTGTAAATATCCGATCACTTTGACAAATTTAACTATAAACGACAAAACAACGCAAATGTTTTCACTTCAAATTCTACAAGTTATTCGAAATAGGCTAATTTAACATTAATAAGACACATTTTTTTCCTAAAACAATGCTCCGTACAAAATAAAACGCATTCAGCCTTTAACAAAAAATTGTTCAATTACACCCGACAAAAAATATTTTGCATGTTTATTGTATGAACATACTGTTTAACACAACATGAACAATAACAATTTTTCTGAACAACACAGGGAGTATAATAAAAATACAGAACAAAACACTACAACCACGCCCGCCGACAGGGGGGGACAAACGGGTCTGTTGTCCCGGGCCCAGGATGAGGGGGGGCCCAGAACTGGAACCTATGGAATAATTCAGTGTTTTCCATACATTGATTTATCTGCCATAGAATCAATACTGGCCGCCACAAATAGATTTTTCATGATTACCATTTACATTTCAATTTTACTATATTCATTAGTGAGCGCTCAGCGCGCCTCCCTCCTCCCTCTCTCGTTGCATGCAGCGACTCAACAGCGCGCGCCCCTCCCCTCTCTCTCCTGTTGCAAGCAGCGCGGCTCTCTCTACAGTCAAAAGTATTTTAACTCCGCGTTCCTTTTACTTTCTTTTTCGCGTAAACGTCAACAGTCACGGATGTCACTGATAATAGAGAAGATGGCTGATCGAGTTCATCATGAGTGACTTAACAAAAGGTCAGCAATCATTACCACACATACCCGTTCTGGTGTAAGTCTGTGTCTGAGCTCTCTCCCTACCTATGATGCGGTATGCTCGTGCACTTGTTCTGAAGTAACACTAACCGTGTATTCTCTCATATTCTGAATTTGCAACAAATTGTCTGCGCTATACGCGTTGATATACAATAAAACTACCACTCGTGTTTAAAATAAAAAGCAACGCAACAACACTGATGAGAAGAGCAACATCAGTACAGCCTCAATGTAAATGTATGATGATTTTGTCAGATGAGGGCCGTTTTTAGCAGCAGTTAAAGAAAGAGCTGATTGGATTTACATTGACATTAACACACATTAACAATGAGTCACTGGGTAGTTACTGGGTCCTGTTTAGTCACTATTTTATAGACAACAGAACAAATAATATGTAAAAATAGCATTCAGTTGTGTTAAAATGCAATATAATGTGATAGATTAAAGAGTAAAACACGACGCAATGACATGCTAATCGGCGTGTGACGTCATCGCCGCCACAGTCTCTCATAATCCTGACGGAAACACTGAAATTGTTAAAAAATAAAGAAAATAGGCATATTTGTGGAAAAAAATCTAATACAGTCACCTCCATAAATATTGGAACAGAAGCACATTTTGTGTTATTTTAGCTGTTTACCAAAATGTATTCCAGTTACAGTTATGATGGTTTTTCTTTATAATGGAGAGGATAATGCGATCATCCACCACTGTTATCCCACTTAGACATACAGGATTTTAATGTTGCTAAGCTCACCACTCTGTTGTTTTTTTATCTGGATGTGCCAAATTGTTGATGTGGCCACTCTTAATGTTCCTGCCATCTCTCTGATGGATTTGTTGTGTTTTTGAAACCTAATTATGGTCTGTATCACTTGCATGGAGATGTCCCTGAATCAAATGATTTGGGTTCACAGCCACAGCTTCCAAATGCAAATACCACACTTAAAATCAACTCCAGACCTTTAACATGTCATTCATGAGGAAATTATTTAACAAATAGACAATACCTGTCCATAAAACTACATATTAAATGGCTGTAATTCCTAAATCCTTTAGCCATTATGGATGTGAATACTCAAAATAAAGCTGAGAGTGTGCACTGTAAGCCAATATTCATAATATGACTGTAACTATAATACATTTTGGTAAACAGCTAAAATAACACAAAATGTGCTTTTGTTCCAATATTTATGGACGTGACTGTATTTGAGATTCATAAAAAAAAAAACGTTTTATTTGTTTTCTTCCTATACTTGAAATAGTGGTCAAGAAACCCCCCGCCCAACACAAAAATGGTTTGGCCACTGATCAAAATTTTATTTTTTCATTTGATTTGAAGTTCAGTACGCTCAAAAAATCTGGTCAGACTCAGCACAAGTCCGGTACTCAGAAAAGAAAAGAGAAGAAAAGAGAAGAAGAAAATAGAGGTTTTCAAAAGAGGGGGTTGAGGTTATATAAATAAAAGTTATTTTGTGTAAGTATATAGTGTCAGTACTACATTTATTTACTATATAAATGTTGAATACAATGTATAATAATGCAATATTCATGGGTCATGAATCTGATAATGCCAAATGTCTTGTTAAAGTAGGGGGGCCGAGGGGCCCTCCAAGATTATCTTGTCCCGGGCCCAGGCAAGACTGTCAGCTGGCCTGACTACAACAATAAAGAACTTATAATCATAACATCGGAACACAGTTTTTACACCCAGACGATGAAGAATCAAAAACAACAGAAAGCAACATTTTGAGTTTTACCACTCTGACAAACTTACTCTGTATCTTGTTCATCGTGAGAATTCGATTCGGATTTAGACATTTTCATCAGAGACACAACAGCGTCGTCCTGCATTTTAAAGATTTTTAAAGACTCAGTCTCAAGAAAATGTTCCTCAACATTTTGTGCATCTTGTAGCAAGTCCATCAGGTGCTCCGATTCCAAGTACTTCTTCAGTACGGAATTTGAGACGTTAAGTTTTCGCTCTTCGGCACCTGCAAATACGCATAAACTGCTGGCTGCTGCGGTTGGCTCGTACATCGATGCTCTCTGCAACATATTACATCTCTCGCACCAATGATTTTTACACTTGGTTTGAAAAGTCTGTTGCCAACCTTTACAGTGTCCACATCGCCGTGAAATTTTTACTTCTACCCTGGTCACCATCCCGGACAGGGCATCAACACGAAGTTCTTCTGCAGGTCTAACGATGACAGGGTTCAAGCCTTCCAAAGTAGCCGCTTCTTCCACCTGAGTGCCCCTAGTTGTGGTTAGGTAAACGTTGCCTCTAAAGTCTCGCGTCGACAGGTTTGAAAGCCGGTACGTCTTTCCAAAACGAATAGTTCCGATATGTGTATCCCATAACTGAACTTTAATCTTCCCGGTTTGATCTTCAAGAAAACACGTCTGGGTTTCCAGTAGGTTGCCGTAGTATGGGACAGATTCTGTCGCCGCGCTTATAAAGACCGCTCGTCCTACAAAGACGCTAACCTGGAATACACAAAAGTCAGAAAAAGAGTCCATTAAATCGTTGCCATTAACAATCTGCACGAGGAACAAGCAACAGCATTGATGCGATTATTATGAAAAAAAAACTCACCGAATTTTTAAAGCCCATCTGCTGTATTTCTGCAACCGTCTTTTGGGCTTTCGCTGGTGGGTCTCTTCAAGGGAAAGCCACTTCTTCCACTACCAGAACATCAGTTCCTCGGCCGCACAGCACATCGTAACCCTCGCCTCCACGTCCTAAGTAACACATTTAATTAAAGTTAAAACATCAATTAAAAGTTCTATAACAGAGCAAAGGTGACTAAATAAGATTAACATATTTACCAATTCGCTTAGAGACGTTTGTCAATTTCACCGCCTGTTTACTGTTCTGAGCTTGAACGAAATGCACTCGTCTTTCCGGAGAAAACAAAGCAACATCGTGATACTCCTCACGATCCACTTGCAGAATTGCATTGAAATACTTCATCCCTTTTACCCGCGAAGTTTTCAGCTCCGTCACGTTATGGACAAAGCCGACCACGGTTTCCAAATGATCCGTTTCAATCTTTGGTCGCTTAGTAAGTGGAGCTGATGCCATTGCGCCGTCAAGTAACGTTGCACACAACAAGTGTATACACAAGAGCGTGCACGCGAAAAAAACGGCTATTTATAGAAATTCCCAGACTGCAGGTGCGCATAACCAGACAACTAAGCAGACATACAAATAAACATCACGTGCGTAAGCGTATGAACTTTTCCCGAACTTTTCTTTCATCGATGAAAGTTTCACATGAACTAGTCTAGACCTCCTCACTTTTATCTTTAATTACCCTGTCTACTAACCCCTTGGTAAATATAATAAATGTAGCTATTTTTATTATGAAATCATAAAGAATTATTTACAATCATACTGACGCTGCATTTTAAGCATGAACTTAAATCTGATCTTCGCCAACATATGTATTTGAAAAATACATTATTAAAATTATACTGCAGAGCCTAAAACTTCAGGGTCAAATGAACAAAGTATGCTTCAACTCTGTGCAGGCAAACCACTCACCAACTATTATCCTTAAAAATACCCACCACCAGCTACATATCAGAACACTATCTGGTCTGTTGAAAGGTTCTTCTGTAATAATGGCGTTATTTTCATTGTATATGAATTAGACAACAAAACAAGTCCAAACAAAAGTAGCACATATGAGCAATAGTAAGTATGTACAGTGATAAACATAAACTTTGTTATATTTTGTATACAATCGTTTTCTTTTCAATGTTTCACATATGTTCTATCTTATTTCCATTCAAATGAATCTTGCACTGCATACTAAATTTTGTGTACTCTGTCACAAATTGCATGTTATGTCTGTAGATTCGTCCATGCTGATGGCCTTGCAGCAGAGTTGAAGGGGACCCGTCAGAAAACACCTCTAAGCTGCTATGAACAATATGACTAAGTAAAACCTCAAACTCATACACTGCTATTGAAACGTTTAAGATCATGGTTATTTAAAAACAGAAAGTAAGTACATTAAAACCAGAAATGTTGTAAAATAATATTTTCATGTGAGAAATCTCAAGCATGTTTTCTAGTCTAGGACTAGCCTTAAGCCTTGTCTGTGAAACTGTTGGTTTTACATAGGATAACTTTGGTGGAGTGCACTTAATCATTGCGCTCAGTGATTTTGTAACAAAACAAGATTATTAAATTAACATTTTTTATAAATATCATAATAAACCTCTCTTTTAAATGATTAGATGTCATTAATAAACTTTTATTTGAAACATCAATATATGCTACGTAATTTTTCCTTAAACCATTAAATGCCTAACATCAAAATCCAATAGAAAAAAAAAATGTTTATGACACACATTCAGACTTTTTTGTTTGAATTTCTAAACATATCTATAGTCACCAACCACAATAAACTAAACGTATGATGATCAATTATGAAAATGCACTAGGATTGAAAGGTCAGTAAACAAACTACAAAAAGGTAATGTCTTTTAATTGCAATTTTTTTTTCATTTGGTTACATACTTCATACATCAAAGTCTTAGTTAATAATTATGGATTTCACCTTGTTGCAGCTTTACAAAACGTACATTTTGTGGAAGAAATGACAGCTGACTTACAGAGTCCTGGTATGCAGACAACAATACATGGTGTCCAGGCCCCTGAACTATTACACTGACAGGCTGCTAAACAGTGTAATGAAGATGTAGACACAAGCCAGATAAAGGGTGCAACAAACACTAGAGTCGGCACGAGTCCGGTAAGCAGAATACTTACACCAGTGGATTTCAACCCTGTTCCTGGAGTCCCACTTTTTATGTCTGTCTTATCTGACAGATTGATGCTGGGTCCAAATACCACTTATGACAGTGTACATGTCATTGGTGCACAATGCATTATGTGTTTTGTATATCATCTGCTTTAATCACATAACTACGTAAAACATTAGTTGTATAATTTATTCAGGTACTACTTAATTACAAAAAAAACAGTGATAAGAATACATGCACAAAATGAAGTTGCAAAGAATTTCGCATGTAAAAGTTTGAGATAACTGAATATTATTATCTACACTTAAGTAAATGTTAATTTCTCAGTGTTTTTTTGTTCAGTCTGTTTAGACAAAATGTAAAAAGGTTAAGTATACAGAGTAAATGAAAAAATTTATAAATCTTGATGCAAATTGCTGCCACTACCGCAATTAAAATTTTTACACTTGCTAGGTGTGTCACATCGGGTGAATAATACTAAGGATAAGATCTTTACATTCATTAGAACACTTATACAGAAAATACCTCATGTAAGTAGCGAAGTACAAAGACCACAAGTCTGGGTATTTGGACACAGCCACAGTTCACTTTATGGACATCTCTACTAATTACCTAAAGATTTGAATAAGGTCTGATGAATAAGAAAGACATACAAAATGCAAAGAACAGTCTACCTCCAGGAACAACATTGTAATGTAATTCTCTTTACAAAGGAGTTACCCAGAAACACCTGTCGCACCTCCAAATTTGTCTGCAAGGTTGATAACAGGAACTCAAAAGCATGACCATATCACTCGTATTTATTTTTCTCTTAAATTGTTTCCAGTCCATATTCAAACTGAATATAAACTTTTATTGTTTGATTTTAAAACTCTGAATGGCATGGCATCAAAGTATCTGAAATCTGTACTGTCTATTTTGTGTTTATGTTAATGTAGAGCACTTTGGACAACTTCGACTGTATTGAAATGTGCTTTATAAATAACAAATACAAACATTGAGAGCCACAGAGTTACACAGTCTAAAACATTAACTAAACACACGCTAAACCAAAAAGAAATTATTTGTCAAAGCTTTTATAAACAAAAAAATGACATAGTGCCTACATTTTAGATTCCAGAATTTGCTACAATTTCACAACAAAGTACCCAAACATAAAAACACGAAAACTGCTATCATTTAACTTCATGTTTCAAATATACATAGAAATAAGCTCTAAGTAGCTGTTGTGTACAGTAAATTTAGCACAAAATCACACTATGCATAACATATCATACCAAAATATGTTTTTGTAGAAAAAAATTGTGAACACGGATATCAGATATGACTCTTCTCTTATATAAATGTAAAAAAAATGAATATATAAAAAAACCTGATGTGCGCATTAAAGGTGTAGTGGGTAAATTTTTGCGGCATCTCGTGGTGAGGTTGCAGATTGCAACCAACGGCTCAGTCCACTGCTCACCCCTCGCTTTTAAAACGCATAGAGAAGCTACGGTAGCTGCTATTGGAAAAACATATCATAGTTGGAGACAACTTAGTAAATAAAGTTTGTCCGTAAAGGGCTTCTGTAGAAACATGCCGGCACAAAATGGCACCTTCCACGTAAGGGGACTCTCGGTGTATGTAGATAAAAACGTCTCATTCTAAGTTAATAAAAACATAATGGTTCAATATAAAAAGATCTTTATACACCCCTGATAATATAGTTTTGTCTATTATTTTGAATTTCTGTCAAGAGAGCCTTCTAAAAATTACACACCGGACCTTTAAGAATTCTAATGTTAGTGCCGTTTTAGTGTGAGCAGAAAAATTGGTTGTTACTGCAATCATGAATAGTCTGGATAAGACTCAGGTTTGAATATGACTTTGTTATCTTGTTTCATCCATCTTTTACAGATCCAGTGAACATCCTTCACCTAAACCCTCATGCAGACGGTTAGACTTTTGATTCACCTGACGTACCATGCAAAGCATTCGTGCAAAAAAAAAAAAAAAAAAAAAAAAAAAAAAAAAAATATATATATATATATATAAATGCATTGTTCATGGCATTTAAATGCAAAATAACAATGGTTAATACTAAATTTTCCTTTTAAGCAATATAGCACTGGTTTTCACTTTTAATAGTGCCACCAGCGAGGTCAAATGCTAAATTACTATTAACTAAATATCAACATTTCCAAGGCAGATGCACATATGATGGTTCACACAACATTAAAAAACTCTCAGTGAATCTATAGTCTTGAGTACTGTACCAAATGAATGTACACATATGCTCTATATCAATTTGAATGAAAACATTTCACGTTATAGTAAATAAATACACACAAAGCTACACTCCTAAATCTACTCTCTTTCATCTTGCAGCTGTTGACAAGGCAATCTCGGAGTTACCTGGCTTTACTTCTGAACCCAAATGCAGATGAACAGTATGGAAGAGGTCAAGAGGATGGAATTTTTTATCCAACATCTTTTGAAGATCTAGACGGGGTACAACAAAGATTAACAGACAGAGGATTTATATAGAGAATGGTAAGAAATATTTAACCTTTCAAATATATTGTCAATTATTGCACTCATAAACAACTTAATAGAGCATAATTTGACATCACTTAGATGTATTGTATCTATTCAAGGTGAGCAGTTACACATAAAATATCAACATTAAGAATCTGCTAAGCACTCTAAATTCTGCGGGGCTATTTTTCACTCAACGAATGGTAAATATTGGACAGAACACATGTTGGGTTATATGCTAGGTTGTTATTAACCCACTCACGAGTTGAAACAACCAATCATTGCGTTGAAACAACCCAGCATATGTTTATTTATTAACCCAACATATGTTCTGTTCAATAGTTACCCAGCGCTGGGTTACAATGAACCCAGCAGAATTTAGAGTGAACGCAACAATAAAATAAATTGATAGAGAAGTAAACACAAGCAAGGTACATCGATCAGACATAACATTAAGGTCACCTGCCAAATATTACGTAGGTATCCTTGTTGCCACCAAAACAACCCTGACTTGTCGAGGCATGGAGTCCAATAGACCTTTCTATAACAACCTACATTTACTTTTTCAGCAATTTCAGCAACAGTAGCTTTTATTTCGGATCGGAGATTATGGGCCAGTCTTCGCCCCCACGTGTGTCAGTGAGCCTTGACTGCCCATTGCTCTGTCACTGGTTCACCCCTTTAGCTTCCTAGAACCACTTTTGATAGGTACTGATAACCACTGGACATCAGGAACACGAGCAAACAGACAAAATGTTACATCTTGCAGATGTAAACGCAGAAGTCAATTAGACATCTCAGGGATGTATATGTCATTATATTAAAGGCACACAAGGCAAGTCTGAGTATTATTTCTCTACTAGCTCCCCCTAGTGTCTGGGAGTAAATGCGTTCTATATCTAAGACTATACGAGACTGAAGGACACCGGGTCGGATACAGCGAACTTGCAAGTGGGGTATTCTTCCTACAGACGGTAGGGGCGGGCGAGAGAGTCTTCATTCGTCATGTAAGGAGTCATTTAACCATATACCGACTTACGAAGATGATTTATTAACATAAAAATGCTGCCTTGTGTCCCTTTAATCTTGGGTATCAAATTTATTAAGGCTACACATGTAAAAAACAACAAATATAGAATAGGCCTACTTTATTATTATATTTAGCTTTTTTGTGATGTCACTGAAAATTCTGGCTGGGCAAATAAAATAGTCAACCATCATATGTCCATCGAATCTGCTCTATAGCATAAAAATATATACCACTTATATTTCAACATCCATCACAAAAAAAGCTTTAAAAAAGTTTAAAGTTTGCAACTGTTAAGGTTAAAATGAGACCTTCATGGAAAACACGATCCCTGAATCATTGTGTAACAATGTATCCCGTGTTTTATGCATAACACTGTTATTATAAGAACAATACATAAAAAGGTTCTTATAATAACAGTGTTATGCACAAAACACGGGACACATTGTTACACAATGATTCAGGGATCGTGTTTTCCATGAAGGTCTCATTTTTTATAAGAACAATACGTTACTGCTATACCTGTAACGTATTTGTATAATGATGTACAGTGCGTATTGTTCAGACGCCTACATCACGTTTAGAGAGTAAAGACAAAGCGAATCATTAACGATGTGAGTTACGTAGGCGGTACTCATCCGTTAACCCTTTGTTTATCGGAAACATCGCTCTCTTTAAAGAATGCTATTATAAAAGAGCTTTAATCTAATTAAAACGATTCATAAATAAATTGATGTTAAATAAAATAAGTAAAAATTTAAAAACACAAGAAACAGACAGACATTAATTGTTATATAATGGACATCAAATGCTTGGTTGAAATTATTGACTATTCTGTCTTCTCTAAATATTGAGCGTCTCACCAGTCAAATCTAAGTCCCTATGTGTGTTTGCTATTAGTGTATTAGTGTACAAGCCCTTTACCTTTTTATGAAAAACAACATTCAACTTGTAAAAACTATCCAACGACCAAAAATAAAACCTGTTTTCTTAAAACCAGAATCTTTTTTTGCCTTATTCAGATATTAAACAATATATTCTTGTATTATGAAATGTGTTAAAATTAGCATAAGTTATATGAGCTACTACCACTGTCTTGCAACGTTTTTCAAAAATAGCCGCTCATAATGAATGACATTATCTGCATCGCACTGTAGCAAACGCATTTGGTTGCTTATGATAAATAATCGCGTATTAAAATAATTATAAAATAAGCTTGCAATATTCCAATACAAATCTTTCAAGTAAGCAAATGACACCCAACTCGTTGCAACGCAACATCAAAATACCAAGTAGACCAAGTCGCATTTTTCAAATTTTTGTTTCAATAATAAAAATATTAAACCATCTATAAATATAGAAAGGGACATACATAAATGTGTAAATATCCGATCAATTTGACAAATTTTACTATAAACGACAAAACAACGCAAATGTTTTCACTTCAAATTCTACAAGTTATTCGAAATAGGCTAATTTAACATTAATAAGACACATTTTTTTCCTAAAACAATGCTCCGTACAAAATAAAACGCATTCAGCCTTTAACAAATAATTGTTCAAGTACACCTGACAAAAAATATTTTGCATGTTTATTGTATGAACATCTGGTTTAACACAACATGAACAATAACAATTTTTCTGAACAACACAGGGAGTATAATAAAAATACAGAACAAAACACTACAACAATAAAGAACTTATAATCATAACATCGGAACACAGTTTTTACACCCAGACGATGAAGAATCAAAAACAACAGAAAGCAACATTTTGAGTTTTACCACTCTGACAAACTTACTCTGTATCTTGTTCATCGTGAGAATTCGATTCGGATTTAGACATTTTCATCAGAGACACAACAGCGTCGTCCTGCATTTTAACTCTTTCACCGCCAGCGTTTTTAAAAAAAGTTGCCAGCCAGCGCCAGCGTTTTTCATGATTTTCACCAAAGTTTAATGCCTTCCAGAAAATGTTCTTCTTTAAATATATAAACATACAATATACCAAATGAAAGAACAGACCCTCTGCTTTCAAACAAAAAAAACCGTTTCATCCTACCTTTAGTGGTTCTTTTGCAATCAGCTTTTGAATATGGGTAGGTTTTTGCAAAAACACCATATTTTGAGCAAAAAGCAGAAATAATTCCATTTTTGTGACGGACTTTTCATAGAGATCCCATTCAGGGCGATCTTTAAAACAGACACGGACATGCAGCAGCTTGCCATAGGGCAATACTTCCGGTTTTAAAAAGTTGCGGAAGGGCGCCACCTGGTGGATAATAGTGGTATTGCGGAAAGACGGAAAATCTCGTCATTGGCGGGGAAGCGTTTTCTCTTAATTGACGAGATATCTCGTCAATGGCGGGGAAAGAGTTAAAGACGTAAGACTCAGTCTCAAGAAAATGTTCCTCAACATTTTGTGCGTCTTGTAGCAAGTCCATCAGGTGCTCCGATTCCAAGTACTTCTTCAGTACGGAATTTGAGACGTAAAGTTTTCGCTCTTCGGCACCTGCAAATACGCATAAACTGGCTGCTGCGGTTGGCTCGTACATCGACGCTCTCTGCAACATATTACATCTCTCGCACCGATGATTTTTACACTTGGTTTGAAAAGTCTGTTGCCAACCTTTACAGTGTCCACATCGCCGTGAAATTTTTACTTCTACCCTGGTCACCGTCCCGGACAGGGCATCAACACGAAGTTCTTCTGCAGGTCTAACGATGACAGGGTTCAAGCCTTCCAAAGTAGCCGCTTCTTCCACCTGAGTGCCCCTAGTTGTGGTTAGGTAAACGTTGCCTCTAAAGTCTCGCGTCGACAGGTTTGAAAGCCGGTACGTTTTTCCAAAACGAATAGTTCCGATATGTGTATCCCATAACTGAACTTTAATCTTCCCGGTTTGATCTTCAAGAAAACACGTCTGGGTTTCCAGTAGGTTGCCGTAGTATGGGACAGATTCTGTCGCCGCGCTTATAAAGACCGCTCGTCCTACAAAGACGCTAACCTGGAATACACAAAAGTCAGAAAAAGAGTCCATTAAATCGTTGCCATTAACATTCTGCACGAGGAACAAGCAACAACATTGATGCGATTATTATGAAAAAAACTCACCGGATTTTTAAAGCCCATCTGCTGTATTTCTGCAACCGTCTTTTGGGCTTTTGCTGGTGGGTCTCTTCGAGGAAAAGCCACTTCTTCCACTACCAGAACATCAGTTCCTCGGCCGCACAGCACATCGTAACCTTTGCCTCCACGTCCTAAGTAACACATTTAATTAAAGTTAAAACATCAATTAAAAGTTCTATAACAGAGCAAAGGTGACTAAATAAGATTAACATATTTACCAATTCGCTTAGAGACGTTTGTCAATTTCACCGCCTGTTTACTGTTCTGAGCTTGAACGAAATGCACTCATCTTTCCGGAGAAAACACAGCAACATCGTGATACTCTTCACGATCCACTTGCAGAATTGCATTGAAATACTTCGTCCCTTTTACCCGCGAAGTTTTCAGCTCCGTCACGTTATGGACAAAGCCGACCACGGTTTCCAAATGATCCGTTTCAATCTTTGGTCGCTTAGTAAGTGGAGCTGATGCCATTGCGCCGTCAAGTAACATTGCACACAACAAGTGTATACACAAGAGCGTGCACGCGAAAAAAACGGCTATTTATAGAAATTCCCAGACTGCAGGTGCGCATAACCAGACAACTAAGCAGACATACAAATAGACATCACGTGCGTAAGCGTATGAACTTTTCCCGAACTTTTCTTTCATCGATGAAAGTTTCACGTGAACTAGTCTAGACTAGGGCTGTCAAAATGGCTGAACAAGTACATTCGAAATTCGTTCTTGAAAAATAATAAAATTCGAATTATATTCGAATTATAAAGACCTACTTTATCTTGGAGAAAATACTCCTAAAAGCCCACAAGAGGGCGCAGCACAAAGCCCCAATAATATTAACAAATAATGCCCAGCATTTTTTTTTGTTAAAACGAATGTTATAAACACTAATAAATTAAACATAATTTCTTTAATTCATAATGCAAAGGAACAAAAGTGCACATAGATATCTGGAAGTGCAAAATGCCTCAACAGCCAGCGTGTGTAGGCTATTAACACAAACATAGTCAAGAAACTATCCATGTATACATTTACAAATTATTTTATTTACCATACATTAATTAATTTTTTTTTTTAATTACAGAGCCTTAGTCAATACAGAACACAACGGTGTCTTAATGAAATCAAAATTAACCAGTATATTTGTGCACCTGTAAATGTACAAAACGAATGCCATACATAGACAATGCATATTAATAGACCATTTTATATAATATATAAGATATATTTACGTGTTTCTAATAAAGTATGAAAACGAATGAATCTTTATTTAAGCCAAAATAAGTGGGAAAGATCATTTGTCATTTAAATTTTGTAAAGCTTAAACGCTATTCACAACAACTTATATTATATTTTGTGTGTTCCTTGGTTGAAAATATGTAGAAATATATGCGAGTAATAAAGTACAGAACAGAAATGTTTAACTTACGCGCAGAGCGAAGCCGTTAATAAAGCAGACTCTCCGTAATTAATAGAGGATGTGCTGAAACAGTCGAGTTGGCAGATGATCATCATGTTTATATTTCACGCAGATAATGTTGATGAAAAACTTGTATATCACATGTCCAGGTGAAAGTCAAGTTTCCAGTCAGTTATAAAAATAAAGCCACCGCGGCGTTACATTGCAATTCTCTCATATGCGGTGTGGACTCTGTAGACGCAGATATGGTTTTAATGTTGCTAAACACGCAGCTGTATTATGGCACTTTCGTGTTGATCAGTTATTTTAAACTTTAAAACTGCATTTAGAAGCAGACGACACTAATTCTGTCATCTCAGCTAGTTTCACTTTGCGGATGAATTCCAGTTGATGCTCCAAAAACCAAAGAAGCATCACACAGCCCTTTTAATATGTATTCTGTCCGACTCGTAATCCCCACTGTCTTTTCTTGCTATTTTTCAAATGAATAACGCTGGCTTGCTCCGCATAGTTGGCTGAGCCGCTAACGCTCTGTATAACAATCCGCGTCAGTTACGTCATCATCACGTTGCGTGAGCTTCCTGACACAGGAAAATTCGAATGCAAAGTTTTACGTTCGAATATGCATATTTTTTTTACATTCGACGAATATTCGAAATTCGAATTAAAATTTGACAGCCCTAGTCTAGACCTCCTCACTTTTATCTTAAATTACCCTGTAATTATAATAACCCCTTGGTAAATATAATAAATGTAGCTATTTTTATTATGAAATCATAAAGAATTATTTACAATCATACTGACGCTGCATTTTAAGCATGAACTTAAAATAAATCTGATCTTCGCCAGCATATGTATTTGAAAAATACATTATTAAAATTATACTGCAGAGCCTAAAACTTCAGGGTCAAATGAACAAAGTATGCTTTAACTCTGTGCAGGCAAACCACTCACCAACTATTATCCTTAAAAATACCCACCACCAGCTACATATCAGAACACTATCTGGTCTGTTGAAAGGTTCTTCTGTAATACTGGCGTTATTTTCATTGTATAATTCTTGCAAATTAATTTGATACAAAATAGTCCCATTTATCACATAAATAATATTTTTTGTTTTTTGTCATATATGAATTAGACAACAAAACAAGTCCAAACAAAAGTAGCACATATGAGCAATAGTAAGTATGTACAGTGATAAACATAAACTTTGTTATATTTTGTATACAATCTTGTTCTTTTCAATGTTTCACAAATGTTCTATATTATTTCCATTCAAATGAATCTTGCACTGCATACTAAATATTGTGTACTCTGTCACAAATTGCATGATATGTCTGTAGATTCATCCATGCTGATGGCCTTGCAGCAGAGTTGAAGGGGACCCGTCAGTAAACACCTCTAAGCTGCTATGAACAATATGACTAGTAAGTAAAACCTCAAACTCTTACACTGCTATTGAAACGTTTAAGATCATGGTTATTTAAAAACAGAAAGTAAGTACATTAAAACCAGAAATGTTGTAAAATAATATTTTCATGTGAGAAATCTCAAGCATGTGTTCTAGTCTAGGACTAGCCTTAAGCCTTGTCTGTGAAACTGTTGGTTTTACATAGGATAACTTTTGTGGAGTGCATTTAATCATTGCGCTCAGTGATTTTGTAACAAAACAAGATTATTAAATTAACATTTTTTATAAATATCATAATAAACCTATCTTTTAAATGATTAGATGTCATTAATAAACTTTTGTTTGAAACATCAATATATGCTACGTAATTTTTCTTAAACCATTAAATGCCTAACATCAAAATCCAATAGAAAAAAAAAATGTTTATGACACACATTCAGACTTATTTGTTTGAATTTCTAAACATATCTATAGTCACCAACCACAATAAACTAAACGTATGATGATCAATTATGAAAATGCACTAGGATTGAAAGGTCAGTAAACAAACTACAAAAAGGTAATGTCTTTTAATTGCAATTTTTTTTCATTTGGTTACATACTTCATACATCAAAGTCTTAGTTAATAATTATGGATTTCACCTTGTTGCAGCATTACAAAACGTACATTTTGTGGAAGAAATGACAGCTGACTTACAGAGTCCTGGTATGCAGACAACAATACATGGTGTCCAGGCCCCTGAACTATTACACTGACAGGCTGCTAAACAGTGTAATGAAGATGTAGACACAAGCCAGATAAAGGGTGCAACAAACACTAGAGTCGGCACGAGTCCGGTAAGCAGAATACTTACACCAGTGGATTTCAACCCTGTTCCTGGAGTCCCACTTTTTATGTCTGTCTTATCTGACAGATTGATGCTGGGTCCAAATACCACTTATGACAGTGTACATGTCATTGGTGCACAATGCATTATGTGTTTTGTAAATCATCTGCTTTAATCACATAACTACGTAAAACATTAGTTGTATAATTTATTCAGGTACTACTTAATTACAAAAAAAAACTGTGATAAGAATACATGCACAAAATGAAGTTGCAAAAAATTTCGCATGTAAAAGTTTGAGATAACTGAATATATTTATCTACACTTAAGTAAATGTTAATTTCTCAGTGTTTATTTGTTCAGTCTGTTTAGACAAATTGTAAAAAGGTTAAGTATACAGAGTAAATGAAAAAATTTATAAATCTTGATACAAATTGCTGCCACTACCGCAATTAACATTTTTACACTTGCTAAGGATAAGATCTTTACATTCATTAGAACACTTATACATAAAATACCTCATGTAAGTAGCGAAGTACAAAGACCACAAGTCTGGGTATTTGGACACAGCCACAGTTCACTTTATGGACATCTCTACTAATTACCTAAAGATTTGAATAAGGTCTGATGAATAAGAAAGACATACAAAATGGAAAGAACAGTCTACCTCCAGGAACAACATTGTAATGTAATTCTCTTTACAAAGGAGTTACCCAGAAATCATGAATAGTCTGGATAACACTCAGCTTTGAATATGACTTTATTTCACCCATCTTTTACAGATCCAGTGATCTGTAAAAGCACATCGTAACCTTCTCCTCGACGTCCTAAGTAACAAATTTAAATAAAGTTAAAACATCAATTAAAAGTTCTATAACAGAACAAAGGTGACTAAATAAGATTAACATATTTACCAATTCGCTTAGAGGCGTTTGTCAATTTCACCGCCTATTTACCTTTCTGAGCTTAAACAGCAACATCGTGATTGACTCCTCACGATCCACTTACAGAATTGCATTGAATTACTTCGTCCCTTTAAATCACAACGTTTCAGCTCCGTCACGTTATGGACAAAGTCGATCACTGTTTTTAATTGTAAAATTATTATTTATTATTCAAAAATCTATACTCAATGAAATTGTTTTTACATGTTTCATCAATGGATACATGATTTAACTTTATGAAGTCATTTATTATTATGTTAAATAAACATTTCGTCAATCATTCTGACGGTATCTGTTTTACAGTCATGTGACATTCTGACACAGGCGAAACATTTAAATAGGTTGATGAACTCTTGAAGGACATCAAGCATATGGAGATTGTTCATTTATGTATGTGTGTTAGCTTATTCTTCATCATTGCTGTGTTATAGGTTAGCCCTGTGAGACTTATATCTCTATATCAGAACACCGTAGAGAAATTGTGGTGAGCTGTTTTGTCTCATGTTAACAATTTTTGAAACATTTTGTGTGACAAATCTTGCAACGGCATGCACCACATAATTTTCTCTTCAGAAAATTTACCTAATTGGTAACATGTTAGTATTTCATATTCTAAGTATATTTGATAACAATGCAGCAAATCTAAACAGGCATGCCCTTAAAGGTCTTAAAGGGTCATATAATGAGATTTTTTAAAGATGTAAAATAAATTGTTTGTGTACCCAGAGTGTGTATGTGTAGTGTTATCTCAAAATACTCCACAGATCATTTATTATAGCATGTTAAAATTGACACTTTGTAGGCCTGAGCAAAATTGTGCAGTTTTTGGGTGTTTCCTTTAAAATGCAAATGAGTGGATGAAATGCAAACACTGATCACAATGATGGTCATTTGTTGTAATTGAAACTCAATTGTGCTCTCGATTATTTTATTTTATTTTTTATCTTTTTCACGTTTTCTAGGTTGATATAAGCACTGGGGACCCAATTATAGCACTTACACATGGAAAAAGTCAGATTTTCACGCTATGACCCCTTTAAGGTCCCAGATCGCTTGAACCCCGCTAATCGCTGCTTGCAGCTATATTTAGGGGTTCAAGCACGAAGTGCTGAAACCCTATTGTATTTGTATGGATTATTATTATTATTATTATTATTAGGGGTTCAAGCCCGAAGGGCTGAAACCCTATTGTATTTGTACTGATTTTTATTCTTTTTATTATTTTTCTTCTGCCGTGAAACGGATCGTGCAGACCAAACCGTAAGGCCTAGAGACTTGAGACTTGGCCAAATGATAGGTCTCATTCGTGCGCGAAGTTGACAGAGCATGAACCCAATCGGCCTAAGGGGGGCGCTACAGCGATGGCAAACGCGTTTAGGCTCATACCTCCCACATTTCTTGTCCAAATGTCAAGTGTCTCATATCCCTGGATTCCTTGCATCAAGACGAACAAAATGTATATCTCCGATTTTATTTCCGCCATGAAAAATTTTCCGCTATTTTCGATTTTGTCGAAAAAAATAAAAACGAACTAGTCCTTGGTTTTTCGCCCGATCGGAATCATTCCAGTGCTAAAATGTTCCTTGGAGTTTGAATATCAATAATTATTAAAAAAAAGTTGAACTTTCGACTCACGGTCAACATGCCACGC
Source organism: Paramisgurnus dabryanus (assembly GCF_030506205.2). Classification (NCBI taxonomy): domain Eukaryota; kingdom Metazoa; phylum Chordata; class Actinopteri; order Cypriniformes; family Cobitidae; genus Paramisgurnus; species Paramisgurnus dabryanus. The sequence goes on along the minus strand of NC_133343.1, from coordinate 40,736,026 downwards.
CCAAACGTCTGAATTGTGCGCAGCCACTAGGGATTTATTGGCTATAGCTGCGGACAGGAATGAAGTATCAACACGACACTTGGCACTTGTGATGACAGTCATGGCCTGAGGTGGCATGCCTCGTTTCGTCACAGCGCCACCTAGTGGTCAGACGAATCATTTAAACGCTTATAGCTTAGGCTGAGTTTAACGTATTTTCATGCAACCTTTTTCTTTGGAGTCCTGAATTGTTGCCGAGTCCAACGATACCGAGCATGCCAGGTTTTGCTTTACGGTTGGTTCTGCACAAGAAAATAGCGCTTAAAAAACACGCGCGAATAACTCCACAAGGGTTATTCCGATCGACTCGAAACGACCATAGGAAGAACATTGTATTACCTTCTGAACAAAAAGTTCTATTGGCGTTATGTTAAAATTTCCATCAGAAATGGCCGAAAATTGCAAAAAATGAAAAATTACCTCAAAATTTTGTGTTTTTACACATAAATGGTTATAACTCCGCGACAAAATGATATTTTTTCACCAGATTTGATACGCTGATGTCTGAGCACAGTCTGAGGCAATACAAAAGAAATGGTATGCCTGCACCACTAGTTGGCCTCATAATTTAACAAAACCTATGACATTGAGCAAACCCAATGGTCATACAACTGTTTTTTCAATAAACTAAAGTGTACAGCCATGATACTAGCTAGATATAACACAGTCATGACCTGAGATTCCATGCACGAGTTTGTCATAGCGCCACCTAGTGGTAATTTGTTATTTTCACTTAAAAATACTGTAACCTTACATTTAAAATCATGAGTCATCATGGATTATTCCTTTCATGACTTTGAGTATAATCATTGATGGATTGCAAGTCACTCCCTAGCAACCAATGAGAAAACCCTAGCAACCATTTAGCAAGAGCTGTATCTCTGTATCAGAACATCGTAGAGGCATGGGGTTCGGTTCTTTTGACTCATTAACACTATTTTAACATTTTGTGACCCGAGTTTTGCCAATGCAAGCACCACAAACATTTCTTTCAGTGTTCCATTTGTCAATGTTCCGTGAGAAGAGAGGGAGACATTTCACTGAATGATAGCACTTTTTTGCTGATAACTTTGAACACGTGTGTCTGGTATCTTATTTTTCATCATTTATTTTGTACAATGCAGCAAATCTATCTATCTATCTAATCACAGCCATGCCCTTAATGGTCTTAATGTCCCAAATAGCTTGAACCCCGGTAATCGCTGCTTGCAGCTATATTTAGGGTTTCGAGCACGAAGTGCTGAAAACCTATTGTATTTGTCTGTTTTATTAGGGTTTCGAGCACGAAGTGCTGAAAACCTATTGTATTTGTCTGTTTTATTATTAGGGGTTCAAGCACGAAGTGCTGAAACCCTATTGTAATTGCCAAGGTTTTTATTATTATTATTATTATTATTATTAGTTATTATTATTCTGCCGTAAAACGGAACGTGCAGACCAAACCGTAAGGCCTAGAGACTTGAAACTTGGCCAAATGGTAGGACCCAATTTGGGGAGAGGTTGATAGAGTATCAACCCGATTGGCCCATAGGTGGCGCTATAGCGATAACAAACGCGTTGATGGTCATAACTTCCACAAATCTTATCCAAATCTCAAGTGTCTTATATCCCTGGATTCCTTGCGTCACGGTGAACAAAACGTATATCTCCGATTTCATTTCCGTCATGAATTTTTTTTCGCTATTTTCGATTTTGTAAAAAAAAATAAAAACGAACTCGTCCTAGGTTTTTCGTCCGATTGGAACCGTTCCAGTGCCGTAATATTCCTTGGAGTGTGAATATCAAAAGTTATCAAAAAAAAGTTGAACTTTCGACTCGCCTTCGTCAAGCCACGCCCAAACGCCCCCAATGAGCGGAGCCTCTTGACCTTAAACGGCTATAACTTAGGAAGGGAAGGAGGTATCGACACCAAATTTGGTACACATATACAGGGGACTATTCTGAGGTCAGGTGCAAAAAATTGCGCCGCTTGACCACTAGTTGTCGCTATAACACCACCTCAACTTTGAAGGGCTGTAACTACGGAAATATGGGACCGATCAACTTGACATTTGACAGGTGTGCTCCTGGTCTGGGGTACTATCTATGTTTAAAAGGAATTTTGCGTAACTCAAAAAACATGGCCGCCATCGGCCAATCAAGAAAAAGCAGCTATTAGACAGGGTTAACGGAGGCCGATCGAAATGAAACGCGGTGGGCCTGTTTGTCTCTTGGCCATGAAGGTCTGTGCAGAGTAAGAAAAAATTCGGACTCCGGAGGGCGCTATCACGTTTTTTCAGTGTTTAAGTGATTGTGTATTATGCAGTGTTTCAGATATCAACAAGATCCTCATATCATTTAATAGAGGTACTTAAAATGAACAACTTTTCCTCAAGCAGCACTTGTCTCAGTCGAATCGTTTGTTAGATATTCATAATTTTCTTTGAAACCTACTTTTGCGAACTAGTCCTAGGTTTTTTGACCGATCTGAACCGATCCAGTGCTGGAATACTCCTTAGATACTGATTATCAATAACTATCAAAAAAAAGTTGAACTTTGCACTCATTGTCGCAACACCACGGTCAAAAGTACGAAGAGGCGGTGCCACAAATATTACAATGGCTATCATTTATGATAGGAATGAGATATCAACACGAAACTTGCTACACATATGTATAGACCCAGGCCAAGGTCACATGCAAAAAATTGCAGAGATTGTCCACTAGGTGGCGCTATAACCTAAGAAAAAATAACGATAACTATAGCATATGTATACAACACATAAATATTTGTCTGACCTACTTTTTATTTTGCACATAACATCTGCTTTCAGATTCTTATAAGGGTCTTTTAGGATAATTACATATCTTAGAAAACATGCCGACCAACAGCCAGCCAGCATTAACCATGTACGAGTCCAGCGTAATGGTGTGCCATTACAACTAAACTGATGGGCCTGTTTGTCTTATGTTCTCAAGTGTCTTTTATTGATTTTTGGCTCATCATTCCGGAAATATTTGCATCTAGAACAACGGGAGTTACGTTAACTGTGCCCTAGATCAATGGTTCTCAAAATTATTCCTGGAGGCCCACTGCTCTGCACATATACGAAAGTCTTCTATTTTAAACAAATCTACTTTAATCATCAGTAGAGATTTGTATGAACTGAACTGATTGTGTCAGATGAGAGAAACATACAAAATGTGCCGAGCATTGGGTCTCGAGAAACCACTGCGGTTCACTGAGTTGAAAGTACTGCTCTAGATGTTTATGTTTATATGAAAAACAATTTTATGAATTTGCTGTACTATCTGGGCAAATTTCAATATGAAACATAAAATAAAATTTTGCCGTTGTATTACTGGATTTGATGTGATGTCACATAGTGAGGTGGGCACCATTTGTAACCTGTATTCTTTTTTTTATTTGTAGCTGCTGTTATGTTCCTTTTGTCCATGGGTTTGCATCTGCAAGAAAATTATTATAAGATTTAATGATTTGCAGTCATTTACCTCATTAAAACTAAAAGACTTGAGGTAATCAATTCAAGCATTTTGAAATGTGACATTTTCAAAATGGGCCAGACTAAGTATATCTAACTTATTAACTAGTAATGTGAAGCTTATGACAAAATATTAACAGTTTTATTAAGATCAGACAATATATGTCTTTCCAAGACTAGGGCTGGTTGAATAAACATACAGTAGCCATTAAGTAAAGACTGTGTTTTAAGGACTAGTCTGAAGAACTAGTAGTTAGTTAGGGCTAATCAGTCTTACTATTTGGATTTAAATATAATTAAAATAATTTAAATATTTTTTCACATGATACTTAAAGCAGTTATGTTCAATCATGAAGACAAAAATGTATGACTAACTTTGAATACTAGTCTTAGAGATTAATGTTACTGACCATTGGTTTAAGTGTAGTTACAGACTAAAATTAAGGCTTAAGTTTTAGTTATCTTACTTGAAAATAGCTTACACTGGCCTACCTTTAAATATATCTGGGCCATAGTTTTGTCTTAAGATGTACACCAGTAATGTTTTTTATAAGGTTTGTTTGTAAAAAGTACCTAAATGTTTTTACATAACTAATGGCTAGTCATGCATCAATTTAAACCTGTGGGAAACAACCCTATGAAGTTATAAAGCTTCAAATGTTGTCTTAGAATTCTTCAAATCCTAAAGGCCACTTCACACTGGTCAGACAGACTCCAACAGACGCGTCTGTTGGAGTCTGTCTGACCAGTGTGAAACCCCTGTTGGAAGTTGTTGGATCAAAGTAAATGAGACTTTAGAATGTGGTTGTCTGTTGGTGTCTGTTGGTGTCTGTTGGAGTTGGTGGTTGTCTGACCAGTGTGAACTGGCCTTAAAGGTATGAAAAAGATTGCTGTAAATATGTGGATCCTTAAAGAACAATAATAGGCCAACTTTAGAAATAACAACTAATAATCACACATAAAGAGAATAAATATTTGGTTATCAGAAGCTTTAGTATTCTAATCTATTTTCCATAACATAAACACGTCATGCTGTGTCTTATAAAGTTTTCAATAATTGTTTATAGAATTATTGCAATGAAATTGTAATGTTATGATACAATTGGTTATTTTAAATATAAATGTTTACTGAAAACTTACTCTTGCACAGCACGTGTGTGCAGGGCCGGCCCTGGCCAATTTGCTGCCCTAGGCAAGATTTCACCTGGTGCCCTTTAGAATCACAGAATCACAATTGTGTTCCAATCATTTTACTCATAAACTTATACAGAAACACAAACTGCTCAGCTTTGTCTTTTTTCTTTATTTTGAAAATATTTTGGAAACAAACACAAAAAATTTTCTGTATATTTCTGTCTAGAAACATTGAAATTTAAACATGGTCTGTGTAACATTATGTAAATTCTGCATCTCGGTCTGATTGTTGTTTCCGTTATCTTTGTCTTGACGTTCGCTGAATTCTGGGTTTATATTTTAAACTGGCTTCAGTGCAGTATAGAGCTATTTAATTAATTTTAATTCCTTACATTTATATAGCGCTTTTTCTCAGTACTCAAAGCGCTTTACATATGAACGGGGGAATCTCCTCAACCACCACCAATGTGCAGCATCCACCTGGATGATGCGACGGCAGCCATATTGCGCCAGAACGCTCACCACACACCAGCTTATTAGTGGAGAGGAGATAGAGTAATATAGCCAATTAGTATGAGGGATGATTAGTAGGACAATGGACATTTAACAAGCACGATCTTCCGAGATACTGTGCTACTAATAATTCATTAATAACTGCTGTTTTCTTGTGCAGAATTAAATATTTATAGTAAAATGTTTATATACATATATTAAAAAAATAATAATTTGGGCGCACGGACGCCCCAAGGGGTCGGCGGCGCCCTTAGCATTTGCCTATTCCGCCTATGCCCAGGGCCGGCCCTGCGTGTGTGAACACAAGGCAAGGCAAGGCAAGGCAAGTTTATTTGTATAGCACATTTCATACACAGAGGTCATTCAAAGTGCTTTACATAGAAATGAGAAAACAATATATAAAAGAGAAAAAAGAAAATGTAAAAATAATAGATACACAATAAAATCACAATAAAAAAAGATACATTAGAATTTTGAATAACAATTAAAGAAAATGAATGTGATTTTAATAAAAACGTTAAAAAGAATAAAACAGGAGTAAAAGTGGCTTGAGTTAAAGGTGCAGTCAGTGTAAAGCAGCACAGTGCTCATTCAGTAAATGCAGAGTTAAACAGATGTGTTTTTAATCTAGATTTAAAAGTTAGTATTCTAATCTATTTTCTATTTACAAATAAGTGCTTAATAGCAAATCTGACTGAAATTTGCTTAATGACATCATATTTGTTATTAACTCCATTTGATATAAACAACACATCTGGATCAGTTATGTATGGACATAGCCAGTTGTTAAATATAAAAAATGTACAGCTTTAGTACTATTTTTAGGCCTACTATAATATGACAGAGGCTGTCATCTGAAATACTTGAATGTTTGCACATCATATCTATGTCAAAGAATATATATGTTCTATAAGAACAATTACTTTTGTTTAAAAAATAGTCTAAAAGATTTAAACAAGCAACCATTTAGTAAAACCTAGATCTCTATGAATTAAAATGACTGTTTCAGATGAGAGAAACATACAAAAATGTGCAGAGCATGTTTGTGTATATGTTCCTTTTGTCCATAAAGATTTATACGGTTTAATAACTTGCATACCTCACTTTATTTACCTAATTAAAACAGAAAGCCTTCATGGTACTCGATTAAAGGACATGAACATGAATCTGCTAAATGAAATGATATTTGTTATTGACACAATTTAATAACACCATCCACCATTCAGATAACGTATCTGGTTTTGTTTTATTAAATTGTTTCAGTTCTTACACTCAACAACAGTAAAGCCAGTGCAGTACAATTTTCTCTACACTGTATAATACAAATACAAAAACAACTTTGCAGAAGTATAGCTATCACACAGTCATTTTGAAAACGGCCCTGACGAACGGCCCCTAAAGCTTATGACAAAGCATAAAAGTATTATTGAGATCAGGCAATATACTCAAATTCCTTATTGTGGTTTTTAGGTGCAATTTTCCGTTATGTCCACTAGATGGCTGTAGAGGATCAATCACTGGCTGACATTTGCACTCACAGAAAACACAGAAGATGATTACTCTTTAACTAATTCTACTATTAATAGAAATCCGTTCACATTTAAAGGTGCAGTGTGTAATTTTTAGAAGGATCTCTTGACAGAAATGCAAAATGATATACAAAACTATATTATCAGGGGTGTATAAAGACCTTTCATAATGAACCGGTATGTGTTTATTACCTTAGAACGAGACCTTTTTATCTACATACACTGAGGGTCCCCTTACATAGAAGTCACCATTTTGTGCTGCCATTTTTCTTCAGAAGCCCTTAACGGACAAATTTTTTTACTAAGTTGTCTCCGACGATGACATGTTTGTCTGGTGGCGGCTACTGTAGCTTCTCTATGTGTTTCAAAAGCGAGGGGTGAGCAGTGGACTAAGCCATTGGTTGCAATTCGTGACCTCACCACTAGGTGCCGCTAAAATGTACACACTGCACCTTTAACTTCATGATTTTACTGTTATAATATTAAAATCACATTTAGTGAAAGACTACCACTTCAATTGTTCTGAGTTATCAGTTTTAACACTCATGTCATTTTATAATAGCTGTGAAACGTGAACATAATTTTGGAGGCACTTACACGACATTTGCAGTAAGAATTATATATTTTTTGTTTTTTATAAAAAAAAAACTACATACCAAATGAGTGTATAACCATGTCAATATTAAGTCTTGTTCTTTAACAGTCTTGTTTCTCCTTTCTCAGGTAAACGTGTGTGTGTGTACAATATACAATGCAGAATATCTATATGGCCATGTCCTTAAACGTCTTGTGATCTAAATGGCTTGAACCCCGATAATCGCTGCTAGCAGCTATATTTATTAGGGTTTCGAGCACGAAGTGCTGAAAACCTATTGTATTTGTCTGTTTTATTATTATTATTATTATTATTATTATTATTATTATTATTATTTTTCCGCCATAAAACGCGTCGCCCAGCACAAACCGTAAGTCGTAGAAACTTGCCACTTGGTCAACTGGTTGTATATTAGCAGGCTACTCAGATACAGTGAATCAGCCAAATCGGCCCATAGGTGGCGCTATAGCAATGCCCGACGCGTTGGGGCTCATAACTCCTAAACCGGACATCCTACACTCAAGTGTTTGGTATCATTGTAATCCCTGGCTCCAAACTTAAAAAATGTATATCTCCGATTTCATTTCCGGTATGCAAATTTTTTTGCTAATTTGCATAATATGCATTTCAAGCCAAAATGAACTAGTCCTAGGTTTTTCGCCCGATCGGAATCGTTCCAACGCAGGAGAAATCTGTGGAGTGAGTAGGTAAATAATTATCGAACAGAATGTGTAATTTCGCTTCAGTGTCACTAAGGGGCGCCAAAATTCAATACCGGAAGTAGACTATCTCCAGGAAAATGGCTATAACTCGTGAACGGTTAGAGATATCTTAACGCGGTTTGGTACATGTGTATCAGCTCACTCCCGGGTCACAGGAAAAAATACGCGGATTTTGGCCACTAGGTGGCGCTATAATAAGCTTGAGGTCGAAAATGGCTATCACTACACAACCGTAAGCCCGATACACTTCATATTTGGTATGGTGTGTCTTTGTGCAATGTACCATGAGGGTCTAGAAGGACATTGGCGTATCTGCAAAAACATGGCCGTCATCGGCCAATGAAGTGTGAGGGCTGATTTGACAGGGTTAACGAAGGTCGATCGGAACGACATTCACTGTGCTTGTTCGTGTACTACTCCAGAAGGTCTGTAAGAATTATGGTGTCATTTCGCCACTAGGGGGCGTAATAACGTATTTCGGTGCCTGTATCACATGACGTTTGACATACACACACAAACATGACATCATATGATAGATCGGTTCATGACGAAAAACTTTGCCTCTTGAAGCGTTGCTGTCAATCAAACGGTTCGTTAATTATTGGCGATATCGTTCAAACCTACTTTTGCGAACTAGTCCTAGGTTTTTCATCCGATCTGAACCTAACGAAAGCTGATTGATTCTGTGGAGTGGGAATATGAATAATTATCGAAAAAAAGTTGAAATTTGTATTCAAACACGCAAGGAGTGGCCAAAAACCGAACTGGGCGGAGCTTAAAACATTTAAACGGCCATAACTCTAGAGGCGTTTGAGATATCATCATGGGGCTTGAATCATATGTGTAGGCCATCGGTCTAAGGTCGTGATATAAAAAGCTCGCCGATTGGACACTAGATGGCGCTATAACGGGGAAAATAGCACTAAATACTGTGATTATGCAATGGTTGCAACTTTCACGCCTATAACTTTATCTGTGGTCAAGAGATTTTCATGGGAGTTAGTTTTTTAGCATCCTGAATTGTTTCCGAGTCCTACGATACCAAGCATGCCAGATTTCGCCTTACAGTTAGTTCTGCACAGGAAAATAGCGCTTAAAAAACACGCGCGAATAACTCCGCGAGAGTTATTCCGATCGACTCGAAACGACCATAGGAAGAACATTGCATTACCTTCTGAACAAAAAAGTCTATTGGCATTATGTTAAAATTTCCATCAGAAATGGCCGAAAATTGCAAAAAACGAAAAATTACCTCAAAATTTGTCGTTTTTTACACATAAATGGTTATATGGAGAGATTTCACTGAATGAGAGCCGTTTTTTGCTGATAACTAATGTATTTAAGGTTGTATCTTCACCAAACGTATGCATAATGACATGGTACGTGGTAATTCTGATGGCAGTCAGGACCTGAGGGAGCCTTCAGTTTCGGAAGCATATTTTACACGCCTACAACTTTGGCTGCAGTCACCGTATTTTCATGGGACTTTTTTCACAGGAGTCCTGAATTGTTGTAGAGTCCAACGATACCAAACATGCCCAGTTTTGCCTTATGCTTAGTCCTGGGGTTACTGTTCACTGTAGGTCCTTGCGGTCTGCTGCGCTGCTGTGTTTGTGTCTTATGTACACGTTTGCAGTCTGTTTGCACCATTGCAACATACCACGACTCAATGGCCTTGTAGTTCAACTAAACACGGCCATTTCTGAATTGTATGTTACATTATAAATCTGAAAAACTAATTCTAGTTAACAAATAATCCTCATAACGTCACATTAAGGACATCACATGTTTGTCTTGTAGGTGCACCTGTGTGTAAGCATACATAGTCTGTATGATCTTTTTTTGACCATCTCTTTCATTTTTCTGGAGCGAGGTGGTCTATCATTCATTTTGGCTGTGTTCGGGTGTAACTGCTCCGCCTGGTAAGCGACGTGTGAGGTTTTTGACGTTGCCTTAAAGCTCGAAACCCGGCAATTGCTGCTTGCAGCTATATTTAGGGTTTCGAGCACGAAGTGCTGAAAACCTATTGTATTTGTCTGTTTTATTATTATTATTATTATTATTATTTTTCCGCCATAAAACGCGTCGCCCAGCACAAACCGTAAGTCGTAGAAACTTGCCACTTGGTCAACTGGTTGTATATTAGCAGGCTACTCAGATACAGTGAACCAGCCAAATCGGCCCATAGGTGGCGCTATAGCAATGCCCGACGCGTTTGGGCTCATAACTCCTAAACCGGCCATCATACACTCAAGTGTTTGATATCATTGTAATCCCTGGCTCCAAACTTAAAAAATGTATATCTCCGTTTTCATTTCCGTCATGAAAAATTTTCCGCTATTTTCGATTTTGTCGAAAAAAATAAAAACGAACTAGTCCTAGGTTTTTCGCCCGATCGGAATCATTCCAGTGCTAAAATGTTCCTTGGAGTTTGATTATCAATAATTATAAAAAAAAAGTTGAACTTTCGACTCACGGTCAACATGCCACGCCCACACGTCTGAATTGTGGGCAGGCACTAGAACATTATTGGCTATAACTGGGGACAGGAATGAAGTATCAACACGACACTTGGTACTTGTGATGAGAGTCATGGCCTGAGGTTTCATGCATCGTTTCGTCACAGCGCCACCTAGTGGTCATACGAATCGAATAATGCTTATAACTTCGGCTGAGTTTAACGTATTTTCATGCGACGTTTTTCCTTGGAGTCCTGAATTGTTGCCGAGTCCAATGATACCAAGCATGCCAGGTTTTGCTTTACGGTTGGTTCTGCACAGGAAAATAGCGCTTAAAAAACATGCGCGAATAACTCCGCGAGGGTTCCTCCGATCGACTCGAAACGACCATAGGAAGAATATTGTATTACCTTCTGAACAAAAAGTTCTATTGGCATTATGTTAAAATTTCCATCAGAAATGGCCGAAAATTGCAAAAAACGAAAAATTTACTCCAAATTTTGTGTTTTTTACACATAAATGGTTATAACTCCGCAACGAAATGATATTTTTTTACCAGATTTGATACACTGATGTCTGAGCAGAGTCTGAGGCAATACAAAAAAAATGGTATGCCTGCACCACTAGTTGGCCTCATAATTGAACAAAACCTTTGACGTTGAGCTAGCACAATGGTCATACAACAGTTTTTTTCACTAAACTTAAGTGTATAGCCATGATACTAGCTAGATGTAACACATTCATGACGTTGCATGCACAAGTTTTTCATAGCGCCACCTAGTGGTTATTTGTTATTTTGACTTAAAAATACTGCAACCTTATATCTAAAATCATGAGTCATCGTGGATTATGCCTTTCATGGCTTTGAGTATAATCATTGGTGGATTGCAATTCACTCCCTAGCAACCAATCAGAATACCCTAGCAACCATTTAGCAAGAGCTGTATCTTTGTATCAGAACATCGTAGAGATATGGGGTTCGGCTCGTTTGACTTTTTTACACTATTTTAACATTTTGTGACCCAAGTTTTGCCACTGTAAGCACCACAAACATTTCCTTCAGTGTTCTATTTGTCAATGCTTCGTGAGAAGAGAGGGAGACATTTCACTGAATGATAGCACCTTTTTTGCTGATGACTTTGAACAGGTGTGTGAGGTAGCTTATTTTTTATAATTTATTTTGTACAATTCAGCAAAACTACACAGGCATGCCCTGAAAGGTCTTAAGGTCCCAAATCGCTTGAACCCGACTCAATGGCCTTGTAATTCAACTAAACACGGCCATTTCTGAATTGTATTTTACGGTATAAATCTGAAAAACTAATTCTCGTTAACAAATTATCAGAATGACTTAACATTAAGGATGTGACATGTTTGTCCTATAGGTGCACCTGTGTGTAAGCTACATAGTCTGTCTGAACCGTTTCTGACCATCTCTTACGTTTTTCTGGATGCGATGTGGTGTATCAGCCTGGTCGACGACATCTGACATGTTGTATGTGCTTTAATGCTCGAAACCCGGTAAACGCTGCTTGCAGCTTTAATTATTATTATTATTATTATTATTATTATTTTTCCGCCATAAAACGCGTCGCCCAGCACAAACCGTAAGTCGTAGAAACTTGCCACTTGGTCAACTGGTTGTATATTAGCAGGCTACTCAGATACAGTGAACCAGCCAAATCGGCCCATAGGTGGCGCTATAGCAATGCCCGACGCGTTTGGGCTCATAACTCCTAAACCGGCCATCATACACTCAAGTGTTTGATATCATTGTAATCCCTGGCTCCAAACTTAAAAAATGTATATCTCCGTTTTCATTTCCGTCATGAAAAATTTTCCGCTATTTTCGATTTTGTCGAAAAAAATAAAAACGAACTAGTCCTATGTTTTTCGCCCGATCGGAATCATTCCAGTGCTAAAATGTTCCTTGGAGTTTGAATATCAATAATTATCAAAAAAAAGTTGAACTTTCGACTCACGGTCAACATGCCACGCCCACACGTCTGAATTGTGGGCAGGCACTAGAACATTATTGGCTATAACTGGGGACAGGAATGAAGTATCAACACGACACTTGGTACTTGTGATGAGAGTCATGGCCTGAGGTTTCATGCATCGTTTCGTCACAGCGCCACCTAGTGGTCATACGAATCGAATAATGCTTATAACTTCGGCTGAGTTTAACGTATTTTCATGCGACGTTTTTCCTTGGAGTCCTGAATTGTTGCCGAGTCCAATGATACCAAGCATGCCAGGTTTTGCTTTACGGTTGGTTCTGCACAGGAAAATAGCGCTTAAAAAACATGCGCGAATAACTCTGCGAGGGTTCCTCCGATCGACTCGAAACGACCATAGGAAGAATATTGTATTACCTTCTGAACAAAAAGTTCTATTGGCATTATGTTAAAATTTCCATCAGAAATGGCCGAAAATTGCAAAAAACGAAAAATTTACTCCAAATTTTGTGTTTTTTACACATAAATGGTTATAACTCCGCAACGAAATGATATTTTTTTACCAGATTTGATACGCTGATGTCTGAGCAGAGTCTGAGGCAATACAAAAAAATGGTATGCCTGCACCACTAGTTGGCCTCATAATTGAACAAAACCTTTGACGTTGAGCTAGCACAATGGTCATACAACAGTTTTTTTCACTAAACTTAAGTGTATAGCCATGATACTAGCTAGATGTAACACATTCATGACGTTGCATGCACAAGTTTTTCATAGCGCCACCTAGTGGTTATTTGTTATTTTGACTTAAAAATACTGCAACCTTATATCTAAAATCATGAGTCATCGTGGATTATGCCTTTCATGGCTTTGAGTATAATCATTGGTGGATTGCAATTCACTCCCTAGCAACCAATCAGAATACCCTAGCAACCATTTAGCATGAGCTGTATCTTTGTATCAGAACATCGTAGAGATATGGGGTTCGGCTCGTTTGACTTTTTTACACTATTTTAACATTTTGTGACCCAAGTTTTGCCACTGTAAGCACCACAAACATTTCCTTCAGTGTTCTATTTGTCAATGCTTCGTGAGAAGAGAGGGAGACATTTCACTGAATGATAGCACCTTTTTTGCTGATGACTTTGAACAGGTGTGTGAGGTAGCTTATTTTTTATAATTTATTTTGTACAATTCAGCAAAACTACACAGGCATGCCCTGAAAGGTCTTAAGGTCCCAAATCGCTTGAACCCGACTCAATGGCCTTGTAATTCAACTAAACATGGCCATTTCTGAATTGTATTTAACGGTATAAATCTGAAAAACTAATTCTCGTTAACAAATTATCAGAATGACTTAACATTAAGGATGTGACATGTTTGTCCTATAGGTGCACCTGTGTGTAAGCTACATAGTCTGTCTGAACCGTTTCTGACCATCTCTTACGTTTTTCTGGATGTGATGTGGTGTATCAGCCTGGTCGACGACATCTGACATGTTGTATGTGCTTTAATGCCTTAAAACGCGTCGCCCAGCCCAAACCGTAAGTCGTAGAAACTTGCCACTTGGTCAACTGGTTGTATATTAGCAGGCTACTCAGATACAGTGAATCAGCCAAATCGGCCCATAGGTGGCGCTATAGCAATGCCCGACGCGTTGGGGCTCATAACTCCTAAACCGGACATCCTACACTCAAGTGTTTGGTATCATTGTAATCCCTGGCTCCAAACTTAAAAAATGTATATCTCCGATTTCATTTCCGGTATGCAAATTTTTTCGCTAATTTGCATAATATGCATTTCAAGCCAAAATGAACTAGTCCTAGGTTTTTCGCCCGATCGGAATCGTTCCAACGCAGGAGAAATCTGTGGAGTGAGTAGGTAAATAATTATCGAACAGAATGTGTAATTTCGCTTCAGTGTCACTAAGGGGCGCCAAAATTCAATACCGGAAGTAGACTATCTCCAGGAAAATGGCTATAACTCGTGAACGGTTAGAGATATCTTAACGCGGTTTGGTACACATGTGTATCAGCTCACTCCCGGGTCACAGGAAAAAATACGCGGATTTTGGCCACTAGGTGGCGCTATAATAAGCTTGAGGTCGAAAATGGCTATCACTACACAACCGTAAGCCCGATACACTTCATATTTGGTATGGTGTGTCTTTGTGCAATGTACCATGAGGCTATAGAAGGACATTGGCGTATCTGCAAAAACATGGCCGTCTTCGGCCAATGAATTGTGAGGGCTGATTTGACAGGGTTAACGAAGGTCGATCGGAACGACACTCACTGTGCTTGTTCGTGTACTGCTCCAGAAGGTCTGTAAGAATTATGGTGTCATTTGGCCACTAGGGGGCGTAATACCGTATTTCGGTGCCTGTATCACGTGACGTTTGACATACACACACAAACATGACATCATATGATAGATCGGTTCATGACGAAAAACTTTGCCTCTTGAAGCGTTGCTGTCAATCAAACGGTTCGTTAGTTATTGGCGATAACGTTCAAACCTACTTTTGCGAAGTAGTCCTAGGTTTTTCATCCGATCTGAACCTAACGAAAGCTGATTGATTCTGTGGAGTGAGAATATGAATAATTATCGAAAAAAAGTTGAAATTTGTATTCAAACACGCAAGGAGTGGCCAAAAACCGAACTGGGCGGAGCTTAAAACATTTAAACGGCCATAACTCGAGAGGCGTTTGAGATATCATGATGGGGCTTGAATCATATGTGTAGGCCATCGGTCTAAGGTCGTGATATAAAAAGCTCGCCGATTGGACACTAGATGGCGCTATAACGGGGAAAATGGCACTAAATACTGTGATTATGCAATGGTTGCAACTTTCACGCCTATAACTTTATCTGTGGTCAAGAGATTTTCATGGGAGTTATTTTTTTAGCATCCTGAATTGTTTCCGAGTCCTACGATACCAAGCATGCCAGGTTTCGCCTTACGGTTAGTTCTGCACAGCAAAAATAGCACTTACAAAACATGCGCGAATAACTCTGCGAGGATTATTCCGATCGACTTTAAACGACCATAGGAAGAACATTGCATTACCTTCTGAACAAAAAAGTCTATTGGCGTTATGTTAAAATTTCTATCAGAAATGGCAGAAAATTGCAAAAAACGAAAAATTACCTCAACATTTTGTGTTTTTTACACATAAATGGTTATACCTCCGCAACGAAATGACATTTTTTCACCAGATTTGATACGCTGATGGCTGAGCAGAGTCTGAGGCAATACCCAAAAAATAATATGCCTGCACCACTCGTTGGCCTCATAATTGAACAAAACCTTTGACATTGAGCGAGCCCAATGGTCTTACAACTGTTTTTTTCACTAAACTAAAGTGTTCAGCCATGATACTAGCTAGATGTAACAAAGTCATGAACTGACGTTGCATGCACAATTTTGTCGTAGCGCCACCCTGTGGTTATTTGTTATTTTCACTTAAAAGTGAGTAGAGAGCAGAGAAATTTCACTGAATGAGAG
The DNA here is from genome assembly GCF_030506205.2 of Paramisgurnus dabryanus. Lineage (NCBI taxonomy): Eukaryota > Metazoa > Chordata > Actinopteri > Cypriniformes > Cobitidae > Paramisgurnus > Paramisgurnus dabryanus. The sequence goes on along the minus strand of NC_133343.1, from coordinate 40,720,087 downwards.
CTGTTTTTTTGCTGATAGCTAATGTATTTAAGGTTGTATATTCGCCAAACGTATGCGTAATGACACAGTACTTGGTAATTCTGATGGCAGTCAGGACCTGAGGGAGCCTGCAGTTTTGTTGCACCAACACCTAGTGGTCGGAAGCATATTTTAGAAACCTAAATCTTTGGCTGCAGTCACCGTATTTTCATGGGACTTTTTTCACAGGAGTCCTGAATTGTTGCAGAGTCCAACGATACCAAACATGCCAGGTTTTGCCTTATGCTTAGTCCTGGAGTTATCAGAACACAATTAAGGAGGACATTAAATAAGTCAAGCATTATCTTTCCAGCTGTGTTTGCTGTCCACTGTAGGTCCTTGCGGTTTGCTGCGCTGCTGTGTGTGTGCCTTATGTGCATGTCTGCAGTCTGTTTACACCATTGCACCATACCACGACTCAATGGCCTTGTAGTTCAACTAAACACGGCCATTTCTGAATTGTATGTTACGGTATAAATCTGAAAAACTAATTCTCGTTAACAAATTATCTGAATGACTTAACATTAAGGACGTGACATATTTGTCCTATAGGTGCACCTGTGTGTAAGCATACATATTCTGTATGAACCGTTTCTGACCATCTCTTTCGTTTTTCTGCATGCAATGTGGTGTATCAGCCTGGTCGACGACGTCTGACGTCTCTGACGTGCTTTAATGCTCGAAACCCGGTAAATGCTGCTTGCAGCTTTAATTATTATTATTTTTCCGCCTTAAAACGCGTTGCCCAGGCCAAACCGTAAGTCGTAGAAACTTGCCACTTGGTCAACTGGTTGTATATTAGCAGGCTACTCAGATACAGTGAATCAGCCAGATAGGCCCATAGGTGGCGCTATAGCAATGCCCGACGCGTTGGGCCTCATAACTCCTAAACCAAACATCAGACACTCAAGTGTTTGGTATCATTGTAATCCCTGGCTCCAAACTTAAAAAATGTATATCTTCGATTTCATTTCCGGTATGCAAATTTTTTCGCTAATTTGCATAATATACATTTAATGCCAAAATGAACTAGTCCTAGGTTTTTCGCCCGATCAGAATGGTTCCAACGCAGGAGAAATCTGTAGAGTGAGTAGGTAAATAATTATCGAACAGAATTTGAAATTTCGCTTCAGGGTCACTAAGGGGCGCCAAAACTCCATACAGGAAGTAGCCTATCGTCACTGAAATGGCTATAACTCGTGAACGGTTTGAGATATCTCAACGAGGTTTGGTACACATATGTACCAGCACACTCCGAGGTTACAGTAAAAAAACTGCACATTTTCACCACTAGGTGGCGCTATAAAAGGCTTGAGTTCAGGAATGGCTATTACTACACAACAGTTAGCCCGATACACTTAATATTTGGTATGGTGTGTCTTTGTGCCATGTACCATGAGGGTCTAGAAGGACATTGGCGTATCTCCAAAAACATGGCCGTCATCAGCCAATGAATTTTGAGGACTGATTTGACAGGGTTAACAAAGGTCAATCGGAACGAAACGCACTGTGGTTGTTCGTGTACTGCTCCTGAAGGCCTGTAAGAATTATGGTGTCATTTGGCCACCAGGGGGCGTAATACTGTATTTCGGTGCCTGTATCACGTGACGTTTGACATACACACACAAACATGACATCATATGATAGATCGGCTCATGATGAAAAACTTTGCCTCTTGAAACGTTGCTGTAAATGAAACGGTTCGTTAGTTATTGGCAATAACGTTCAAACCTACTTTTGCGAACTAGTCCTAGGTTTTTCGCCCGATCTGAACCTAACCAAGGCTGATTGATTCTGTGGAGTGTGAATATGAATAATTATCAAAAAAAAGTTGAAATTTGTATTCAAACACGCAAGGAGTAGCCAAAAACCGAAATGGGCGGAACTTAAAACATTCAAACGGCCATAACTCAAGAGGTGTTTGAGATATCATCATGGGGCTTGAATCATATGTGTAGGCTATCGGTCTAAGGTTGTGATATAAAAAGCTTGCTGATCGGAGACTAGATGGCGCTATAACGGGGAAAATGGCACTAAATACTGTGATTATGCAACGGTTACACGTATATAAGCCTATAACTTTATCTGTGATCAACAAATTTTCATGGTCGTTGTTTTTGTATGATCCTGAATTGTTTTCGAATCCTATGATACCAAGAATGCCAGGTTTTGAGTTACGGTACGACCAGAACTGCGTTTTAGATCATAAAAAACAATCACTAATATCTTCGTAACCGTAAATCCTATCGACTTGAAATCACCATAGGAAGAACATTACTTAACCTTCTGAACAAAAAACTTTATTGGCGTTATTATAAAATATTCATCAGAAATGGTCAAAAAATGCGAAAAACCAAAATTTACATAAAATGTTAATGTATTCAAGGTTGTAGCTTCAAAAAACCTATGCGTAATGACACGGTGCTTGGTAATTGTGATGGCATTCAGGACCTGAGGGAGTATGCACAATTTCGTTTGCAGCGGCACCTAGTGGTCGGATGCATAGTTTACATGCCAATAGTCAATGTATTTTAATGGGACTTGTTTCATAGGAGTCCTGAATTGTTACAGAGTCCAATGATACAAAACATACCAGGTTTCGCCTTACGCTTAGTCCTGGGGTTACCAGAACACAATTCAAGAGGACATTAAATAAGTCAAGCATAATCTTTGTAGCCGTTTTTGCTGTCCACTGTACGTTCTTGCAGTCTGCTTGCCTGCTGTGTGTGTGTTGTATGTGCACGTGCGCAGTCTGTTTGAACCATTGCTGATTATACCACAACTCAATGGCCTTGTAGTTAAACTAAACAAGGACTTTTTTGAATTGTATGTTACTGTATAAATCTGAAAATTACTATTTCTATTCTATTCTGCTCAACAGTTTATTCAAATTACTTTACATTAAAGACGTTACATGTTTGTCCTATAGGTGCACATGTGTGTAAGTATACATAGTCTGTATGAACCGTTTCTGAACATCTCTTTTAGTGTTGGTTATTTAGCTGCTTGTGCATGTATAAGATTTGCATAGTTACATAGTTTGTTTGTAACAAACTGAAGAGATTGCTGATCCAGAGACCAGAACGCCTCAATCTGAAATGCCCCAAGGCATTTCCATCTTTGCTAGGAAATTCATGCTCTTGTGATTTTAACTCAAAACTCAATAACTAAAAAACTCAGCTCACAGAATCTGTGTTAGTTTAAGTTTGTCACTCCTAACATTAACATCAAGAGGATAAGGTTTTACCCTGCAGAAGTATTTTGTTTTAGACAGATATTAAAGGTAATGGCTCAATTAAAGTACTGTGTAAAAAGTACCTGCTGTACATTAAAAAACTAGGCTATTAATAAACCTTTTTTAATAGCTATTAATAAACCTTTAAATACAATTTATATTTAATTAGGAGATAAGCTATTATTTTGACAAATGCGACAGGCCATCATTTGTCCCGTATTTCAGAGTGAGAAAGTTGGCAACCCTAGGCAGTCAGGACCTGAGAAAGCATGCACAGATTCGTTGCAGCACCACCTAGTGGTCGGACGCATATTTTACACGTCAATAACTGTGGCTTGCAGTCAACGTACACATTATTCAAGTCCCGTGATGATATCTCAAACCCCTCTTGAGTTATGGCCGATTAAATGTTTTAAGCTCCGCCTATTTACGGTTGTGGCCACTACTTTCAGGTATTAATACAAATTTCAACTTTTTTAGAATTATTTATAGTCACACTCCACAGAAATCAGCCTTGGTTAGGTTCGGATAAGGCAGAAACCTAGGACTATTTTGCAAAAGTAGGTTTTTAAGGTTATTACCAATAACTAACAAACCGTTTGATTGACAGCAACACTTCAACGGGAAAGTTGTTAAACATGAGCAGATCTTGATGTCATGTTTGTGTGTGTATACCAACTGTCACGTGATACAGGCAGTCAAATATGGTATTATGCCCACTAGTGGCCAAATCACATGGCAAAATCACACCATTATTTTTACAGGCCTTCAGAAGCAGTACATGAAGAAGCACAGTGTGTTTCATTTTGATCAACTTTCGTTAACCCTGTAAAATCAGTTCTCAGCCTTCATTGGCCAATGATGGCCATGTTTTTGGAGATATGCCAATGTCCTAGACCCTCATGGTACATTGCACAAAGACAAACCATACCAAATATTAAGTGTGTATGGGGCTAAGGGTTGCATAGTTATAGCCATTTCCAAACTCAAGCCTATTATAGCGCCACTTAGTGGCCAAAATCCGCATCTTTTTACTGTGACCCCAGAGTGACCTGCTACACATGTGTACCAAACCTTTGAATATGCTGTTCTTACTTTCCTTTTATAAGTGTATTGTTTTGCTTATAGACATTTTGTATTATTTTTAGGTGCTTTGTAACAATGAACATTGTGAAAAGTATTATATAAATAAACTTGATTTGAGTTAAACAACTATGCAACATTTTATGAAAATCTTTTAATGTATTGTTTTAAACAGTAAAAAGTTTACTTTTTTAATGTTGTATTTAAATCACTAGATGGCAGCAGAGTAGCTCTAACTTGCTTATTGTAATCCTTTCTCAGAAGAAAAAACAAGGGGCCTCATTTATCAACATTGCGTAGAAAATGTTCTATTTTTGTACCTACGAATGAAATTTAGAATGTGCCTAAGTACAAAAAAATCGGGATTTATCAAACGTGCGCACGTGGTTCATACGCACATCAGTAAGTAATCCTTGATGATAAATCCCACTTGTTCTTAAGCACCATGCTCGTGCACGTTCATAGTCATTTGCATTCCGAAACGCCTCCAATAAACCATATATGGTGACAACACCTCTCGTTATATGTCACGTGGTTGTGCTTTTTCCCTCATCGCAATAATGACAAAGAGAGCGTTACAATAGGAATTTTTTACAGACACAGACATTGAGTTACTGGTGGATGAGGTTAAATCCTAATAACACATCCTGTTTGGTTTACTTAGTGCGGGAGGAATGACTAACAAAAGAAAACAAATCTGCATGGGAACATGCTACCAGTGAGTTTAATTCCGTTGAATATGAGGAGAGAACACTTCCAGAAATAAAAAAAGTGGTTTGACATTAAATTATCAGCAAAAAAAAAAACGCGTCACAGCACACCGACGCGAAACGAGTGCAACTGGAGGAGGACAGACAACTTTCCACCTTGGACAGCAGCATATAACCAGCATCATTGGCGCGATCTTTGAAAACGCGCTACCGGCGGAATGGATTATTTGCCAAGTCTTCAAATAACGCAAGATAAGCCATTGCACTGTGTCAAGCATTTGTCGGAGACTTCATTTATACAAATCACATGTAGAGCTTTCACAGATACAGATAAATATCACAAATAAATCATTATACTTATTTGCTGTTACCATACTGACATTAATCATTTTTTAACTGCTTGTAGATAAAAAAATAGACACTTCTTTACTCACTGGAACTGGGTCCTATGTAGTATCGCTATTCTACCACTAGATGCTCTGCGTACGCATACTCAGAGGTGTGCTTATATTACACACATTTCTACGTATAAGTGCAATTTGATAAATACCACAATTTGCGTAAAACTGTTCCTACGCACACTTTACGCACACTTCTGTGCGTACGCACGTTTGATAAATGAGGCCCAAGGTATTTTGAAGAATGTTTATATCAGAGGCAGACACTACTTAAGTATTTTTACTTTCTACATAAAAGTAAATTTTTATGTAGTTGTATTTTTTCAGTGTTTTTCTTTGGAAAACATACATTCCAAAGCATATTATCATAATTTTACTCCAATACATTTCATAATTTCAATGTTTTGGTTTATATTTAATATTTTAGTACATTAAACATCTAGTAATTTGTTTAGTTTTACTTAAGTAAAAAGTACTTTTGTACTTTTACTCAAGAAAGCAGAAGTACACAATTTTTATGTTGTTAGGTATTAAATCAATTTTAATATGCAATATAAAAAGAAATACACATTATGATTCTATGTTTTAGAATGTAGTGAACATTTTTTGTAAAGTAAAAAAAAAATACTCAAAGTACTGTCTGTTTTTGGTTTATATTCAAAAGACTTTGGTTTTTATTTATTTGCATTGTATGAACACAACATAAATGTCAATAAGTCAACAAGTCAATAGGGACTCAAAATGTTTGTTTATCCAAATTATTCTACATCTTTTCTGCTAGAGATTTATTTCTAGACACACAATCCTGTCAAGCAGTCTGATACCAGTATGGTGACTCACTTATTCCCCAGTAACATTAGGTGTTAAGGAGTAGGTGTCAGGATTAGGTGTGGGGAACAGGTTATTAAGATGTTATGATTATTCACCACTAACATTATGTGTGGAGAAGGGGTTAGATATTATAATCAGCATGTAAAATAATTTAAAAATACGCATTAACAAGTTAGTGATACTAATTAATTTAAACAAGGATTTCCATTGTTTATGTGTTGACATAGCAAAGTGTTTGTATTAATAAATAGAAGTACATATTAAATAAAATATTTTTGTGGTGTATGGAAAATATTTTTAATGCGAAAATATAGAAATTCATAAATTAAATCAAAACACTTGAACATTAAAAATGGTTTAGTACAGAAAATTAAATAATAATAATTTAATAATAATAATAAATTCCTCATGTGTTCTGTCATTTAAAAAATATATAAAGGAATAGAAAAAGGTACATTTTGCACTGAAAGGGTTTGAATTCAAAAATACTCTAATGTTTTTGTAATAAAACACAGGTAAATAATAAAAACACTTTGTAAGTATAAAACAATATTCATTCATTCATTCATATATATGGAAGTGTTAAACACTACTACACACAAAATTAAATGAGGAACAATAGGGTTTTTCTACTCAGTTGCTTGAAAATAAATCCAGGAATGGGGTTAACAAAATGAGTTGAATTATTCAACCAATATGTTATCACCAACTATAAAGAAGAACATATAACAAACTACATTTCATACATTTACAAATAATACTAAGTACTTGACGTTTGATAAAAAATGTTCAGTAGTGGTGTTGTCAATTTGCTGAAATGTAAATGTTTTGTTATTAAACTTCATTTATCATTATTACTTGGTTAAAAATGATCTTAGTGCTATGAGAACAAATGTGGCTTATCTGCTTAAGATTTCTGTGGAAGTACATCATATACCCATATGGATATACCCCATTGGATGAAATTGTAATAAAAGGCTTTTTATATATTTATTAATTTCCAATGCATTGAAAAAAATTAAAGTATACAAAATATAATATCACAAGGTAAACAGATGGATGATGGAAGTAGGAAGGGAGCAAAGGATGACTCATATCACAGGCAGGATCAAGGCCCATTGCAAACCTGATGCAGATGAGAGGTACAATATGAGGTGAACTGAAGCCTGTTAGTCAAGTTGAAAACAATGTTGATCTAAATGAAGATGATGAATAACACTTAGCCCTGGATAAGAAAATTGGAGCTGAGTGTGACCAATTGCCTTCAGTCAACAGTCAAAGATGATGATGATGATGGTGATGTAATTATAACAAAGATGATGATGTCATCAAAGCAACATAAGACATTTGGTGAATCTGTAAATAATAAGATTCTGATTAGAACAGAATGTTATAGATTGGACATGTTAATACAATAAAAGTCGACCAATCTTGCCTTCAGTCAACAGTCAAAGATGATGATGATGATGATGATGATGGTGATGTAGTTATAACAAAGATGATGATGGTGATGTAGTTATAACAAAGAAGATGATGATGATGTAGTTATAACAAAGATGATGATGTCCTCAAAGCAACATAAGACATTTGGTGAATCTGTAGATAATAAGATTCTGATTAGAACAGAATGTTATAGATTGGACATGTTAATACAATAAGAGTCAACCAAACTTGCCTTCAGTCAACAGTCAAAGATGATGATGGTGATGTAGTTATAACAAAGATGATGATGTCATCAAAGCAACATAAGACATTTGGTGAATCTGTAAATAATAAGATTCTGATTAGAACAGAATGTTATAGATTGGACATGTTAATACAATAAAAGTCGACCAATCTTGCCTTCAGTCAACAGTCAAAGATGATGATGATGATGATGATGATGGTGATGTAGTTATAACAAAGATGATGATGGTGATGTAGTTATAACAAAGAAGATGATGATGATGTAGTTATAACAAAGATGATGATGTCCTCAAAGCAACATAAGACATTTGGTGAATCTGTAGATAATAAGATTCTGATTAGAACAGAATGTTATAGATTGGACATGTTAATACAATAAGAGTCAACCAAACTTGCCTTCAGTCAACAGTCAAAGATGATGATGATGATGGTGATGTAGTTATAACAAAGATGATGATGGTGATGTAGTTATAACAAAGATGATGATGGCGATGTAGTTATAACAAAGATGATGATGTCCTCAAAGCAACATAAGACATTTGGTGAATCTGTAGATAATAAGATTCTAATTAGAACAGAATGTTATAGATTGGACATGTAAATACAATAAAAGTCGACCAATCTTGCCTTCAGTCAACAGTCAAACATGATGATGATGATGATGATGATGATGGTGATGTACTTATAACAAAGATGATGATGGTGATGTAGTTATAACAAAGATGATGATGATGATGGTGATGTAGTTATAACAAAGATGATGATGTCCTCAAAGCAACATAAGACATTTGGTGAATCTGTAGATAATAAGATTCTGATTAGAACAGAATGTTATAGATTGGACATGTTAATACAATAAAAGTCGACCAATCTTGCCTTCAGTCAACAGTCAAAGATGATGATGATGATGGTGATGTATTTATAACAAAGATGATGATGGTGATGTAGTTATAACAAAGATGATGATGGCGATGTAGTTATAACAAAGATGATGATGTCCTCAAAGCAACATAAGACATTTGGTGAATCTGTAGATAATAAGATTCTAATTAGAACAGAATGTTATAGATTGGACATGTAAATACAATAAGAGTCAACCAAACTTGCCTTCAGTCAACAGTCAAAGATGATGATGATGATGATGATGATGATGATGATGGTGATGTAGTTATAACAAAGATGATGATGTCCTCAAAGCAACATAAGACATTTGGTGAATCTGTAGATAATAAGATTCTGATTAGAACAGAATGTTATAGATTGGACATGTTAATACAATAAGAGTCAACCAAACTTGCCTTCAGTCAACAATCAAAGATGATGATGATGATGGTGATGTAGTTATAACAAAGATGATGATGATGATGTAGTTATAACAAAGATGATGATGTCCTCAAAGCAACATAAGACATTTGGTGAATCTGTAGATAATAAGATTCTAATTAGAACAGAATGTTATAGATTGGACATGTAAATACAATAAAAGTTGACCAATCTTGCCTTCAGTCAACAGTCAAACATGATGATGATGATGATGATGATGATGATGGTGATGTAGTTATAACAAAGATGATGATGTCCTCAAAGCAACATAAGACATTTGGTGAATCTGTAGATAATAAGATTCTGATTAGAACAGAATGTTATAGATTGGACATGTTAATACAATAAGAGTCAACCAATCTTGCCTTCAGTCAACAGTCAAAGATGATGATGATGATGGTGATGTAGTTATAACAAAGATGATGATGGTGATGTAGTTATAACAAAGAAGATGGGGATGATGTAGTTATAACAAAGATGATGATGTCCTCAAAGCAACATAAGACATTTGGTGAATCTGTAGATAATAAGATTCTGATTAGAACAGAATGTTATAGATTGGACATGATAATACAATAAAAGTCGACCAATCTTGCCTTCAGTCAACAGTCAAAGATGATGATGATGATGGTGATGTAGTTATAACAAAGATGATGATGTCCTCAAAGCAACATAAGACATTTGGTGAATCTGTAGATAATAAGATTCTGATTAGAACAGAATGTTATAGATTGGACATGTTAATACAATAAAAGTCGACCAATCTTGCCTTCAGTCAACAGTCAAACATGATGATGATGATGATGATGATGATGGTGATGTAGTTATAACAAAGATGATGATGTCCTCAAAGCAACATAAGACATTTGGTGAATCTGTAGATAATAAGATTCTGATTAGAACAGAATGTTATAGATTGGACATGATAATACAATAAGAGTCAACCAAACTTGCCTTCAGTCGACAGTCAAAGATGATGATGATGATGATGATGGTGATGTAGTTATAACAAAGATGATGATGTCCTCAAAGCAACATAAGACATTTGGTGAATCTGTAGATAATAAGATTCTGATTAGAACAGAATGTTATAGATTGGACATGTTAATACAATAAGAGTCGACCAAACTTGCCTTCAGTCAACAGTCAAAGATGATGATGGTGATGTATTTATAACAAAGATAATGATGTTATCAAAGCAGCATAAGAGATTTGGTGAATCTGTAGATAATAAGAATTTTAATAGAACATTATGGGGTGGTTTCCCAGACAGGGATTAGCTTAAACCAGGACTAGGCCTTAGTTTAATTAGGAAATATAACCAGCTTTCACAAGCATGCCTTACTAAGAGCATTGCTTTTGTGTATTTTGAGGCAAAACAAAGGGTACTGGTGTATTTTAAGATATGTCAGTGCAAGTTGTTTTCATTTTTGACAGTGCTTAAACATTTATTAGTCTAGGACTAGTCTTATCCCTGTCCGGGAAACCGCCCCTTAAAGCCTACATGTATGTTGCATTCATGCTCAATATAAACATTTTTTATATTTAATCACAATACTTTTGTAACACAAACATACATTATATATTGGACATATATAATATAATAATATCAATTTAAAGTCATGGCCAAAATATAAATATATATATATATATATATATATATATATATATTTACCTGATTATTACTATTTGAAGATTTGTGGTATAGATGAGACTGAACTAGCAAATTTTGACAAAGATTTTTCAAAGTTAACATTTTTTGTTGTTTTTTTTCTTTAAGATTACATACACATTCATGACATGTATATAGGAATTACAAATATATTTAAAGGAAATAAATGAAAGAAGTTAATAAAGATAATACTTGAATGATTGAATTAATGAAATAATTAATGAATTAATGAATGAAAGAAAATAAAAAGAAATAGTAATTCATAAAACAGAAAAGAATACATTGAATAATAGTATACATTTTGAGTAGGATTTACATACATATTATTAAAGTTATTTAATAAATTACCTTATTATTTTAAAGATAAAAAATATGTATAGATTAAATAAAATTCTACATGGACCTAACAACCAGTAATCATAAAAAAACAATGCTGCCTTTACATGTGTGTGGAAATGTGCTGATTATGCTGCATTTGCACTGCACACATTAAACAAAAAAGTAGTAATAATAATATTTAGTTCACATGATTATTTGATTGGAGTACAGGAAAATACTTCACTGCATATGATCTGCTGACCAAAAGTAAAGTTACTTAACTTCTGTTTTTTTTATAAAGGCTACATCCAAACACCAGTCAGATCCAATAATGACATATATGTAGTCAGTCATCACACATAAGCCATATGTCATGGGCTGCGTTCTCCAAAACTACCTTAACGCTACGTCGTTCTTAAGTTGTACCTTAAGCTGTACCTTATCGCTAATACGTGTTTTCCGAAACGTTCTTAGTTACGTATACCTTCTGTAAGTCATACGTTCGGAAGGTTGGTCTGGAGCACTCTTAGCTATACCTTATCCCACATGACTCCACTATAGGGACCATCACTTTCATAAAAGCTTACATTGCAGTATATATAACTAAATATTTGTAAAAAAAAAAAAAGTTGCAATACACTCTGTGTTTAATTTGGAAAATATTTTATATTTAAAGAATAAAACATTCACATAATTAGACCTCATTACATTGATGGTTGTTTTTTTTCCAAAGGGACATCAGCTGCGAACTATTAAATGCTACAGGCTTAAGAAACTATTTAAAAAATATATTTTGGGTGGAGGAGTTGGTGAAACTATGGCAGCTATACAGCGAATCCTATTTCATTTGTGCATTTCATATCCGTTAAATCTTAGTCTACCGGCTAGTATTTTAGCTGCATAAATAAATCGGGTAAAATTACAAAAAAAAAACTAATTATGATTATTAATATTAATTCGACTTTGCATCGAAGTTTTTTAATGTTTTCTAACTTTAAGGCAACTGCATGCCATATTCTTTATAAACATTCAAAATAAACTGCGCATTTGATTACTACTTGTAGGTCAACAAAATTTCCACATTAAAACTAATCAAAGCTAAAATCTTAAGCAATCATACTATATATTTATAGGCTATTATATAATATATATATTTATATGTTATATTTGAAGTAGACAGAAATGCGTCCATTAAGCTTTATCCGCATTGTAACCACGCTGCTTGCGCATCCAGTGTCCAAGCACAATAAACGCGTGAACTAATGAAAAACAACAGTTTGTTTTTATATATTTTAAGTGTGATGCACAGCCAAGTACGTGCACGACCCACTTTATTCCGCTGTGCAACGCACTTATTGGGAAGTTGGAACCCCTAATATAAATGAACCTTTCAAGTGAATGCATAGCGGGTGCATTGGAGCAGTTTAAACATGATACGTTTAGAAATAAAGTTGCGGGTTTTGCACGGGTTTGATATAAAATATAGAAGGTTGAATTTAGTTGTTTGCAATTTGAAATATTTTTTACCAGATATTCCTAATAAATTTAACTTGAACTATTTCTAAAATGTTTCTTTAATAAAGAACACCGCTATCTCATAACGCAGCGAAACCTATTACATGAAGTGAATAATTGATTGTCGAGCAATCGATATCAACCTATTCAGCACGTCCACCATGGACAGCACCCGCTAAGGTCGAACTTAAGAAGGTTTACCTTAAGCAACATCCTAAGGTATAGTTCGGAGAACACACGTAGGAAAGGTATACTTGTAGTTAAGGTTTAACTTAAGAGTCTTCGTAGCGCGCTAAGAGACAACGTTATCGGAGAACGCAGCCATGTTTTATATTGATGACTTTTCTTCTGTCTGTTATGGTTTGTCATGTTCAGTAAAAGACTGTTAATGGATATTCACATTTCATGTCTTTTAAACAATGAATTTCATTATATTAAATGCACATAAAGATGAAGACACAGGTGATCAGAACATAAATCAACATAGACAGTTATTATCAGGTTTACATATTCTTGTTTATAACAAATGAAACTTATGGATGTTTAACAAAAATAGGGGCTTGATATAAAAGAAACTGGCAGCATAATCTAAGTTAAAGAGAAGAAGTTAATGGATGCTTCGCAGAAGCTGTGTAATTGATGTCATTTAAGAAGGATATATACAAATTATTTTAAATGAAAATTATGAAAGCACATGAATTATAAAAAAACTTGTTTCCAATAGCATATGAAAAATAATGAATACATAAATGTATGTATATATATATATATATATATATATATATATATATATATATATATATATATATATAAATTCATACTCACAATAATTCCAATAGCATGTGAAGGCAGCAAAAATTCCCACAGGGGCCGTCCATGTTTTAAGCCCTACCCCTGTATCCACCCCCCCCCCCCCATTGTGCTGGACGATTCTTTTGCAATGATTGTACTACAATACTTTTTGATGTAAGTTTACATGTTTTCACCATTCACTTTATCCAAAACAATGTTTTCAGGTCTTTACATTACCTACAAAAACTTCATTAGTGGCATAAATGTGTACAGTCTATCCGCATCATAACCTGTTTCACTTATGATTAAGATTTCTTAAATTTTTAGATTTACATGATTTCAAATGCCTTTGTCTTTCGGGCACATTAAAATAGCCACTTAAGCACAATGCAGTCATGATCACTAAAGTATGTTTGCATTATGTAAACCTTGATTTTATTCAACTCAATATCTTTTATGTAAACATGGTCAATCAATGTGCCATTTTCAGTTGTTACACTTTTAACAAGTTGTGTGAAACCAAACTGTTGCATGACATCATGAATATTTGATTTATTGAAAAGGTTTTCATTGAAATCTCCAAGAATTATTTTGCCACCTGGTAATCTGTTGATTTCATTGATCAAATTAGTCAACTTCTCTTTAAACAATGGCACGTTATATGATGGTGGTCTATATACAACTGCCACAGTTGTCTTTAAATGTTCAATCCTGCACATTACACATTCAATGTTAATACATGGTAAATCAAATACACTAACATTTACATTTTCTTTGTGATAAACAGCCACACCACCATGATCTTCTTTCTTTAGTTTTGCAAAAACATCTTCACTTGTATCATATGCAACACTTCGTGCTTTGTCGTGAAAATAGTATCCTGAAAGACTGATATCATTTTGAAAATGGTTTGGTTTTAACCATGTCTCTGTTACACAAATCATATCTGCTTGAAAATATCTACTGTCATGTCGAATATCTGAGATATGTGGAATGAGCCCTTGCACATTGTGTAACATCATTTGAAATGTTAATCTTTCTGTTGTTTCACATGGAACAATGAATGGTGGCATACTCTGTAAAGTTTGTTGAATGTTATCCTTTGCAAAAATAACTTTCTCTTTGAAATCTTCTATTATCAGTCCATCAAGAGAAGTCACACGGCTTAATGCAACATAAGCTTGTCCTGGAGCAAATATCTTTTTCATTGACACAACAGCTTTGTTCATTGTCAAACCTTGTACTTTGTGAACTGTACATGCGTACGAAAGTTTCAGTGGATACTGTATTCTGATGCCCCCAGCACTTGTGACTTTTTCTTCTGCAGGTTCAATTGCTGTACTTTTCTGCAATTCCGGTTTTAAGCATATGTTTTTACTTCTGGCTTCTTTACCAATTCTTTCATCATTAAATTCAATATATATTTTTGATGGAAATGTTTCATCATCATCATAACAAAATTCTTTAATTGTCCCAAATATTCCATTCACAAGACCATCAGAAACATTAATGTTTTTCAGTAGCATTACTCGAGCATCAACAGCTAACTCGAGAGATTTCTCTAAAGAACTATTTTGAATTCTGACATGAAACCCGTCTTTTCTTTCCATTCGGCCAGTTTTAGCATTTCTGTCGTAATCTTGAGCATTTACAGTAACTGTTTCAGAGCACAATTTACACAGCATCTTTATGTTATAATCATCAACTTCGCTGTTAGTGGCATAAATGTGGATATCTGTGCTATCATTTCCATCACCAGTTTCACATTGTTTAAGCATAGCAACATCTTCTTCAAGCAGTGGTTCACCTTTTTTATGTACTCTCAAACGATTTAATAATTCTGCAAAGCCTTTGTCCTTCTGTCTCATAATCTCTGTAAGCTCAACAAAACTAAAGTTAGTTTCCCAAAGATTGACACTGTTCACTGGTTCAGTGTAAAGTGGTTTTCCTTTAACAGGAGAAAGCTGATAAAAATCTCCTACTGCTATTACACAGACTTTACCAAATGCAGAATAATCCCAAGTTTGTTTGATTTGTCTTAGTCTTCCATGAATGTATGCTAGAAGTTTATGATCAACCATTGATATTTCATCAATTATTAATATTTGCAACTTTCCAAATTTAGCTCTCAAAGTATTAATTTTTTCATCGCCAAGCGGTTGATATGGCAGTGAAACGTTAGTTCCAATAGAGAAAGTGCTGTGTATTGTAGCAGCATTGATATTGTAAGCAGCAACACCAGTCGGAGCTGTTAACAGCACGTGTGTCTCATCTGGATTATCTGACAGCTTTGAGAGGATGCGAGAGGTTTCATAATACATCGCTTTAATCAAAACTGATTTTCCAACACCTCCTGGACCAGATATGAATACATGAAATGGATCTGGATTTTCACCTTGTACTTTTGCTAAACACCATTGACGTACTTTATAAAAGATTTCTGACTGTTTTTCATTTAAAGAACGTAACAAAGGCATTGCATCTTGTTTTGTCATAGCAGATGGATTCTTTTCTATTCTGGAAACACCTTCATTTGGCAATAGATCAGGTATGACATTATCACCTTCCTCTGTTTCTATTTGTTGTCTATGCTCGAGACATTCTAAACGTTCAAGTTCTGTTTCTGGGCAAATTTCAGCCCAAGCATCTTCCATTGGTCCATGTTGTTGTAAATCATCTTGTGCCTTTTGTAGTGTATCTGCTTCTTTTTCAAATTTTGCCATGTTTGTGTCCACTATCACTTTTACAGACAGAAGCTGATTATTAATGCTTACAAATCCAGTCTCATAAAAATCCTCATGGGAACTGAAATTATGTGGTTTCAATTGGATTTGGAAAAAATGAGGCAAAAACAACTCCAAAATACTTTGATAATAATTGTCTGGATTTTTTGTAGGTGAAAAGCGAGCATAACGTACAACAGCAAAATCTGAGCGAGTTCTTTTCCTCACAAATCCCATGTCATTTTCCAATCTTACTTTGTCTGAACAGGAGCTTTCAGATTTACACAAAACTCTGTATTCTGATGCAAATGTGGCTAAACACATTTCATTAAATTCTTTTGTACTTGGGCGAGCTCTGTATCTGTCTGTGATGCTTTTCATCCATATGTCATCAGAGTCATTTTCTGCATATTCAGCTTTTTTCTGTATGACGTTTAAGGGTAAACTCATTTTTACTATATTAGGACCAGTTGGAATAAAGACCACTTTCCTTGATGCTTGTTGTAGTTTCATGTTTGTCAATCGATAAACACTCTCTTGTGCGGAGATTTCACGATTATGTAAAAACACACTTCCAAGTTTCCTTAAAGCCTGTTTTGCATCCAAATTGCCTTGATTATGTGCTTCTTTTTGTGCATTAGCCAGTAGCAGTCCCATTTCTCTTTCAGCTTTGGAAATGTAGGAAATGATATAAACAACACAAGAGTAAGCATCAACAACAAACTGTATGTCCATGTTTGCATTCCAGCAGCGTAACAGATCTGGATTATATTGATTTACCCACACATCACTTGGCTTTCTCTTCAGCAGAACATTTGTTTTTTTTGTCAGTTTGCTGTACGCTGCTTCAAATATGTTTTGATTTATATGAAGCAAATCAAACATAGAGTCAACTGAGTCAAATACAGCATCACTATTCAACAAACATTCTTTTACTTGTTTTAATATACCTTCAGCTAACTCATGTGATATTTCATTACAGTTGTTTGTATTTTTGCATTTACTTTCATGTTGTTTATCATCAGCTTTGTTTTTATCATTATCAGTGCAACTGCTTCTTGCAATGAAAGTTTTTTGGCTTGGTGGACGTGGAAAATTAAATCTACACACAGTTCCTTTCTTTTTACATGTTTTTGAATGTCTTTTGCTGTGCTGTTGAACACTGCTCACAATTTCATACATCTCATCTTCTTCAGATGGCATTTCACAAGTGATATACTTATCAACAAATGCTACAACATCTTTATCATCATCTCTGTCCACTTGAGGTGCGTTTTCAACCCAAAACAGACAATGTGTATGAGGAGACCCACGTTGCTGAAATTCTACACGATAGAAATAATCAACAACTTTTCCAATTGGTTGAGCTGGTGACATAATCACATCTTTAAGAAAGCAATGAAACCGATGATCAAACATACGAGCAGCAATTACTGGATTACGTTTCAGCATTCCACATCTCTCAGACCAGTCCAGTTCATCAATAGGAGTTTCACATCCCTCATGTCTAGCAATAGTCTGCAATAACTCTGGCCATCTCAAATCCGCTGATGAGAATGATGCGAAAAAAGAAGGCAATCCACATTGTCTCAAAATTGCAAATAAATTTTTTTGTATTGAGGACCAGAATACAGGGCTTCCTCTAATTGGCTTCAAGAATTTGTAACCCTCATCAAAATTCAAAATCTTTTGAAGTGATTCTTTATTTGTCAAAATCTCTGAAGAAATTTTTGTTTTACTCTTGCTATTATAGCCTTTCCTTAAAGCAATAGATACATTTGAAATAACTTGATTCAGCTCAGATAAATATTGCCCATAAAATATATAGTCTAGGTTTTGAGCAAAACGTCCATCTGCATTTAGAATTCTATTTTTCAAGTATTTACAAAGTGTTAGTTTTTCACGTCTTGACTCATGAAATGTTCCTGTTCCTTTTGGAAAGAGAACTGGAAAACATTTGGCTTCATTAGTTTCATCCATTAACATTCTCACAGGATTACTGCCCTCTGCTGGTGCAAGTGACATAATGCTTTCGAAATGCTGATCACACATTTCCTGTGCAATATCAACTGGTTCAAGACATGTGTCCATATATAAACCATGCTGTTGTCTATCATGAAGTGTCTCATCAGTCATCTCATCATCTTCATTCTCAGTTTTGTTCTCTGTTTCAACACACATCTCCTGACAATTCTCTAAATGTTCTTTATTATTGTCAATTTCAGCAATGATCTCTTCTTCTGTTTTACTCAGAGGATTAATCCAACTTTCATTGAAATCCACATCTACATACCACTTGTTATTATTCTTCAAGTATGCCAGTGCTGTCTTGATCTTATCAGTATGTACATATTTATACTCATAATGTCCTTTATATGTTAATTTCCTCTTTAGCTTTACACGAATCATCAAATCATCATTTTCTGATCTTGGTAACACATTCACCACATCTGTAACATTAGATGGAACACAAGTCACAGGTCCATGAACACCATTCTGTCCACCTCTTGGTAATGCCAACATTTTCATGAATGGTATGTGCTTTGCTATCAGATGTTCTTCGAGAGAATTTAAACACCTAAGTTCAGGAGGAATAGGATCCAGAGCAAGATTATTTGCTACACTTTCAGCAGGCATTTTACCATCAGAAATCTTTCTATCACATGTGTGACAAATCCATAGAGATGAAGCAGGGCTGTTTTTATATACACAGTCTTCACGACATTGTTTGCTACACTCATGCAGATAATTTACTGTTATACATTTTTCTGCAATATTGCCAGCATGGACAGATTTTTGTAAGTATGTGTTTATTTTGCAAAGTTTCACCTGCATTTTAAAGCAACATCGGTGGCATACTGAACAAACATATTCAGGACCTGTAGATATTTTTTCTTTAAATTGTTCAATCACACAATCAATATCTTTCTTTTGGATCTGTGCCTTTTTATATTTCTGTATGTTATACTGAATTACCATTTTTTTGTGTTTTTCATTGTCATGATATTTACGGCGGCTAAATTCTTTTACAAACTGTTTGTGCATTTCATCATTATTATACTTATCTGTGCTAAACTTTTTCACATTCTCACAATGCAAATCATCAAATTTGTATCTATATTTACTGTATTGTTTGATCTTTTGTTGATGCTGTTCATTTCTCTTGTATTTCTCAGTGCTGGATTTCATAATTTTATCTCTGTAACTTTTATCCTCATGATATCTTTTCTTAGAAGTGATTTTTTTCTTTTGTTGCAAGCTATTATTAGTTGTGTATTGGAGTTTCTCCCTATACTGCTTACGTGAGTATGGTGTGTGTTTTAATGATTCATCTTCAGATAGCGATTTACAAGAGGAGGAACAACCACCACCTTTATCTCTTACACACCTAACAACTTCATAATGACAGCCATTGACATGTTTCAGGTAAATGCCATTGCTTTGAGACTCGCGTCTATTTGATAAGAGATTTGAAGATGAATATTTAAACCATTTATCACCACTGTATGTAAATATGTCAACACCAATTAAATCACTTGTGGCCTGAATCTCAAGTTCTGTTGCCCAAACACCAAGATATTTCATTCTTGATGTGCAAATATAATCTGCTACAGAACGGTGTCCTTCTCGGAGATACTGAATGTACTTTGATTCATTCTGCAGTATGTGTGTAACAACAGCTCGTCTCATTCTACGATGTTCACGCTCATCCTGAGATACAGCATAAGTTACTCCTCGAAAAAAGCAATTTCCATCTCCAATGATACTTTTAGTTTCACAAGGCTCAGCTATTTCAACAGCCACACTTGCATTGTTTTGTTCTTTCACAATATTTACAATGTTCAATTTTAAACAAATGTTTTTTTTGTTGCTGCACAGTTAAAGGACTAAACTGAAAAGTTTCATTGACAATTTGTGAAATAAATTCAACATTATCAGTACGTTCATTTGTTAACTCCACACAAAATACATCTGGTGTCTGTTGAACATTCATTTCATTTACAGATTGCGCATCTACGCTTGCAACATTTATGACATGCTGATTGCACCTTAAATCAATTTCCATTTCAACTTTTACCTCTTGTTCAGCTTTAGCATTTGTCTGGACTACTGCAGTGCACACAGAGTCAGAAGGCACATCGATCATGTTTGCATTTATCCCCGTTACTTCCAAGGGAGTGCCGTCAGCTTTCATTGATGCTCCTAGATTCTTAAAATGCATGCACAGAGACCTCATGTTACGATGAAAAACCACTACACTCTTACCATCACATGCTAGAGTTCCGTCAGGATTTCGTGAATGGGGGTCAAACACTGCATACCAGGAACCTTGTTTTACTGCTGCACATATATTTCTTTTGACATTCACTAAACATGCATCAAAATTCTGAAATACTCGTGTCAGTGCTTTATCTAAAGACATGTAAACATCACGCATAGATTTTGCATATCTAGACACACCAAAAATGCCACTTAAAGTTGTACCATAATTTATTGTAAAAGTACAGTCATTCAGTGTGTGTGTGTCAGGCAGCTCCTCAATGTACATGTAGCCATTGATGAGGTCACTGATCTTTCCAGCAGCTTCTATGTCTGAATAAAACTGATCACCATGCAATAACACAGAATTAATGTCACTAGTGCTCCACTGAGACACATTTTTCAATTTACACATGAGAATTGCAGTTAAACTGTTGACAGCACATTGTTTCCCATAATTTTCGACATAACGAGGATCGCCTTGATGAAAAGAGCCACTGATGTACGGCTTCTGTGGAAACAGATCAAAAATAGCATTTGTGTTCTCTTTAGAATCTTGGTAAGACATGGTTTGTGCAGAGGTTTGTTTGGAATTATTTGGAAGGTCATGGTCATTTGGATGGTCATTTGGAAGGTCATTTGGAAAGTCATTTGGAAGATCATTTGGAATATGTTTGGTATGGCCGCTGCGATACACGCAACGTTCTGTTAATTGTGCCATTTTTTTAAGAGGTGGCACAACCTCTGCAGCAACAGCAGCCATCTGCTCCGCCATCCTCTTTTTGGCCACCTGCGACCGCAGACTCTTCTTGGTGCGGGGCATTCTGCACACACACAAAAAAACCAAATAAAATAAATTACTGTATAAAAACAATCAGGCAATATACTACAACATAAACTAACAACTAATTATTCACATTATAACACTACTTGAAATGTATTTCATAGTTTCATTTGGTCTTTAGCATAAGGTGACAAGACAACACATGCCTGTTACTGGGGAAAGCAGCTAAAATCCTATCCTGGCAGTGTCCCCAGAATACTCATGCCTGATTATTTGAATTCAGACCAATCACAAAAGATGCAAAACTACCATAATGAGTACTCATTTTAATAAACTTTATTGTTAACATTCCAAAACTAAAGTTGTTTTTAAAACATCGACCATAACGCACAAACACTCCAAATAAAGAACCATACACTCAAAGTGCCAAACATAAGCAAAAATTAAACTACAATATTTCCTTTAATCAAATTCCCGCCTTTTTAACATCAACTCTTGGAGCTAGAATAACACTGATTTAACGAAATGAACAAAAACAAAACAATGCTTTTAACAATTGTTTAAATAAATGTTTACAAACAATCAGGACTTGACTATTAGTTACATTATTTTTACAAAGATTAATTCCAGTGTTTCCGCTATATACATTCTACCATGGCGGCCCCCCACGCCTAAAACATTCCTGCCACATCTTTGGTTGTGGATAGAAGGGATACAACAAACTAAATCTTGCCAGATGAGTACTGTTTTTATCCTAATCCTTCATCCAAACCCAACTCTAAACACAACATTTCCCAGGATTTAGAATGTATCTCATTTAGCCAGAACCGCTGTTTTCATCCTAATCCAGGGGTGTCCAAAGTCGGTCCTGGAGGGCCTGTGTCCTGCAGAGTTTAGCTAAAACTTTCCTCAACACACCTGCCTCAAAGTATGTAGTCTGCCTATAAGACCTTGATTAGCTGGATCAGGTGTGTTTGATTAGGGTTGGAATAAAACTCTGCAGAGACACTGCCCCTCCAGGAGCAGGAGTGGACACCCGTGTTCTAATCCAACACCAAATGTAATTCTTAACTTTTCTGCATTTTCTGTGTCCCTTCTAGAAATAACCCATGGCAGCAGCTCGCAAAATAAAGAGCCCTGCCAAACTGGCTGTCTTGCAGAAATAAATTTCTTTCTGGTTTTGTTCTGTTTACTCATTTATAAATAAATCTCCTAAGGTATTTAGTTTCATGCACATATATATTTATATCAACAGATGATGATTAATACTTTATTTTGAGAAATAATAATAAAATAAATAAGCCTACACGAAATATGTTACACTTCAATAATTATTTGATTGACAAAACATATAAAAAAGTAATTGAGTTTCTGTTCTTTCTTGTGATGCACTGTAAAAGCAAAGCAGCAGAAAGCACGTCATGTTTTTAATGATTTTAAATAAGCACAATGTTTTCTTATTGCAAGTTTACAAAAATAAAAATACACCATTTACAGTGTCGAATGTTGTTTTAATTTTATCTGTAGGACCATAAATTTAGGGAAATTTAAGGTGCAAGACCATCATGTGTATACTGTTCATCCAGCACATATAAACAGACGCAGCACAGGGATCAGTGTTGCCAACTAATTTCAATGGAAAGTAGCTAAAGCTTGCTTGGAAAGTCGCTAAATGTTGCTAGATTACGTCATTGCCTCATTAGCATAGCAGTGACGTCATCACGTCGTATTTGCATTCTTACTACATTGGCTGTTTCACGTTTCTCTTTCTCTCTGCACTTTCACAAATTTAATCTAGCGACAAAGTCGCCAAGTTGGCAACACGGACATGGATGCGAGAAAAGACATGATTAAACTTTCAAATTAACATATTACGCATTTTTTTGGGCATTTAATTTATAATGACTGTACTCATATTATCAATTTATCAGGTCATTAGTTATTTAGAATATAGGCTATAAAAACCGCACTGCTGACTGCTCAGCTGTCAATTTTCTGTGCTTTAGATCACAAAAACAAAAGGCTAAATAGTGAATACTACTTATATGGGACAGCAAGACATTAATAGTCAAATCTGTTTGAAAGGAAACTTACATTATTCCTGTGGGAAAAGAAGGATGTTGGTAATAAAAACTTGAGGCAGAAAGTAAGACTGTTTCATCTATTTCAGACAGCCGGATCAAGGTGTTACACCGCAAATCACGCAGTTAAATAGAAACCTTTAGCAGTCTTCAGACAGAGCTTAAACACAAATAAGCATGGGGCCATTTAAAAACTGCTACTTATCGGAATCGAGTCGAATTCTGGTCTTGGATGTTAGACCCACAATTTACTCTTGCCTATTGAGTCCCAATCTGCCTCACCAACACAAATGACACGTTAATATTATTACACCCATTACATCAAATATATGCATTTCACCCACGGGTACCCCTGGTCAGGGTCACAAGTCTTTATGTCAAACAGGCCAGGTGTGGAATAAAATTGCTGCTGATGTCAGATAACTGATTGGGTGTCAATCACAGCAGTGCAAATTATCAAACAGGACTGTGCGTGACTTTGCAACAGGGAACTGTAACTCTAACAGTTTTTCCACAGCTGGAAAAAATCCTAGAGAAAACACTGAATTCTTACCTCAAATCTGCTTTCAATGAATTCTGCAACATAAACAAAAAAGATTTAGAAACAAACACAAAATAAATTTAACATAACTTATTTTTAAATTAATCTTTGATTAATTGTCAATAAGAATTAAAATAAAACTTAATGATTGTTGAAAAAGCAAAATCATGCACATGTGTGCAGAACCTGCGCAAAGCACATACAGCCGGTGAAAAAGCATGCAGAAGTTAAACTACTCATAATAATAATGACATTTGATGCCAAACACACCTGGGCTTTTAAACATCACGCAAAACGAGCCTGGCTGCTAACACAACAAAATGGTACTTCAGTAGATCTGATAGGTTCCAATAAAGAAAATGCAAATACAGTTAGAATACTGAAAACAAAGACCCTCTTCAGAGAAGCCTGCTAATTAGCATAGCAACGCTCCTATACTCAGAGAAGGAGACCAGGAGGCGTATTACAGAAAAGTCCTAACTTTAAAATCTTATCTTAACTGTTTGGTAACCATGGTAATTTCAGTTAGGACCTCATTTAAGACTAAAGCTATTACAGAATGATGTTCCTAAATGCATTATCTTATCTTAACTGCAGATAGGAAAGTGGGTAACACTTTATAATAACTTCACACTATGAAGCATTAGTAAAGCATTAGTTAAGCATTATTAAATAGTCAATTCATAATTTATTAAACATTAATAAACATTAGTAAATAGTTTATCAATGCTTTATTCTTGATTTATAAGCATATATATAATGTGTTTAATGATTGTCTTTTCATGCTTTATTAATTATCAATTCATCATTTCTAAAATAAGTATTACATTATTTACAGACCAGTTTTTAAGATGTTGCCAGTGGTTCATAAGATCATTTAGGAAGTGTAAATAAATTATTAATAAACTATTTAAACATTCATTTATACATCTTATTATTTAGACGTATAGTAATAAGTTAGTCAGTGTGTTAATAAATGCTTCATTAACACATATTCCTACTGTATTCATGATTAATTTAGGTAGTTATAAAACATTTAGAAGTGGTCAGTTAACTATTTTTGTGAGCTCATCTAAAGTGAGGACTATTTATGCTTTGTAAAGCTTTTATAAAGGAGATTTAAAGTCTCCATTATCTTTTAAAAAGGAAACAAACACAACACAGAGTAATACAAAACATGAAACATATTTATTTCAAGATGCAAAAATTACACTGTACAACTGTACACTTCCAACGTGATCTCATGAGAATATGTGTGTATTTTTAAGTTTCAGTGTGGTTGTACCATACGTACATTTACTTACATTTAAATGACAGACAGGACTAATACGTAAAATAATTACGTATTTACAGATTTACAAACGGTACAAATTTGCACGTAAGTTATTCTTATTCATAAATATTAAAATCGCGGGCATTAACGTTTCTTACTCATATTAATGACATGTTTTCAGTCATATTGTCTGACTTATTTATTTAAGACAGTTTATCCATTTACTTAATGAAATGATTATGATATTCAGATAATTTTACAATATTTATCATTTTAAAACTTTAAAAAAATAACATTTCTGTATTTATTTAACTATTTTTTAATATTTAGTTTGCCATGACAAACAAAAACGCGTTTTCTCTATGCAATACGTGTCATCTATGCAATACGTTATTATTACTACTAAGCAACAATTACACCAAAATACAACATAAATTCACAAAAGATGTTACTTTTATTCATTTGCTGTAATCCACATCTTTAAAATTCATACGATTCGGAGCAATAGATCCAAATTCAGCCCTCGCGCGTTCGTCATAGGCTAATATAAATTTGATTTCAAATATCGTGCCTCAAGAAGCTTTACAACACATTGGGGCTTACACCTAAGGTACTGAAAGGCTGTGCTTTCCAGTTAGCCAGCATTTTCACTACTTTGTTTAATTATTGTTTTTCTTTCAATGTTTTGCCTGATCTATGGAAGGAATCTTGTATCATACCGGTACCTAAAAAGAAAGTAATGGAGGGTATGAATGATTTGAGACCGGTGGCCCTCACCTCGGTCGCTATGAAAGTGTGTGAAAAAATAGTTTTAAATAACTTAAAGCCATATGTGGAGAAATATCTTGATCCCTGTCAGTTTGCATACCAGAAAGGTAGGGGGGCAGAAGATGCTATTGTTTATAAACTTGACTCTATTTATACACACCTGGACAATAGCGGGTGCTGTGTTAAAATTTTATATTATGATTTTAGTTCGGCTTTCAATACTATTCAACCACATATTATGGTTGAAAAGCTGATAAATATGAAGGTACCAGGGGCTTTTAGTTTGTTCATTTTAAATTTTTTAGAGAATAGAACTCAATCTGTCAAACTGAACTCGAGCATAATGTCAGGAAAAATTATTACAAATACAGGTTCTCCACAAGGTACAGTCTTATCACCGTTTTTATTTACCATTTATACAGCAGATTATCGACCACAGCATTCAAATTGTCAAGTAGTGAAATTTGCAGACGACACTGCTTTAATTGGTCTAATTGAACAGGGTAATGATAGCCACTACAGAAAAGAGATAAAAGCCTTTGTTGAGTACTGTGACAGTCACTTTTTGGAGCTCAATGTTAAGAAAACAAAAGAGTTAGTGATTGATTTTAGAAGAAATAAGATAGAAACTGAGGCAGTGGAAATTAAAGGGGCAATTGTAGAAAGAGTGAACACATATAGATACTTGGGTGTGGTTTTTAATGATAAGCTGACATGGACCGATCATATTTCATCACTGGTGGACAAATTGAGTCCACGCATGTATTGTTTGAGGAAGTTGCAGTCTTTTAATGTTAATTCTGATGTAATGAAAATGTTTGCTATGTCTGTTATATGTAGTGTGTGGAGCTACTGTGTTGTAGGATGGGGTGGGAATGTAGGGGTCACTGAGAAGAAGAGGATTGATAAACTGAACAAAAGGGTTGGAAAAATGGTTGGGTTGAAAATTACAATTGATACAGTATACTATGACCGCCTGGAGAAAATGGCAGCTAAGATTATGCAGGACTCCTGTCACCCTCTTTATGCTTGTTTGGACAACAAGGTCATGGAGCGTAGTGGGCGGTTAAGACCACCAGTGGCACGCACTAAGCGGTATGCCTGCTCTTTTATACCACAAGTAGTTAGGCAGCATAATGAGCATTTTAAACGTACATTTGTAGAGTTTTCGTAGTTGTATGCGTGTGTATTTAATGTTTTAGCTTATTATATTTTAGTGCTATTTGTTTGTATGAGCATGACGGTGTGTGTAAGCACTGTAATTTCCATTTGTATGGATGAAATAAATTTGACTCTGACTCTGACTCTGATTGCTTTATGGCAGTGATATCAAAAGCTCATTGGCTCTTTGCGTGCCACGTGACATATTTGCGTCATTTCTATTTCCGTTGGTGTACTGAAATGTAAAAAAATGCGTCGTGACAGAGGGAAGGCGGATTAAAGTTCTCTTGAATTAAAACTTTAATACTTTTCTTTACTTTACTTCATATACTCCAGAGAGGACCTTGGCATTAAAGAACGTTTCAAACATTCCAGACCAGAAGTGCAGATTGTGGACATGTTTCAGTCCATTATACAACTTTTTAAAAAATATTTATATATTCACTTTCTTTGTTGTTGTTTATTTATTGTATTTTTTATGATATAGCAGAGGTTTATTTTTCCTTTGATATGAAGTGTATTACACAGTTTAATTTTTGCATCTTGAAATAAATATGTTTTATGTTCTGTATTACTCTGCGTTGTGTTTGTTTCCTTTTTAAAAGATAACGTAGCCTTTAAATCTCCTTTATAAAAGCTTTACAAAGCATAAATAGTCCTCACTTTAGATGAGCTCACAAAAATAGTTAACTGACCACTTCTAAATGTTTTATAACTACCTGAATTAATCACGAATACAGTAGGAATATGTGTTAATGAAGCATTTATTAACACACTGACTAACTTATTACTATACATCTAAATAATAAGATGTATAAATGAATGTTTAAATAGTTTATTAATCATTTATTAACACTTCCTGAATGATCTTATGAACCACTGACAACATCTTAAAAACTGGTCTGTAAATAATGTAATACTTATTTTAGAAATGATGAATTGATAATTAATAAAGCATGAAAAGACAATCATTAAACACATTATATATACGCTTATAAATCAAGAATAAAGCATTGATAAACTATTTACTAATGACTATTAATGTTTAATAAATTATGAATTAACTATTTAGTAATGCTTAACTAATGCTTCATAGTGTGCAGTTATTATAAAGTGTTACCGGAAAGTGGTATTACAGAAGCATCCTAACTTGACAAAACATCCTAAAAACGGTCTTAACTTTAGGGTAACCTCACAGGTGTCCTAACTTAAAACTTTAATGATAGCCAGCTGAAACAATCACATTATGATAGAGCTGCGGGAGAATGACATTACATTTTTAACAAAGTGGAGGATGAAAAACATCAATGTTTGTTTTTGGATTACTCTTTGAATGTTTTTTACCTTCACACATTCACATAATCACAATGTTTCTCACTAGTGGAGCGATCTTTCAATTTCTGTCATCCCTCATTATTAAAAAACAGTTATCTTATCCGTGAACACTTGATGGGATTATAGTGAATACAGTACACACTTGACTCAGCATCTATTTCTTGTCATGTCTCTATCAAATGTTGAAATGTACAATAGTATCCTCGCACTTAGGAAGAATAATTTTTTTAATTTTTGTAAGTCACATTTGCTAAATGTTTAAATTGAATGGTAACTGATAGATGATGTGACAAAACACGAATACACAAAACACAGACTATGATTACTATGAATTTAATAAAATATATTTTTCTGGCCCATTGAAATTAAAACGACAATTCTTTTGTTTACTGTAGCAGTAGCTCACGCATTGCTGGTTGCTTGGTAACAGACATGACAGTTGATAGCCGAACATGATTAAGCGATTTGGGATTTCCTAACTAGAGATGAGAAGATTTGGTGAAATAAGATGAGAATCCTAAATCAATTTAAGATTTGCTTCTGTAATATGAATTTGTGAAAAATCTTAACTTAACACATCATATCTTAAGTTAAGACCTAAGATAGAAAGTTTCTGTAATACGCCCCCAGAAGTCATGTTTAATAAAAAGATTAAATGTAATCTTAACTTTTGGCAACGAAACTAAAATGTAAACAGTAAATGACTGTCGTTACACTCTAAACACCCGCAACATATATCACTGATCATTTTTGACTGGCTGTGGTGCTACAGGCTAAACACTGTTGCGTGTTTGCTAATGGAAGGTTGAAATTTTCATAATAAGCACCTTTGCTGAAAGTAAGCCACATGTCTAAGCTGAGGTCACCACAAGAAAAGTGCCCTTTCTGTGCTACTTGGATATAATTACAACAAACAATATATCTTAATCTAGAAGTTGGCAATATTGGAGATACTGAGTTTAAACATTGCCATTAAACCAAACGCCCCTCGCACATTTTTTCTCCTGAAAAAGTCATAACAAATGAAGCAGAAGAGGGCAAAAAACTTTCAGATGAAAGGAGGTGCTTGTGGTTGGCCAAACTGTACCAGAATATTAAGGCCAAAAATGTTCAAAACATTTGTGTTTGTTCTTCTAAACCCACAAGTTGTATTTCTTATCGGACACAGTCAATATATTGCCATTTAAGGAATAACTAATAGAAGTTACATTTTACAAAAAATTTGTAAATCTTGTACTATTAAAGTAGATAAAATTAGATAAAAATCTGATTTTTATCCAAGTATTTTACAAACTGCAACGTAATATACCTATGAGTGGAAAGTATTACACTACAAGGTTAGTTAAAATATTAAGAAATAGGAATAACAAACACAAATGCTGTTAACATTCTTAGGTCATGACCAAAGAGCCATCACGTACGCATTTTTACTGCCTAAAAACTTTAGTTTATCAAAATATTGCCACTTTCCTGCTTACCAAGTTGTTCTCTGTATGATTTAGCATTCCAACTATCACAAGTTTATCCTGTGGTTTTAACATAAAAATTTGTAGGACAACATCTCGAATACTCCTTTAACCATGCAATCCATGTTGTTGTTTATATCTGAGTATCTCCAACATGGCTGCGCATCTGAGTAATTGACCAAACTGTGACATAGATGAAAACCCTCTATAGAGGGTATGCACATGATGTCACCATCGGCAAGACGGACTGCGATTACGCCCACTGAGTTGCAAAAGACAGAGTGGCAGCATTTGAGTACAGCGTGACATCGGCGAAAACACAGTGAAAAGGCATCTAAATGGGAAAAGCTGTTGTGCAATACACTGTACTAACAAATAGGGCTGTGACGAGATTCCGTGGAGGTGAAATGCTGGCCATTGCCAACAAAAGACCACATCCTTCCCATGTCGTATTTGTACACTACATTTATGTCATAAAGACTGTTTTATTAGAGAATATAAACAATTATAAAGTTGCAAATCGTTGTAAAATGCCCATAACTTGTGAATGCAATTCTTAGTTAATTATCTGAAATAAACCTTGATGCATATCGTCGCTGTCCGATGAAACTCACTTATGTTCATATTGCCGATTTTGAGATTTTTCGACAGATTGAATGTCCGGGTTCATTTCCATATACACTATGCGTCACATACCTAAATAGCCAATGAAAACTTGTGAAATCATGTCATCTGATTTTCACATACCCGTTTGGTGTCAAAGCTGTCAATCACGCCGCATATCTTCCGCCTGTGAAGCATCTCGCCGGTTTCGTAAAGTTTCATCAAACCTCAGCACTGGATATAGCCGAATAAACATGACAATGACTTTCCTTCGATGTAAACATTTCCCCCGGACGCCAGACTAACGTCTAGGAGTTACTTAATTACGGTAGGACTGTGCAAACAAAGTATCTGTCTAGCATTGGTGATATTTACGCTGGGGATGTCCCCACCACTTTTTGAAAGCATTTGGTTAAAATGTTCTGAAAAATCAAGCGATGCTTAAGACTGGTTTTGTGGTCCAGGGTCACATATGTTGCGTTGTATGCTTATGGTGTGTTTTCTTGTACATATGTTATGAAATTCATTGTAATCATTTATTAAATGTGCTGCTGTTTTTTACGGTATGGTACTTTGGCATTGTTCGGTTGAGCTGGTGTTGCAGGGACTGTTACATGTATGATGTGTGCATTCGACATTGTTGAGGATTTATAAATTTATGCTGAGTATTTTCTTGTTGTTGACTGGCCTACGCTATGCCCATTTTTGATGTGCGTTATTCAATATTTTCCCATCCTGCAGTAATGTTTTTATCTGATCTTTTGTCCCCACCACTTTTCAACACAAACTGACGCTCCTGTTGTGTAGCATTACCATGTCAGTGTATTGATTCATTGTCCCTTAATGGTTTGCAAGAGACATTTAATACACTTATAATTAATATTAAATAAAGTAAGCGTATTTAACTAAGACGTAGGCTATTTAATGAACTGAGCGTATTCCTCTGTCAATACGAAACGCAACTTGGCCATTCTAATTAATGATCGGAAGAACGCGTATCGATCAAAGTTACTGTAAAATATGCACGCATGTCCATTTAAACTCAATTTTGGTCAAATGTGGATTATATCATGACACTGGCAAGAATATGGTTACATGTAAATATGCCGTACCAAGTATGACAACACTACATTCAACTCCTTTTGATATACGGTGTTTTTTTCCCTTTCTGAAAAGTTACCGTTTTGGACATACGTGAGTTTCATCAGGCAGCGAAGATATGCAGCTTTCTGTTAGAACCTTTTGCAGTGCATACATTATATTTCGTCTTTTACTGCATGTGTTTCTTTGTTTGGGTTTCCAATATTGTTCGTTTGAGAACTTGTATGAAGACTGTGAGACACGTTGTGTTTGTCTGTCGATCAGTGTCAGATGTAAAGTCTCAGCAGATTAAACCCTCACTCAGAGTTTACACGATTTAATGTCTGGATTAATCGAAATGAAACAATGACATAAATGCACATCCCTAGTTGAAATGGGTTTTAGTTTCATAATGTAACCAAAACCCATCTACAAACACAACAAATACAATGTTACCTCAAATCCGCTTTCACCGTCTTCTGAAATACAAGAAAACAAAGCTTGATAAACAAATACATGTACATATTATTATAAGCTCTCTTATCACCACACACCTGTTAAAAACACATCTAATAGAGCCTTGTACAGTTTGTAAACATTGTGACATATTTGTGAGGGCGGGCTTAGCTGCAGGCAAAAAGAGCCGCAGAGGCAATGTTGACAAGCTTAAGATAGCACGTTTTAGGAGGGATTTATTAAACATGGATGCAGAAGCAGTTTTGGAAGTGTCCGAATATGTACATTCACTGATTCTGCGGGACCGTGACAGGTATTTTTGAAAATTAACACTTGCGATTTTAACCAAGTTTTAGATATTTCCTTGACAACATATGAATTACTTTCAGGTGGTTTGGGTAATTTTGTCTAGGCTTACTGTCTTATGTAACCTATCGCTGGGCTAACTATGATTAACAATGTGGATTATTTTAAGAGACCATTCAAACAATGGCATACACATCTATCGCTGTATTGTTTAACATTTAAGCTAAACAATAGCGCGGTTGGCGACTTTTCACCTATAAAACAGAAACGTGCTAATTTGTACTAGATAAAACCAACACAACAGTACATATGCATAGATTATTTTACCTGATATCAAGTGTGCACTTCAAACACGAGCATTATTTATGATCGTCTCCGTCTAGTAGTCTGTACGCCGTATTGCATTCAACCACAATTGTCTTATTGATTTCTGTTAAGAAATGTCTGCCGGGATTCGGTAAAACTTTATTTTTGAACCAAAAGTGCTGTTTCTTCTAATCTGGCAACCAAAAGCACAACAAGATGACATTTTAAAGTCAAAATTCTAACTTTTAGCGCGCCGGCTATGAGTTCCTACTTATTTTTTGCCTCCAGCTATAGCAGTGACTTTCAGTGACGTGGGCGATTAAGGGGTCTATCAAAGAGTATAGAAGCACAAGAGGGGAAACTCTCATTCGTTTTTGGCATCAGTCACCAAGTAGCGCGGCCGCCATTTTGGAATGAAAATTCTGACAGCCAATTCATTCTCAATTCATTCTCAGCGAATCTCACAGCCAAATCAGAAGCGCAATAGTAAGTTTCTAAAATTAAAATTTTGTTCACTTGCTACACCTACACGAAACACTGTATTGTCTTGTATGTATGTGTTGATTTGTTGTTGTTATCAGCTGTGGAATCCAATCATTAAATAGATACAAATTTGAGGTAGTTTTTTCTTGCTTTATTATGTAATTCTATTTTATGCTACTTTACACATTTACTACTATTATTAGTTACCAACTTCACTAGGTATGAAATATATTTTGTACATATTAATCCCCTGGATCCCACTACAAAATTATAATCTTATAGAATATGATGCATTGCTCTGTCTGTTATCCTAAAACGGTTTTTTTTTTACTTAATCCATTTCGACCAATTCAGATGTATATGTTATATACATATCTATGTGTGTATATGTGTATGTATATGGAGCCAAAATATTATGTGTGGATGAGTTTATGTCGCTATGTATGTATGTAAAATTAACCTGTATAAAAGTGGAAAGCTTGTCTAAATATCTGAAAATAAGCTGTAAAAAGGGATAAATGATCACTGGTCTGATTGTATGTTATTCTGTGTTATTATCATTCAGTTTGAATTTGATCTTTTAATGTACAAAGCTGATATTGCCATTACTTCTAGTTGACTGCCTAATCGCGCTCATTCCATAATGGCGGATTCGTGGGCTGCTGCTGGGCGCTGCTGATGCAATGGAACGTTCTATTGAGTTTCCTCTCTTGTGCTTCTATACTCTTTGGGTCTATACAAGCCGCACGTAAAGTAATTTGTGCACGCTTGTGATTCTCCGCCGCTAAAATTTCTTAATATAACGTTACAGTATTCGGTTTGTATAACAATCAGCGTTATAAAAACAACAATTAAAAAAATATACATTCAGATCCCTGCAGTAAAACAAAGCAAACAGATAACCGTTTTAAGCGGCACAATTCGTGCACGCTGAAAACTAATTTAGGCACTGTGGAAAAACTACATTCCAACATGTGCTGAGGGTGTAAACAATTAAATATTACTTTATTTTTGCAATACTCGTCCCGTGTCTTTGTACGTTTATAGTCTTAAATGCACAATTTAGTTTACATTTAACATTGAAAAAAATTAAAGAGGAAACACTTGCTCGTACTTTATCTAGTCTGACGTAGTTTACAGATGGACCCTAAAAAAACAACGTGTATATATAAAAGACAAATTAAACAAATAAACTGTCGTTTCGTCTGTGTCTACATCTACGTTTTAAACTTTAAAATTAACCTAATAACTATACAATAAAAGTCCACTACAGTTCTTTGGACATAATTCGCGTCTGAACATACGTTTATGCAACTTCACATATGCGCACATGTGACGCACATTTAATTCCTTCTCAACATCTAACAAAATATGAAATAGTAACAATATTACAACACACACTGTAAGCAAATAATTTCTTTCACTTTATGAGGAAAATGATAACCAAGACATAACAATTCAGAAGAGGCATAAAGTCCATGTGCTCACCTGCCGAAGATGAAATTGAAATGGTCCGTCTCTTCCTGTCAAAAACGGAAATACGTGAAAGTGCAACAGCAACAAAAAAAAAAACGCACCACCTACTGGGTAAAACAAGAAAATCCCGATAGAATAAAATACACTTTGATTATATATTAGAATCTAGATCTTACTGGTATATTAGGCCAATGCTTTGAACATCACAAGAGTCATTACATATAACATTATTTAAACATAACAATACGTATGCAAACCAAAAGGCAAAATAAACAAAACCATTTTCTTGAAAAGTGTTAAACTACAAAATAAACACACAATAAATTAAGTGAAATTATAACAATGTATACTTTATGCATCATGTGTAAATGACAATTTGCCTACCCAGCAAACAATGACCTGGCGGTCCGCCGGCGGTTTTTGGGCGGCACGAAATCAGCGGCTTGACGCGGTCGGACCACCGTCGGGGCGCCTTCGGCAAACCGACCAACGTGAAAAAGCTGTCGGTCTGCCGGCGTTTCTTGGGTGGCAAGCCACCAGCGGCTTGCCGCTGCTGGACCACCGTTGGTAAACCAGTGGCAAACCGCTAGGTTTCTACTGAAACTAGGAATTATAATAAACTTAAGAAAATACATGAAAAACAATATGAGACTGCATATAGGGCTTATTTAACGAAATGCATAATTTTTTTTTAAATATTTCAGTTTAAAATAATTGTTTTTTAGTTAGCGGCTATACTGTCGGACCACCGTCGGCACACCATCGGCAATCCGACAAGTGTAAATGTGCTGTCGGTCCGCCAGCGTTTCTTGGGTGGCACGCCACCAGTGGCTTGCCGCTAGTGGACCATCGTTGGTGCAGCAGTGGCAATCCGCTAGGTTTGTACTGAAACAAAATTAATAAAAATAGAATAGAGAAAAACAGTGAGACTTAGTTATTCAACAAATGTAAAGCAAATAAGCCCAAGACTATGTTGAAAAAAAAAATACAAAATGCAAATACAAGTAAAGTTTAATAAAAATATTTAAGATTGAATACAAAATCACCCGTCTTTTGAATCCTCAGATTTGAGGTATTTTCAGTAAAAATATTGTCTAAATATTTGGGAATTAAAAGAAAATAAATTAACTTCCATTTTGTTGTTATACGTGTTTCTTTTGGGCCTGCCAGCCAATGACAGCCCGTTTGTTTGAATAGCTAATGAGCGAGTGCTGAGTAAACAGGTGGGCGTCGTGACCGGTAAGTGCAGCGATAAAAGCGGTACTTTTTAGGATAAACATGTTAACCCTAAATTAAAACTGCTAACCATAAAAGAATCTACATACTTTTACTTGTTTATTTTGCTGTGAGTGTTTGTTTTTGCCGTTTAAACGATTAATTGTCTTTGTAAAGATCCGTGGCCAACCGCGCGTATCACAACAGATGCTTACAATGTTGTGTGGGTAGTTTTCTGAGGTAATTATGACAAAAATGAGGGTGAATTAAATGATTTGCTATAATTTAAAAGCAATTTACAGCTGTTTGTTTCATTGTGAGTTTATTTTTGTCGTGTAAACAACTGGTCACGCCGTTCCCGTTTGTTGGAACAGCTTTTGCAAATTTATGTTTTGTCTGAGGTAAATTTTCATTTTAAATTCCATAAAATGCTCGTCGATGCTGTTTTTCATTAATATATTGCTCTGCTGGTAATTAAGTAATGGTAAACTGTTAAATGAGCCTTTAGCCTTAATAAAGTTTGAATGCAGTGGCAGCAAATGTAAAAACTTTTAGTTAAGTTATACTGGGCTAACTTATTGGTGCCGTACACGATGCATGTGAGTGACTTGTTCGTGTGTGTAACGTTATGGTACAAGACTCAACCCAAAACTGTGATATTTGACACGAAGGTAATAATATCAATGTCCACGTCACGTGTTTTGCATTCCCTGTTTTGACCAAAGTAATATTACTGCGTTATGTTCTGCAGTTTCAAGTAAAACATTGTCTACATAGAACCTGTTTGTTAGAGCGCTTACTTGCATTGTTAATGTTCACTTATTTGTTGGACTCTAACGTTACTAGCGGTTAGTTAGATGACTGTGTCATTAACACTTTGAGTACAAAATCAGTTCAGTTGTAAATGTCATTGGCTGTTAAAGTTCGTGTTGCATAAAAGTAACATGATGATAATTGATAAACATAGTATGCAGTCTTTCAGAATGCTCTCAATTACATGTAGATGCATACAGTATGCATCTACATGTAGTTGAGAGTTGAGAGCATTCTGAAAGAGAAAGACTGCATACTATGTTTATCAATTATCATCATGTTACTTTTATATTTGCTTTAGTGGTTGTCCGGGTATAGGGTGTCACATTGGGACAGATAAGTATGAGGATCACTGCCTGCAGCAGTTTATTAAGAAGTTTAATGTAGTTGTCTCTCCTTTGTCAAATTTCTAAACCGTATGGGTACATGACAGAATTGAACTCTTTAAGGTAACATGGTAACTCATTTTAGATACTGGGCCATTGGCTTTATGCAGTTCACCTTCTGTGGCAGCCATTTATTTGTTCAGTCTTGTCTGATAAATGTATTTTCGTTTGTTATCATTCATTATCATTATCAAGGAAATTATCTAAATTTGCAGCCTGTAAAATGCAGTGACTTATTAAACAACAGTTTCTTATAGCTATTACTATATTGTGGATTTAGCATGACTGAAAAACTTAAAGGAATAGTCAATTTTCTTAAAAGAAAAATCCAGATAATTTACTCACCACCATGTCATCCAAAATGTTGATGTCTTTCTTTGTTCAGTCGAGAAGAAATTATGTTTTTTTTTCTCATTTTAATGGACTTTAATGGACACCAACACATAACCGTTTAAATGCAGTTTAAAATTGCAGTTTCAAAGGTCTCTAAAATGATCCCAAAGGAGGCATAAGGGTCTTATCTAGCGAAACGATTGTCATTTTTGACAAGAAAAATAAAAAATATGCACTTTTAAACCACAAATTTTCGTCTAGGTCCGGTCCAGCGCGACCTAATGTAAATGCGTAGTGACGTGGGGAGGTCACGTGTTACATATGTAAAACGCACATTTGTGGACAACATTTCGCGTTCGTCCTGTGCGACCTCTTGACGTCATGACGTATTGCGTGAGGTCACGCTGACGCTTTCAGGACCGGAGGAATATGAGAAGTTGTAGTTTAAAAGAGCATATTTTTTATTTTTCTTGTCAAAAATGACAATCGTTTCGCTAGATAAGACCCTTATGCCTCGTTTGGGATCGTTTAGAGTCCTTTGATACTCCATTGAAAAAAAACTGTTAAGTGTTAAGTGTTGGTGTCTGTTAAAGTCCATTAAAATGACAAAAATCCTGCACTGTTTTCCTCAAAAAACATAATTTGTTCTGGACTAAACAAAGAAAGACATAAACATTTTGGATGACATGGTGGTGAGTAAATTATCTGGATTTTTCTTTTATGGACTATTCCTTTAACCAGCATCCAGAAAGGGAGATGACTTAAAGTTCTATGTCTTTTCATGTTAATTTCATAAATAATGTCTTGTTATTTTCCTTGGATAACATTTGACTTATGTTTTCCTCTTTTCTTTTTTAAACAGGTCATTGCTGCTGCTGTGTAAGTATTCAGATAAATAGACAATTTAAGACATGAGTGCGTTTACATGCACAGTCTCACGCCGATTATGCTTAATAAACTGTTAACATGTGGGTCATGTAAACGCATAAAGCGGTTTTCTTTAATCAGGTAAAGCCCATAAACGGCGTAAGCAAAAACTGATCACCACAGGTAGTTTTTTTCTCATTACCCAGATTTTGCGTGGCATGTAAACATCTTAACCGGCTTTCGGAAGGTTTTGTCAATGTGCGCATGTCTCCGTGTGTGAAAGATAAACATCAGACGCGGAAGTAAGTACAAAGTAATGCATAAAAGTCTCTGTTCTTCTAAAGCAGTTGGCAGAGAAACTCCGAAATTAAAAAACTGATGTTATATTTACAGGTTCTGGACACACGAAAAGAGATACAACAATATAGCTTAAGACAGATATGCTGTCGGCTTTTTGATTGACTATTATGTACTATAGACGATGATGCCACTACCTGCGAAAAAATTTACAAATCTCCAAGTCCCATGTAAACGCAGTTGTCTGCATAGCCGGTTTATTAATTTGCATGTAAACCCATGAAAACAGTTTTTCATAATAAGCTGATTTTTGATAGTTATCTGCTTATTCTTTGCATGTAAACAGACTCATTGTCAGTTGACATAACTAGAAATAATTTGTGCTGCTTACCTAGATATAGGCTGTTTCTCAATTTCAAGAACGCAAAGAACAGACTTGCATTCTCGTAAAGATTGGTCTTGCCAGGAGACCTTGGAAGAACGAACTCAGAAGGTCGCGAGAACACAGAACGCACTTGTGAGAATTGAGATGTGTGCGATCTTCCTTTGGTCACCTGACCTCCCCGATGCATCCTCAATATTAAGAACACATGCGGGTATTTTCATGCGTCCTCTGTACTTGTGTTCTTGAGAATTGGAACTGAACTTTGACAGTTAATGATGATGTAGAGCGAGAACACAAGGACGCAAGATTGCTGAAGAACGCATATTGAGAAACAGCCATAGTTTTATTCTCTGGTCAATATTGTGATAAAGTAATCTTTTTGTGCCACCATTTCAGATTTTAAATATTAATTAATTGGTCAATAAGAAACTTTAGCTATTTAAAATGTTTCTAGATGTTAAGCTATACAGGAACTAACTAACTAACTACTATGCAATACTGTCATTTTCAGTTCTCTTCTCTCACAACAGGTGACTGCATAATTTGTGGTATGTTATATTTCTTTATCTTTTAAGTGTTTGAGTTTAACTTAATTTGAACCAAATAAATTTACCCTGTAATATAGAGCACTATTTTGTAAAATTTTTTTACAGTTGTGGGTAATATACTAATTTTTACCTTTTTTAATCATTAGATTTTCTTTGATCTTCCACTATCTTCTCAACTGTACATTATATTTCAAGGTAAGATTATTTTTTTGGAGTGTTTTTAGTGCTGGCATGGTAACAAAATGAAAATGCTTTACAATAAGGTTGTATTAGTTAACAATGATCAATTCATTGGCCAACATTATTTAGTTTCAGTGAATAGAGTACAGTAATTAAAGTGGATATACCATGAAAATCTGACAGACAGGAGTAAAATTTGGTAACTTCCCTTTAAATGGTTAGTTCACCCAAAAATGAAAATTATTTCATTAATGACTCACCCTCATATCCAAACCCATAAGACCTGTCTCTGTTATCTGGTGCGCCCTCTAGCTTTGTTTACAGTTGGAGGAAGATGCACGCTGTATTCAAGCTGTTGTATTTTGGTATGGTTTTTTTTTAAATCGTGTGTAATGAGAAGACAATGCTTAATAATGTCGTAATTTTCGTTCTTTTAGGACCAAAATGTTTTTTCGATGCTTCAAAAAATTGACCCACTGATGTCACTACTTTAATGACATTTTATTACCTTTCTGGTAGGGATGTGCATTTATGTCATTTTTTTCATTTCGATTAATCCATAAGTCTGTAGAACGAGTACTCGATTAACTGGGGGCGGGGAAATCCAAGGGGCGGGGGGGGGGGGCGTATACGTCATGATGAAAATGAAAATATTTTTATATAAAACACTCAAATAAAACTTAACTTTGAAGAAACTATGACAGAAAGATAAACAGATACTAGATTTAATTAAATACATGTGTGATGAAGTGAAACTAAATGGTAAATAAACACAAACTGATGTGCTTTCTATACGACACACTCTACATAATATTAAGCGTTATCTACATTACATCAAGATCTGCACAAAATGCAAGACTTAACCTAAGTTGAGTACTGGAGAGAAAGTTTAACTCCTGTTGTGTATGTGCACAATAACAGTGTGCTTTTAAACACGTCCAGTCAAAGCACAAGCTTTATAACATTATGCAGCTTTTGCTATCACTTCAGCGATTAGCTGTGTCGTCCTCTCACCTGTTCTCAGTCAAGATGTAATGCTCATACAGTATGGCTCTATGGTATCTCCTATCATTTGATGTTTAAATATGAGATGATATAAGGGAACTCATGACGGCGCTGTACATTTTGCATCTGAATGATCCTATTTTTGTCCTACCGAAGTGAATCCCATTCACGGCATCCTTTTAAACCATAGTGCCTCAGTGATATGAAGTGTATTCGGCTCCACAGCATTGTGCGGATCAGTGGGTTGCCGCGGCACGGGTGCGCACACTTTATCTGTTTGTTTTTGAATCATGCATGGTAACGTGATAACGGTCTGCCTAGCTCAACACAACGTCAAACACGCGGACCCAGTCTTTACTACCACAGGTGCTTGTAACGCTAACCAGACATCCAAATGCCGCCATAACCACAAAAAAAACACAAGATCATCTTTTTCCTGATCGATCAGCAATGCCACGTTCGAGTACTCGTGCAATCAAGTTTTCGTGCCCATCCCTACTTTCTGGACATGGACAGTATACCTAACATACATTTTCAATGGAGGGTCAGAAAGCTCTCGGACTAAGTCCAAAACATTTTAAACTGTGCTTCTGAAGATGAACGCAGGTCTTACAGGTTGTGAACAACATGAGGGTGAGTAATAATGACATAATAATCAATTTTGGGTGAACTATCGCTTTAAGATCACAGTCCGGATCTAATATACTGTTGCACATGCGTTTCCTTTTTCATCTGTTTAATTTCTCTTTTTTTAAACCTAAATGGAAG
This sequence comes from Paramisgurnus dabryanus, assembly GCF_030506205.2. Lineage (NCBI taxonomy): Eukaryota > Metazoa > Chordata > Actinopteri > Cypriniformes > Cobitidae > Paramisgurnus > Paramisgurnus dabryanus. Next base: position 40,678,607 of record NC_133343.1, on the reverse strand, counting down.
TTTTTATGAGGATACTTGCAAAGATGGGAATTTTGGTGCATATATGTATGTAAACAATGCTCACAGCATGACGTGGGCACATAACCTTGATAGAGACGAAACTCCAAAATCTCTACCAGTTCACACATTTCTACCAGTTTATCATATCTACTGTATCAGTTTATTTCCCAACCCTACTAACATACTCTAACCATGATCTTGCAGGGCTTTAGTCTACCACCAGTTTTTGAGACTGCGTAAGCATTTTTTACAAGTTCTCGCACATTTGTAACCTGCAAATTTGGAAGTTATTCTAGATGTTATTAAATGACAGATGAGTAGATTGTGAGGCCACAAGTGTGGAAAAAAATGTAAATAATTGTATTTCCGGGTGGTTTAATGTGTGCCTCCTAAATTTTTTTGCTCGTTGTAAAAAAAGTTTGTCTTGAGCCCTCTCCTTAAGATTACAGCTTTGATTTAGGCATTTAATTTTCTTTGTAGATCTTTGCCAGCATCTTTGCAAATTCGCATCTCAAAGTAACATGTCCAGTTACTGGAGTAAGCGTAGAAAAATTCAGAAAGGAGTTGAACAGGATCTGCAGAAACTGAAATCAGGATCTGTGGAAATAGAAGAGAGAATTGATGAGAGACATATTTGTTGTGACACAGGCAATTTAGTGCAAGTGTCTTTTACAAGCCAAGAGGCAGAAGGTAGGGTTGAGCCAGTGGATGTTTGCTCACCAAGAAGTTCAGATGGGAGAGAACATGAATGTGAGAACATCATTGAAGGGACAGAGGAGAGCACTGATGAAAGTGCAGATGAGAGTGATATAAGACAGCTTCTTTCAGAATGGGCTCTCAGGAAACAAATTCCTCATTCAGCCTTAACAGAACTACTAAAAATTCTGTGCACCAAATTACCTGAATTAGGGCTACCAAAAGATGCACGGACCTTGTTAAAAACTAAACCAGTAATGGAAACTAAGGAAGTCTCTGGGGGGAGTTATTTCCATGCTGGCATTGAACATGGTGTGCTGTCACACCTCACATGTGTTCGTCCAGTGTGGTCTGAGTCATTGTACCTGCAAATTAACATTGACGGTCTTCCTCTATTCAAAAGTTCAAACTCTCAGTTTTGGCCAATTTTAGGGCTTGTAGAAAACTACAAAGTTGGGGTACAGACAAACAAATCACCATTTCTCATTGGAATTTTTTTTGGTGAGAGAAAACCAATCAACCTTGATTTTTTGAATGACTTTGTTCAAGAAATGAAACAGCTTGAAACTAAAGGTGTCCTCTTTGAAGACAAAAACATTAAAGTCAAGATTTCTGCAATTGTTTGTGACACACCAGCAAGGGCTTTTGTCAGAAATGCCAAAGGTCATAATGCCTACTATGGCTGTGACAAATGCTGCCAAAAAGGGGTCTACCACAACAATCGTATGACCTTTCCAGAAACAGCAGCTTGTCTGAGGTCCAACCACAGCAACTTTGATGACTTTACTGAAGATGCACACTACAGTGGGAAAACACCTTTAGAATTACTAAGTATTGGTTTGGTGACATCATTTCCTCTTGACTACATGCACCTTGTATGTTTAGGAGTAACAAGGAAACTGGTTACTTTATGGCAAAAAGGACCACTGAAGACTCGTTTAGGTTCAGTGGTTGTCAGAAATGTGTCTTCACAGCTTAAAGAACTGAGACGTTACACTCCCTCAGAAATGAACAGGAAACCGAGATCTCTACATGAGTCAGACCGCTGGAAGGCCACAGAATTCCGAACATTTCTCTTGTACACTGCACCTGTATGTTTAAAGGGAAATATTCCAAAGGTGATGTACGAAAACTTTATGATGCTTACAGTTGCCATGACCATCTTCCTAAGTCCATCCTTGTGCGTAGACTATGCAGATTATGCAGGAGACCTCATGGTTTCATTTGTTGACCACTGCAGATGTCTATATGGGAAGGATACCATAACGTACAACATGCATTGCCTAACCCATTTAATTCATGATGCAAAAGCATTTGGGGTTCTTGACAATGTTTCCTGCTTTCCTTTTGAGAACTTCCTAGGCCAATTAAAAAAAATGATAAGAAAACCAAACAAACCTTTAGAGCAAGTGATACGAAGACTTTCAGAAAAAGAGGCCATGAAACCAATGCAATCTGATGCAGAGAAAACCTTACAAAAACAGCATGAAGATGGCCCTGTCCCACATGGTCTAAACGTGAAAGGGCAGTATGCAAAAATGCAGTTCACCAACTTCTCTGTGCAGTTGTCCAATGGAAATAACTGTGTCCAGTTGAAGAACAAGGATGTTGTTTTAGTGCAAAACGTGGTGGTGAAGGAAAATGGAGAAACTTCAATTGTGTACAAAACCTTCAAAAACAAAACAGATCTTTTTGTATATCCCCTGCCATCATCACATCTACAGATATATCTTCTTTCTGGATTGAATGAGGAACTTCTTTTCACCCAGGCCACAAATGTGGTACGGAAGTTTGTTTTATTTCCATGCAAAGACAACTTTGCTGGAATGCCATTACTCCATTTATAAGATGTGAGGCATCAGTATGATTACTGCGTTTCCTTTTTCTTTTTTAAACGATAACCATAAACTTTAATAGAAGACTCAGTGTAATACTTAAATGTAAATTCATATACCAATTAACTAGGTCTACATGTTACTGGAAGGTTTTCAGATCTTGACTGTTACCTATTTGCATTTTTTTTTACAGCTTCATGTTTGCTGTGGTGAACTTTCCTAATGAAGATGACAGTTTAGCTGTTGTCTCCAAAACCTGGTGCACCACAGAGGGATGCTATTGGCCTCGATATAAGAGCCATGAGAGGTTAAAGAAAGCTGTGCTGTCACATGAACAGCCTGACCCTGACACATGGGAGGTCCACAAATATCAGTTGCTTAAGACAAAGAGTTGAGTTTTTATCTGTATTTCAAAACAGATAATGTATAATTTGCAAACAAAAGTGATAAATTAAAAGCTTTCTATTTTTGTGATGTTTTTAGATTCATATGACAAGGCCCATGAATGCCTCATTCGGGCAGAAAAGGGCTCAGGTCTGGAAACAGAGCCTGAGTGTCATAAAAGAAAAAGAAGGTAAGATTATTATTTTTTTACTTAAACCTTAAATTATAGCCTCTGATAAATTGATGCTTGCTTTCCCAGACGAAATCCCAAATTTGATCAGACCGAATCTGAGGAGTCAGATGCTGATGACCCCCATCTCCCACCACCACCAAAGGCTCCGAAATTTGCCCCAAATAGGGTTGTTTCTACAAATAAAAAATGTATGTTTAGAATTTTATTTTTCAATTGTGGTTTGTTCTTACACAGCTTTAAAGCCTGCGTTTATTTGTTCAACAGCATTGCCAAGACCATGTCCCCATCCCTCTTTATCACTTTCTGCTGGTGGTAAGTGGCGCTTTATTAATTAATTAAATGTTAGAAAGCATATCACAAAATGATGCCTTAAAAGAATTGGTGTGTTTTCAAAACAGGATCAGCATGTAAAACCGCATCTAACACTAAAAATTGCAAGGAAGCAGAGCAAGGTTAGTTAATTTCAGATTTATCAATTGAGTAAGGGAAATGCAGTATGGCATTAAAGGAATGTTTGTAACTGTGTGTGAAAAGTGCTTTTAAGGAATTCTATAATAGTCTGTTTAAGAGCTCTGATGTATTAGACACAACTGTGCTTAACATTGGTCTGAACAGGATCTTTACCCTACTCTTCACCACGGGGGCTAGCAGCTTACCAGTGTCAAGGTATGTTATCTTTCCCACCAAAACAATTGCTATGACACCGCGTAAACAAGGTGGTCTCGGCCTGATTGCAAAGGAACTCTGGAGCAGTTCACTGTAAGTGCGAAAGCAGTCCAACCCAACAGACCAATTAACAGGCTGTCTTATTGCTTTCCCTTACAGAAAAACTACATGTGTTTCACATGTTTTTCACATGTGTACCAAATCAATTTTACATGTGGAAAAACACGTGTGATTACATGTGAAATGTGTGTTTTTGGAAACTTTTTCTGTGAATGAAATGTGAGACACGTGATCACATGTGCACAATGGGATTCATATGTGTTTTACATGGGATTCACACAAAAATTTTCCAAAACCACACATTTTACATGGGAAGTTGCACATGTGAAAAACGTTTGACTTTACGGTAAGGGTTATTATTCATGAACATACCTGATGTCTTTGGTAACAAATCCTGGTGAGCACATCATCTTAACACAAAACCAAAGTGTACCTTTTCCTTTTAAAATGTCTTCTAATTGCACTTCTCTGCAATAGGCACATGTAATAACTAACAAAGCAATATATCAGCAGTTACCAAGCAGCTAAGGTTTTGCATTCCGGCCTGTACGCCCCACCCCCAAATCAACGCAAACCATACCCAAAACCACCTTTGCAAAGCGTTCCAGGGTACCTTAAAGCCGAAAGTATACTAGGGACGTCCGCGTATGCGCGCCGTCCGCATGACGTCATTTTCGTCATCAGGAGGGTCCGCGGCCGGCCGCGCGGACCGTCCGCGTGCAGCCCAAAATTTGAGACCGCGCGGACAGTGCGCGTACAGTCCGCGTACGACAGCGCATGCGCATGAAAATATTTAGACAGGACACTCCACTATAAACAATTATACAAAGGAAATAGACAGCATTTGCACACACACTATCGTTTTTCTTCTTTAACTTTTACTTCTTCCAAGAACAGAAAGCTCTGGAGCATGTTTGTTTGATTCCTGTTCTTTGTTGTCTTGTTGTTTGTTCTAAACTGTGTCTGCAATGGTGGATCAGTTACTTTTCTTCACCTATCCTAATGTTATAATGTACTGTAAATGTCTCCAAATCAGTGCTGCCCTGACAGCCTGTTAGACTAATAATTTGAATAAGAAATCATTTGTATTGCGTATAGTGTCGAACGCGGCCATCCGCGTGTAGCCGCGAGGACTATACCCGGAAAGCTGCGCGGACGTGTGCGCGCGCGAGCCGGACGCGGACGCGGAAAAAAAGTATACCCGGGCCTTAAGTGTGCTGCACCCTGGTACAGTGCTAGCTAGCCAAACGAACTCATTTTGGGGTCAAACATACTCTGGTACGGTACGGTTCTGAAGTGTATGTACATCCTCCAGCTATGTGCTTTTAATTGACAAACAAATCTACTTTCTGAACTACTCCAGCCTTTTCAGAAAAATTTAACTGAGTGTTTCAGACAAATGACAGACAATAAAAAAATTTAGTATGTACAACTAATAATTAAACTTTCTTCTTATTTAGTCTGATTATTTACTTGTTTTTTGTTTAAAATAAAAAAGGCTTCCTTAAAATTACGTTATTACATGTTTCGGTTGATTATGATGCACCGTCTAATAATAACACATTTGTTCTGGATTTCTATATACTGTTTATTACAGCATCCTCAAATTTTTGTATTCTTAATTTGCAGCAGAATCACCAAGACCACCTTCTAATCGCCCTTTTGTAGAAAATGTTCTGTCAGTTCCTCAAGGTAAGTTTTCTAGTGCATACATGCAGAAGCATAATGCACAGTATTCATTTTGTATTTATTGTAATCAGGGACAGCCAAAAAATGCTGATATGGCATTAAAAATACATCAGAGACAGCACACAGTCATATTAATTTGTATTGTGTCAGATGTACTGCAGTGCTTTGTTCTTTGTTGTATATAAAGTTTCCCTGTAGTTGGTCATTTTATCACTTAAAAAATGAATCTTTGAGCAACAAAAAAGCCTCTGTATTTCTTCAAGCTATAATAAAACACATAATTTTCTTATAGGCTGCGTCACAAAGCTTGGGCAGATGACTTGTTGCCTCGCTGCCTCACTTTTGGTCATGTTTGAGTGCAATGCTAATGCAGACCTGCCAACCTGTACGCATTTTGCGTAGCAGGTACTCATTTTGACCTCAAAGTACGGTGGTACGATTTGTCACTCTAAACTACGCAAAAACCTGATGACGCCCTTTGCCGCGCGAAGTACTCAAAAGAAGCAACAGAAAAAAGAAAAATATGTCCAATCATAGCACTGGGCTTATCCACCACATAGAAAGTGGGGATGATTGACAAGTCTTATGGCCAATCAGTAACAAGAGTCTGCTATCGATGGAATCACAACATCCAGCGTGATCTCCTTCCTCCACCCGCAGTTTCTGACCATCTTTTTCAACGGAGAGTCAAGACGTCTGACCCGCTAAGGTAAACTGGTCAGGGTGGATGTGCAAATAATGAAATAATGCATTAGCTTAATCCTATGAAGTCGACGGTCGCGCGGGCTCCGTTTCATAACGTGCACTTGACCGCAAGATGCGCTAACATTACTTCTGATTTGTAAATGAGCATCATTTATAATTAAGCGCTTACGAAAAAGTACAATGATTTTACCATGGGGGAGAGCATCCAGTTTTAACGTTAGTCAAATAAAAACGGAAAGTTCTCTCTCAGTGAAGGGAATCCACCTGACATCCGAGTGAAGCGGATTAAATGCGTTCTGAAATAACGCGCTCTTGATGTCAATAAAATAAAACGTCATATACAAACCACATCAAATAAAGTTTTATAAATAGAGAATATCTCGTGTCTCGAGCGCCCACGTGATAGGTGCCTATGCCGTACTGTACTGCACTGTAAACAAAGCTACAATAAATTACAGACAGACATACAGTTAACAGCACTACTGTCACAGTTATGGTTGAATTTAAAGCAGTGTTAACTCTAAAATACTGTCTTAAAGGTATAGTTAACTTAAAACATGTAATTCAGTCATAGTTTACATAACAGAACAGACCATCCAAACATTAATGTTTCTTTATTGTGTGATACCCAAGTTATTTTAAAGAGTGTTGATAACCACAGTGTCTGGTCCCCACTTCATTGTATTTTTTGCTAGTCAGGGAAAAACAACAATTTTTTTTCTAAATTGTTTTTGTGTGTGTTTCACTCAAGAAAGAAATCATGAAGGTTAGACACAATATGAGGTTGAGTAAATGATAACAGAATGTCATTTGTGGGTTAACCATCTCCCACTATTTAACAGTAATATCACTTTTAACAGTGTTTGTGCAGACATGCTAAACTTTGGAGAATACAGTATTTAACATTAATAATGTTATTAATCACCATGTAAGGCAAATTTAGTTAAACATGATTTTATTCACGTTTATAATTATTTTTAAAGCAGATTATGGCAGGATGGGGAAAAAAGTGCAATGTGCAGCATGTTACCTTGAAAGTTACCAAGAGGTGTGTGTGCGTGCATGTGCATGTGTTAAATTATATGTTAAAAACCCGTGTTCTGTCCTTTCGGCCGATGCTACTGTACTCAAAAAAAATTTCCAAGGTTGGCAGGTCTGCTAATGGTCTAATCAGACTCAATAAATTTTGCTAAGCTATGCTAAAAGTTGTACCACCAGGCCTGTAGATCAGCTGAATGGATTCCAAAATGGTAAAAATCAAATGTTTAACGCAGGAGCTGACCATATCTAAAGGTATAAAGTCATCATATACAATAAATCTGTGGGGTAGCATTTAAACAAAAAAAAGAATCACAATATAAATGCAGTAATAGCACTTTTTAAAACAAAACACAAAATCTACTTGATCTCATGCCTTCAAAAGTCCTGTAAACTGGTCACTGATGTCTACTCTTTTACATTTTAAATCTCAATTTTTTCATATTTAGAAACATTTGAGTGCTTTTCATTTTAGTTAGGATTTAAATTTCCTCAAAATAGCAACACACCAATAAGTGCAAATGCATTTGCTATTTAAATAACGTGACAATGGATGTGAATGCGCTTGGTGTATGATAGTGCCTGAAGTATTTAAATACAACAGCCAATGGCAAGTCTACAGCAGCATACATATATACTTTTTTATATTTATATTTTAGAAGTAGTTTAGTAAAATTATAATATAGATTTTACTTGTAATATTTAAACATCTAATTGCAATGTAGCTTTTTTGGCTCTTTATGAAAATATGATACTAATATTTTAACTGTCAAGTAGGCTTGTTGCGATGGGTGCTTTAGCCTCTCACCGATTAGATCACTTGCACGGCACCATATTCCACCATCGTTTTGATTTTTTCTTGTAATTAAATATTTACTTTGGTTAGAGAGAACAAACACTAAAAACTGCATGTGTCTTCTGCTGCCTGAATTTAATGTGATCCGAATGCGCGTCACATCACAGAGCAGCAGGTGTCAGATTTCATTTATTTCTGTCCGCTGGCAAAAGCCACGTGCTCACTTGTTTTTGTTATAATATATACATATATAAAGTTGAATATAAACGACATTGTTTGATTGTGTTTTTCCATTAGAATAATAATAAACCCTTGATTTATGCAGCGCTTTATGGAGAAAAAGCCAAGGTTTCTCAGCTTGAGACTGGCTGGCTCCTCTGTGCACACTGGCTCAAGCAGTTAATCAAACCAGCTGTTGCACTCGATTTCATAATCGATTTAACGCACCGTACACAAACGCTACATTTAAACAATCATAAAAAAGGGTAAAATGCGCACGGCTGCATGCACACTTAAAGGCGGAGTCCACGATGTTTGAAAAACCCTTTGGAAAAGGAGACGGGCCGACTACCAAAACACCCTTATAGCCAATCAGCAGTAAGGAGCGTGTCTACTTACCGACATCCTTGCCGGGTTGCGTATGTGTGGGATGGGTCTATAAACAGAAGATCCAGATTCTATTGGTGTAGGGGCGTGTTTGTTTAGGTGATTTCAATCAAATATCAACATTGGCTTTCAAACATCGTGGACTCCGCCTTTAAAAGCCCCTCTGACACGGTGATACCGAGATCACCAGGGTTGTCACGCGCTGATTAACCGGTGGGAAAATTCTATTATCATAACATCCTTAATGTCCAAACCATATATGTAATTTGGCCATAAACTCCTAATTATGATGAACTTTATCGCGCATACCTCTGTTTTCTTCAAAACACTTGAGTATGGAAAAAGTATAGTGTGAGTGCAGACTTGCGGGGGAATGGGGACAATTGTCTCTGTACTCTGGTACGGTTTGGTCCTGTTAAGTATAACTGGAGTACACCCATAGAGACATAAACTACAATAAAAACTTTTTTTTCTACATGGGGACTTTAAGACGTTGAACTTTGATTTTAAAATGAATAAAATATTCTTATAAGGATTCTTTTTAATTTTATCTCAAACAGATCAAACCACATCATCCCGGGGCTCGGTGAATCCTCAGTCTGAAGGTAACTGCACCATATTTTTTTGTAATTGTTAATGTAATACAGTGTTTATGTTCAGAGGTGGCTAGTAAGGCGCTACATTTACTCTGTTACATTTACTTGAGTAGTGTTTCATTGTAATTTGATCTGAAAGTAACTTTTACATTGTAGCTTTATTTCAATGTATGGGCAAATGCGTTGTTTATTCCAAGATTTGAGTCTCTTGTTATTGTGGCAATTGAAAAATAATAATTTTGTCATTTCATATGTCACATAAATGAGCACTGCCAAGGTTGTCAGACCATCTCAGGAGATATCCGAGTTATAGTTTTATACATTATACATTTACACAAGTAAGCATATCTTAATTTAAAATTACATGCAAGTAATAATTTATATCCATTGATATTATGTGTATATATGCATATTTCACATAATATATCATCATATAACTAAAATAATGAACTGCTTGTGTAGGAGAACAGACCAGTTTTTGACACTGGCATCATTTAATCGTATAAGTACTTTGTCACAAAGCACTCAGTTAATCTACTGATCTACTGATAGGTCTATGAAGCGCAGCATGAGTTAAACACATCTTATTACACGGCTCTCTGGAATGCTTGATTCTGATTGGTCAGTTGAGACATTTGCAGGTTCTTTCTTTTCAAATAATAACCGCTCCAAAGTAATAACGCATAGCCGGAATACTTGTACGAGTAAAATCACTCCCCGCCAATAAAGATCAATAAAGATTACTGTTTGGCGCCATATTGTGACAAACACTCGACAACCACGACAAGACACAGACAGCTTACTGAGACTGAACTTGACAAAATAGAGCATGACAGCTACGAAGCCAACACACAAAAAAATACAGAATGGGCATTAAAACTTCTCAAAGACTGGCTAAAAGAGAAAAAATGGAGACAGACAAGTATGAAGCAGAGGATCTTAATAAGGTATTACGATCATTTTATGCATCAGTGCAAAGTTTCACGGAAAGATAAAACTGTTAATATAAAACAAATATGCCAATAAAATGTTTCAAATTCATATTCATGTCCGGTTTTTTTCTTATGTGACAAGTAGCCGTGTAATAAGCGGGATAATGTAGAGGCAGCCGGTAGTTATCGGGAAATAAGCCCCTTCAGTGTGATACAAGACCCTCCGCTTCGCGTCGGGTCCTGATCACACTGTCGGGGCTTATTTCCCGATAACTACCGGCTGCCTCTACATTATCCCGCTTATGTAAGAATTTAGATTGATCCTGACCAAAAGGTCAGCCCTTCATGGGAACACAGCATGGATGCCCGAGAGTGCAGTGTGTGTGCCCTGTAGGTGCCCGAGGCAGCAAGGACATCAAAGAGAACTTTTTTGCAACACAACAAGTTTTCCTCAAGGACTCACGGCAGGGGACCAAGACCCCCAAAACACCCCTCTCGGGAACCAGAACTTTATCTCGAATACAGGAGACTCCCTGGAGAGTTACACTTGATTTCAAACACCACATCTCCATACAACAACAGGATTCAATGTTAATCTGTGACAATAAATAAGTAAACTTAACCTAATGTTGGGAGACAACTCCTACCTTAGAGATGTTGACCAATCCCCCACTGAATGTATATTAGGCACCACCCCTGAATTTTACAACAACCAATCAGTAGCAAACTCCTATATGCTTTGTCTCTCTGGATATTTAAGGGAATGATGTAAAATGGTTCAGGGGGTCTTTCTGTTCATGGAAATTCACCCCCATGATGCTGTATCTTTGATACAGCATCATGTATTTTATTTTACTTTGAGAAATCTGTAACCAGATATTCATCACTTGCCAGGTATGCATTATTCTCATTTGATTATATTTGTTTTCTCGTATTTGAATTGGAATGTGAATTGGCTTCTGAATTATGTTTTACCTACCTGGTTAATAAATTGTTATATTTGATTTTATTCTGTGTTGCTCGGTAAATGTTGACACTACAAGTAATATCGTTGTATCCGTAGTTACCGTAAGGACTGAAATCAGGCTAGGATCGGCCCAAACCCAGTTAGATAGTGAATAATACATCAGCTGAGGATTTGTGAGATACGAATAGCAATTGGCGTTAGTTTAAGTGTACTTAGAAGCGTGGAGGCTGTGTTTCCGTTTAGAGTAACATTTCTGATTACTCTAAATAGGGTCAGCCTCAACCTCTGTTTATTTCAATGTTATTCTATTCATTAATCTTGATTAGAAATAATAATTGTAATAATTAAGTGTCACCTCTAAGGGGACTAAATAAAGTATGTTTAAAGTTGAGCACGCAGAAAGCGGCCGCTTAAGCGTATAGTCCAACCTCTGGCAGCGACCAACACTGATTCGCTTACGACCGTTGACCAGTATATTAATTATGAGGCCCGTACTAGGATCATGTGCGACTGTGAGAACCGAATGAACGAGTGTAATACCAGAGCTTTATCAGAATAAACAAACAAACATCCATCTAAATTCTGTAAGTTTTAAAAGTAATAATCCGATTTGTAATATAATATAAACTAAATCTTTGTCTTTGGAGTCAGATTAGAGATAAATATACCTAAATTACGTAACGCCAAAACGTCATCTGCAAAGCTCCGGAAAAGACCGAACGCGCTATCAATCCTTCCCATGCGGTTTGGACTTCGCCATTGGGCCAAACGGATGGATGGGGGATATAAAATTTAGACCCCCTTACAAAGTGGTGACCCCGACGTGATATTCAACCAGTGAGAAAATCGTATCAAAATGTACAAAGTACGACTGATTCGATCCCTGGAGAATAAGAGTCTTTTCATGGAGCTAAAGGTTTGAACTTCTATTTCTTCAGCTGATGTGGTAAGTCAATCTTTTCTTTGCCTTTTAAAAATGTTTAAGGGAATGTTTTAAACATCCCACATTTATGAAATAGGTTGTAAATATACCTAATGTTAGACTGGAAATCAAATCCGGTGGGGCTTTAAGAATGAAATGAAACCACATTATTAGGAAATGCTGTGTGATGTTAAATGAAGAATGAATTGCTTTGCTCTGTTAAGATCTTTTGTTTACGTGCCTACGGAAAACAAAAGATCGTTTCACATTGGAGTTAAATCATACAAAATTTGTTCTGATTCTCAAACAAGGAAAACATCTAGAATCTAAATTTAAATCACCAAATTCTACACAATTGTTTATGTTGTGACAGTAAATGCACAACCTGGAAAGAGTGCCAAAATAACTTTTAACAATTGGAAAATGATGTTGGATGATTTAAACTACAATGCAATGAATGTGTTTGCATGTGAAGGGAGGACTTGGACAATTGAGACGTGAAAAGCACACAGATAGTAAGATTTTTAAATGCTGCAAACATCAGTGTACAATCTATATTTGATGAATTAAGGTAATATTGTAATCAAGCTGGAGAATGAAGGAAATGTATGAATGATTGAAGGCAGCATTGTTGGATTTAAAAATCCCCAATGCATAGAGAAATGTAACTGAATGGTGGACATTAAGCAAGTAGGGAAATGATTTTAAATGAGTTGTTGTGAGTGAGTCTTCTAAAAGATCACTCTGGATTGAATGAGGATAGAATGGCCTCAATAAGTCATATTAAAATTACAAACCTCTAATTCAATGTAGTATTCCTCCATTGATGAGATACAATTAAGCAAAACCTAAAATTGTTGCAGGAAAATATAATGTTTTTCTAGGCCAACACAAATGGTCTTATCTCTCACTGTGAGACACCCAACTGAGATGAAAGGGCTTACCCCCACTCAGATAACGGGCTATCCATTGTTCCCAAGAGAGCACATTGTTTTTAAGAGAGACAATTGTCTGTAACCATATTTTTCCTTCTGTAAATCAATCTCAGTGTTATTTAAGAACTTGATAAACACCAGGACTGTTAAAAGTTCTTGGCTTAGTCTTTCCCTATGAGTCTGTGAAAATTGTTTAAAGACAGTTTTGTACAGCTTTATAGAGATGTGAAAGGCCACACAATTTTTAGTCTTGAAACTGTTGTAGGAATACATTATCATGAACCAATGAAAATCTGTGCCTCACACCAGTCTGTCCAGGGCTGACACCTTTTCACATTCAAATATATTGATACAGGAACATCTTGCAAATTCAGACACACAAACATCAGTCTGTTAATCCTTAAGAGATCAGTAACGAATGTATTTTTAATTAATCCTGTTTTTAATATAATACAATCTACATTGTGATCAAGTTGCAATATCCATTATATTGTAATGGCCAAACAGGCCTCAGATGGTAAAATGTGGTGTATTACATGTACTATATGGAGTAACCTGCACAGGCCAAACTCACAGAATTGGTCCACCACCCAGTTTGTCAAGGAGCGGAGTACGCTGTCACGTGCTGCCATGTTTTAACACTAAAAATTAATGTGACACTCATGATAGTGAACCAAATCTCCTTCACTGGAAATCTTTAACCCATTTTTTAATCCAATACAGAGGTCTATTTTAATCATTTGGTAACTAAACCTATGATAAATGCTGAACACATCAAGCAAAAGAGTCCTTTTGGGTCAGAGATCTGAAGCAGTCAAATGTGTGATGAGCTGATGAATTGCCCACAGGTCTGACTGAACTGAGCAACTTAAAATGAAGCCATTTGAGCTTATGGAAAAGTTCTCCAGCAGAAATGGAGTTTGAATGCTCACAGCAGACAGCAAGGGTTTAAATGCTATCACAGCTTAAAGTAATATGCTGTCGGACTACACTGCAATAGCAGTAGTCAGTAAAAAAAAAAAAAACTCTGACCAAAGGATGTAAAACTAATTTAATCTCTGAAAATAAATTTGCAAAGTAATATGACAATGGTACTTCTATTCCCTAATGACTGATCACCAAAAGGAGAAATTGTACCACATGTCTTAATGCAAATTGCATAAAGGGTTAAAAACTAAATTGCTTCTCTGTTTGTCCTTTATCAGGTTGAAAGCTGTAAATCCTGGCCAGAGATGTCTGGCCACATCAAGGACAACAAACTTTGCAGAAACACAACCTAAAAGTCTGGGATCTGGGTGTGAAGAAAATTCAAAGGCCATTTTACACCTCACTACACTATACCATCATGAATAGCGATGGCCTCGAAATTTGCAACACTAATTGTTAGAGATAAAATCCACCCATCTCCCAGTCACACAGTCACACACATACATACATGCATACGTATATACACACACACACATTTTCCAACGCAATCTTGCAACATATCTGGTATAGACGTAAAGACTATCCAGACCTAAACACCATGCAACACACCACACAACACATACTTACTATTAAAATCTCAAATACCTAAACAATAATCTTACTGTTGTTGGGATACTTGTAAATCAGGGCCCATGATTTTCAACCTATCACTAACAACAGCACAAACATTGTCAAAATGATTGAACTTGAAGTGCGGGCATTTCTACTGATCAATCAAACAATTTACTCCACTCCTAAATATTTAAATGTGACTTAGTCAACAGATCACATATACACCTATACACATATTTACATATCTCTACACCTGCCCATACACATAAACACATAGAAGTCCGAGATTCTGAATCTTTAAATTTATGGAATACACATACTCATACACATGCCTATACACGCATACATATACATCTACACAAAGGCACATACCTGTACACATACACATAGAAATCTAACAGATTCTGAATCTTCACTTGTACTCATGAACTCAACATGTTCTGAACATATTCTAAGTTTATCTTAGGCCTACAAGTTGTTTATGTGAGAAAATTAAGAGTATTTTTGAAAAATTAATTATGATGTGTGCAGGTTATGATTACAACTCTATGTATCTACTATTATTATTATTATTATATATGGACTACAATGTCCATACCTAAATCTATTATAGCAGTATAATACTATCACTGTTATTGATACACCCTATAGTATGCATAACCAAATTTTACATTTTCAGTTTTTTATTTTCACTTAACCCAATACCTGAATGTTATTTTAACACCTTTTGGTTTTTAATTTTTTATTTTCACATGACCCAATATATGCATACCTGAAGATTATTTTAACATTTTCTAGGTTTTATTTTATACAATCTATAATATGCATACCTGAAGATCATTTTAATAATTTCTGTTTTTATTTTCATATAATCTATAATATGCATGCTTGAAGGTTATTTTAACATTTTCTAGGTTTTATTTTTATACAATCTATAATATGCATACCTGAAGATCATTTTAACAATCTCTGTTTTTATTTTCATATAATCTATAATATGCATACTTGAAGGTTATTTTAACATTTTCTGGGTTTTATTTTTATACAATCTATAATATGCATACCTGAAGATCATTTTAACAATCTCTGTTTTTATTTTCATATAATCTATAATATGCATACTTGAAGGTTATTTTAGAATTTTCTGGGTTTTATTTTTATAATATGCATACCTTAATGTTATGTTTTTGTTGTTTTAACCTGATCTTTTGCATCCTCTCCTTGAATATCCAGAGACCAAGTACCTTTTTAATTCAGCTAAACTCCAAATACAACAGTGGGAAAGAATGATGGTAATTTTACAGATCAGATATATTTGACCCTATCGTACCACTTGCTCCTTTTACACATACACCTGGTGGGACTGGGTGTTCCGAGGGTGTGCCATTGGCAGTGCCCTGATCTTCACCTTCACCATGTTCCAGTGCTGCACATCAGGCACCTTATCCGATCTACACAGGAATCCACACACGCTGCCCTTGCCCTCAGCCCACTGCAGATACCTGTGCCCTCAGCCCACTGCAGATACCTGTGCCCTCAGCCCACTGCAGATACCAGTGCCCTCACCCCACTGCAGATATCTGTGTTCCAAAGACTCTAAAAAAAACAAAAAAAAAAAACAATCTTTGCTTTGTCTGACCCCGCAGGTACCCTATTACAATTCACCTGCGGGGCCAAGCGGGGAAATACTGTAAGAATTTAGATTGATCCTGACCAAAAGGTCAGCCCTTCATGGGAACACAGCATGGATGCCCGAGAGTGCAGTGTGTGTGCCCTGTAGGTGCCCGAGGCAGCAAGGACATCAAAGAGAACTTTTTTGCAACACAACAAGTTTTCCTCAAGGACTCACGGCAGGGGACCAAGACCCCCAAAACACCCCTCTCGGGAACCAGAACTTTATCTCGAATACAGGAGACTCCCTGGAGAGTTACACTTGATTTCAAACACCACATCTCCATACAACAACAGGATTCAATGTTAATCTGTGACAATAAATAAGTAAACTTAACCTAATGTTGGGAGACAACTCCTACCTTAGAGATGTTGACCAATCACCCACTGAATGTATATTAGGCACCACCCCTGAATTTTACAACAACCAATCAGTAGCAAACTCCTATATGCTTTGTCTCTCTGGATATTTAAGGGAATGATGTAAAATGGTTCAGGGGGTCTTTCTGTTCATGGAAATTCACCCCCATGATGCTGTATCTTTGATACAGCATCATGTATTTTATTTTACTTTGAGAAATCTGTAACCAGATATTCATCACTTGCCAGGTATGCATTATTCTCATTTGATTATATTTGTTTTCTCGTATTTGAATTGGAATGTGAATTGGCTTCTGAATTATGTTTTACCTACCTGGTTAATAAATTGTTATATTTGATTTTATTCTGTGTTGCTCGGTAAATGTTGACACTACAAGTAATATCGTTGTATCCGTAGTTACCGTAAGGACTGAAATCAGGCTAGGATCGGCCCAAACCCAGTTAGATAGTGAATAATACATCAGCTGAGGATTTGTGAGATACGAATAGCAATTGGCGTTAGTTTAAGTGTACTTAGAAGCGTGGAGGCTGTGTTTCCGTTTAGAGTAACATTTCTGATTACTCTAAATAGGGTCAGCCTCAACCTCTGTTTATTTCAATGTTATTCTATTCATTAATCTTGATTAGAAATAATAATTGTAATAATTAAGTGTCACCTCTAAGGGGACTAAATAAAGTATGTTTAAAGTTGAGCACGCAGAAAGCGGCCGCTTAAGCGTATAGTCCAACCTCTGGCAGCGACCAACACTGATTCGCTTACGACCGTTGACCAGTATATTAATTATGAGGCCCGTACTAGGATCATGTGCGACTGTGAGAACCGAATGAACGAGTGTAATACCAGAGCTTTATCAGAATAAACAAACAAACATCCATCTAAATTCTGTAAGTTTTAAAAGTAATAATCCGATTTGTAATATAATATAAACTAAATCTTTGTCTTTGGAGTCAGATTAGAGATAAATATACCTAAATTACGTAACGCCAAAACGTCATCTGCAAAGCTCCGGAAAAGACCGAACGCGCTATCAATCCTTCCCATGCGGTTTGGACTTCGCCATTGGGCCAAACGGATGGATGGGGGATATAAAATTTAGACCCCCTTACAAAGTGGTGACCCCGACGTGATATTCAACCAGTGAGAAAATCGTATCAAAATGTACAAAGTACGACTGATTCGATCCCTGGAGAATAAGAGTCTTTTCATGGAGCTAAAGGTTTGAACTTCTATTTCTTCAGCTGATGTGGTAAGTCAATCTTTTCTTTGCCTTTTAAAAATGTTTAAGGGAATGTTTTAAACATCCCACATTTATGAAATAGGTTGTAAATATACCTAATGTTAGACTGGAAATCAAAT
This sequence comes from Paramisgurnus dabryanus, assembly GCF_030506205.2. Taxonomy (NCBI): domain Eukaryota; kingdom Metazoa; phylum Chordata; class Actinopteri; order Cypriniformes; family Cobitidae; genus Paramisgurnus; species Paramisgurnus dabryanus. Next base: position 40,660,639 of record NC_133343.1, on the reverse strand, counting down.
CCGGTGGGGCTTTAAGAATGAAATGAAACCACATTATTAGGAAATGCTGTGTGATGTTAAATGAAGAATGAATTGCTTTGCTCTGTTAAGATCTTTTGTTTACGTGCCTACGGAAAACAAAAGATCGTTTCACATTGGAGTTAAATCATACAAAATTTGTTCTGATTCTCAAACAAGGAAAACATCTAGAATCTAAATTTAAATCACCAAATTCTACACAATTGTTTATGTTGTGACAGTAAATGCACAACCTGGAAAGAGTGCCAAAATAACTTTTAACAATTGGAAAATGATGTTGGATGATTTAAACTACAATGCAATGAATGTGTTTGCATGTGAAGGGAGGACTTGGACAATTGAGACGTGAAAAGCACACAGATAGTAAGATTTTTAAATGCTGCAAACATCAGTGTACAATCTATATTTGATGAATTAAGGTAATATTGTAATCAAGCTGGAGAATGAAGGAAATGTATGAATGATTGAAGGCAGCATTGTTGGATTTAAAAATCCCCAATGCATAGAGAAATGTAACTGAATGGTGGACATTAAGCAAGTAGGGAAATGATTTTAAATGAGTTGTTGTGAGTGAGTCTTCTAAAAAAATAACTCTGGATTGAATGAGGATAGAATGGCCTCAATAAGTCATATTAAAATTACAAACCTCTAATTCAATGTAGTATTCCTCCATTGATGAGATACAATTAAGCAAAACCTAAAATTGTTGCAGGAAAATATAATGTTTTTCTAGGCCAACACAAATGGTCTTATCTCTCACTGTGAGACACCCAACTGAGATGAAAGGGCTTACCCCCACTCAGATAACGGGCTATCCATTGTTCCCAAGAGAGCACATTGTTTTTAAGAGAGACAATTGTCTGTAACCATATTTTTCCTTCTGTAAATCAATCTCAGTGTTATTTAAGAACTTGATAAACACCAGGACTGTTAAAAGTTCTTGGCTTAGTCTTTCCCTATGAGTCTGTGAAAATTGTTTAAAGACAGTTTTGTACAGCTTTATAGAGATGTGAAAGGCCACACAATTTTTAGTCTTGAAACTGTTGTAGGAATACATTATCATGAACCAATGAAAATCTGTGCCTCACACCAGTCTGTCCAGGGCTGACACCTTTTCACATTCAAATATATTGATACAGGAACATCTTGCAAATTCAGACACACAAACATCAGTCTGTTAATCCTTAAGAGATCAGTAACGAATGTATTTTTAATTAATCCTGTTTTTAATATAATACAATCTACATTGTGATCAAGTTGCAATATCCATTATATTGTAATGGCCAAACAGGCCTCAGATGGTAAAATGTGGTGTATTACATGTACTATATGGAGTAACCTGCACAGGCCAAACTCACAGAATTGGTCCACCACCCAGTTTGTCAAGGAGCGGAGTACGCTGTCACGTGCTGCCATGTTTTAACACTAAAAATTAATGTGACACTCATGATAGTGAACCAAATCTCCTTCACTGGAAATCTTTAACCCATTTTTTAATCCAATACAGAGGTCTATTTTAATCATTTGGTAACTAAACCTATGATAAATGCTGAACACATCAAGCAAAAGAGTCCTTTTGGGTCAGAGATCTGAAGCAGTCAAATGTGTGATGAGCTGATGAATTGCCCACAGGTCTGACTGAACTGAGCAACTTAAAATGAAGCCATTTGAGCTTATGGAAAAGTTCTCCAGCAGAAATGGAGTTTGAATGCTCACAGCAGACAGCAAGGGTTTAAATGCTATCACAGCTTAAAGTAATATGCTGTCGGACTACACTGCAATAGCAGTAGTCAATAAAAAAAAAAAAAAACTCTGACCAAAGGATGTAAAACTAATTTAATCTCTGAAAATAAATTTGCAAAGTAATATGACAATGGTACTTCTATTCCCTAATGACTGATCACCAAAAGGAGAAATTGTACCACATGTCTTAATGCAAATTGCATAAAGGGTTAAAAACTAAATTGCTTCTCTGTTTGTCCTTTATCAGGTTGAAAGCTGTAAATCCTGGCCAGAGATGTCTGGCCACATCAAGGACAACAAACTTTGCAGAAACACAACCTAAAAGTCTGGGATCTGGGTGTGAAGAAAATTCAAAGGCCATTTTACACCTCACTACACTATACCATCATGAATAGCGATGGCCTCGAAATTTGCAACACTAATTGTTAGAGATAAAATCCACCCATCTCCCAGTCACACAGTCACACACATACATACATGCATACGTATATACACACACACACATTTTCCAACGCAATCTTGCAACATATCTGGTATAGACGTAAAGACTATCCAGACCTAAACACCATGCAACACACCACACAACACATACTTACTATTAAAATCTCAAATACCTAAACAATAATCTTACTGTTGTTGGGATACTTGTAAATCAGGGCCCATGATTTTCAACCTATCACTAACAACAGCACAAACATTGTCAAAATGATTGAACTTGAAGTGCGGGCATTTCTACTGACCAATCAAACAATTTACTCCACTCCTAAATATTTAAATGTGACTTAGTCAACAGATCACATATACACCTATACACATATTTACATATCTCTACACCTGCCCATACACATAAACACATAGAAGTCCGAGATTCTGAATCTTTAAATTTATGGAATACACATACTCATACACATGCCTATACACGCATACATATACATCTACACAAAGGCACATACCTGTACACATACACATAGAAATCTAACAGATTCTGAATCTTCACTTGTACTCATGAACTCAACATGTTCTGAACATATTCTAAGTTTATCTTAGGCCTACAAGTTGTTTATGTGAGAAAATTAAGAGTATTTTTGAAAAATTAATTATGATGTGTGCAGGTTATGATTACAACTCTATGTATCTACTATTATTATTATTATTATATATGGACTACAATGTCCATACCTAAATCTATTATAGCAGTATAATACTATCACTGTTATTGATACACCCTATAGTATGCATAACCAAATTTTACATTTTCAGTTTTTTATTTTCACTTAACCCAATACCTGAATGTTATTTTAACACCTTTTGGTTTTTAATTTTTTATTTTCACATGACCCAATATATGCATACCTGAAGATTATTTTAACATTTTCTAGGTTTTATTTTATACAATCTATAATATGCATACCTGAAGATCATTTTAATAATTTCTGTTTTTATTTTCATATAATCTATAATATGCATGCTTGAAGGTTATTTTAACATTTTCTAGGTTTTATTTTTATACAATCTATAATATGCATACCTGAAGATCATTTTAACAATCTCTGTTTTTATTTTCATATAATCTATAATATGCATACTTGAAGGTTATTTTAACATTTTCTGGGTTTTATTTTTATACAATCTATAATATGCATACCTGAAGATCATTTTAACAATCTCTGTTTTTATTTTCATATAATCTATAATATGCATACTTGAAGGTTATTTTAGAATTTTCTGGGTTTTATTTTTATAATATGCATACCTTAATGTTATGTTTTTGTTGTTTTAACCTGATCTTTTGCATCCTCTCCTTGAATATCCAGAGACCAAGTACCTTTTTAATTCAGCTAAACTCCAAATACAACAGTGGGAAAGAATGATGGTAATTTTACAGATCAGATATATTTGACCCTATCGTACCACTTGCTCCTTTTACACATACACCTGGTGGGACTGGGTGTTCCGAGGGTGTGCCATTGGCAGTGCCCTGATCTTCACCTTCACCATGTTCCAGTGCTGCACATCAGGCACCTTATCCGATCTACACAGGAATCCACACACGCTGCCCTTGCCCTCAGCCCACTGCAGATACCTGTGCCCTCAGCCCACTGCAGATACCTGTGCCCTCAGCCCACTGCAGATATCTGTGTTCCAAAGACTCTAAAAAAAACAAAAAAAAAACAATCTTTGCTTTGTCTGACCCCGCAGGTACCCTATTACAATTCACCTGTGGGGCCAAGCGGGGAAATACTGTAAGAATTTAGATTGATCCTGACCAAAAGGTCAGCCCTTCATGGGAACACAGCATGGATGCCCGAGAGTGCAGTGTGTGTGCCCTGTAGGTGCCCGAGGCAGCAAGGACATCAAAGAGAACTTTTTTGCAACACAACAAGTTTTCCTCAAGGACTCACGGCAGGGGACCAAGACCCCCAAAACACCCCTCTCGGGAACCAGAACTTTATCTCGAATACAGGAGACTCCCTGGAGAGTTACACTTGATTTCAAACACCACATCTCCATACAACAACAGGATTCAATGTTAATCTGTGACAATAAATAAGTAAACTTAACCTAATGTTGGGAGACAACTCCTACCTTAGAGATGTTGACCAATCACCCACTGAATGTATATTAGGCACCACCCCTGAATTTTACAACAACCAATCAGTAGCAAACTCCTATATGCTTTGTCTCTCTGGATATTTAAGGGAATGATGTAAAATGGTTCAGGGGGTCTTTCTGTTCATGGAAATTCACCCCCATGATGCTGTATCTTTGATACAGCATCATGTATTTTATTTTACTTTGAGAAATCTGTAACCAGATATTCATCACTTGCCAGGTATGCATTATTCTCATTTGATTATATTTGTTTTCTCGTATTTGAATTGGAATGTGAATTGGCTTCTGAATTATGTTTTACCTACCTGGTTAATAAATTGTTATATTTGATTTTATTCTGTGTTGCTCGGTAAATGTTGACACTACAAGTAATATCGTTGTATCCGTAGTTACCGTAAGGACTGAAATCAGGCTAGGATCGGCCCAAACCCAGTTAGATAGTGAATAATACATCAGCTGAGGATTTGTGAGATACGAATAGCAATTGGCGTTAGTTTAAGTGTACTTAGAAGCGTGGAGGCTGTGTTTCCGTTTAGAGTAACATTTCTGATTACTCTAAATAGGGTCAGCCTCAACCTCTGTTTATTTCAATGTTATTCTATTCATTAATCTTGATTAGAAATAATAATTGTAATAATTAAGTGTCACCTCTAAGGGGACTAAATAAAGTATGTTTAAAGTTGAGCACGCAGAAAGCGGCCGCTTAAGCGTATAGTCCAACCTCTGGCAGCGACCAACACTGATTCGCTTACGACCGTTGACCAGTATATTAATTATGAGGCCCGTACTAGGATCATGTGCGACTGTGAGAACCGAATGAACGAGTGTAATACCAGAGCTTTATCAGAATAAACAAACAAACATCCATCTAAATTCTGTAAGTTTTAAAAGTAATAATCCGATTTGTAATATAATATAAACTAAATCTTTGTCTTTGGAGTCAGATTAGAGATAAATATACCTAAATTACGTAATGCCAAAACGTCATCTGCAAAGCTCCGGAAAAGACCGAACGCGCTATCAATCCTTCCCATGCGGTTTGGACTTTGGATGGATGGGGGATATAAAATTTAGACCCCCTTACACTTAACACATCTTACGCGGCGTGGTGAGACATCATAGAGATGACAGAGAGAGAGAGAGAGCACAGAGCAGGAAAACTAAATTAAAACCAAAAACATTATACATGAGAATAAATGTATTAGACTTTAGGTGCCAAGGTCAGGAAAGCTGGATAGAAAGCGATAAACATGAAAAGTATGTATATAGCCATTAGTGTTGCACTATGCATCGATACGTCAAAAGTACAGCGGTTCTCTGAAATAAAAAACGTCACGGTTCCTAAATGTGTTATGTGTCGATACTTCTAAGAATGACTGCGTTACAGATTTGTAAGAGACGCATTTCATGTTGGTGTGTGTGCAACGCGCGCTTCCAGTGCCTCCCTATTGACGGCTGTGTTTTTTCACGAGTAATGAACGCGCCCAACCCCCACTCCCAAATCCTTCTTGTAGTTTATTGGCTGGAACACGTTTGTTATGTTTTGTGGTGGTAAGTTTGACCACTTTGTTTTTATTGCAGTTTGCGGAGCCTGGGCTGTCTACAGAGACCGCATTTTATTACAGTGTGTTCAGGGGACAGGCACCTAGCGTGATAGTGAGAAGATGTTTACTGTATGAAACAGAAAATGTTTTATGGCCTAATACGCGTGAATTCGCTTAGAGCACCTTTAACTGTATCCTGCTCCAACAGCTGCTGTGACTTTCTTCTCAAATGTGTTTTTATAAATTTTATGACTGCCCGCTGCAGCTCAGTCATCTAACTTCCAAAATTCACCGGGCTTCAAGCTTTGTTTATACTTGCGCTTTGGTCCGCAACGCGGCCTCCACTGATTGCGCACGTGTCATAAAGAGAAGATCCATGTGCACGGTGCGAGAGGCGAGATTGATATGCTTCCGTTACTGTTGTCATTTCCTTCAGTTTGTTTAACTTAACCGTTTCTCTGTTATTTTAAGGAGTAATCGACATGTACTCAATGATTTTTTTAAACTCCTCAAAATAATGGAGTAATTAGTAAATGGCTAATTTAACATCTCTGAAACCGGCAGGTAATAAAGTCTTTTTATTGAAGGTATTCGAATAAGGCAAGCAAACAACAGCAACTCTTATTAACCCGTAACGTTACATGAATTCTCCTCTTTGTGCGGCCGACGTATTTTGGAATCAAAAGCTAAAGTTTGCTCTGTTTCATTTGATTTTAACATACCTAGCGAACGTTGGTGTCCCTCTGTAAAATGTGCTCGGTGTGTGTGTGGGGAGGAGCGAGGGGCAAAGGTTATGTTCGAAATGCGCTGTATATTGCACTACTATACTCACAAAATTTACTTATTCCTTATCGTTATGTTAACGTTTGTAATAAATGTGCCCTCATACTGTTCATGTCACGTGTATGTGACCTGTCTTCCATAAAAGGAAATATGCAAATAATGTGGTTCCAGTTCTGGCAGAAAACCGAGTGGTACACGTGTATGTTTTCCTCCATATAGTTTTAATAAATTACCGGTTATCATTCACGCAAATGGCTACATCAACACATTTTATGGCAAACGAGAGACTACAAATGATGCAGTTTATTTTTATAGGTGTAGTGATAATTGCAAAAGAATTTAACTACTCGGGCTACTTTGCGAGGCAACTAATATAGGTCTTACTGGATAGGCCTAGCTGGGACAGGTGGGTGGGCCCTGCTGAGATGACCCCACCAAGACCCACCCGTAGCTACGTGAGTGAGTCTAATCCATAATATCCAAATTGCCGTGTTTTTTTTTCCGTGAGACATGATAACAGCATAGAAGATATCAGCGAAGTGACTGCTCTGTGCTCTCTCTAGCTCCCTGGTGGGTGGAGACCTGCGAGTGGGGTGGTGGGGGGGTTAAATTCAAACGGAATGTGATGAAACTGCTAGTTACGTCACAACGGCGCTGAGTTTGAACTTGTGCAATCTGAGACTCAAGGCAGAGGACATTCAGAAACCTGTATCTCACTCAAAACAGCATGGATGGATTTTTTCCAGGTTTGTATGCGTGTAGGAGCATCAGAGACACAAATGAACACTCCAAAACCCAGAAAAAGTGAGTTTCATAATATGGGCACTTTAAGGTCTAATAGAAAGAAAAGAGCGGTATTTATCTTTGTGTAGGTTTGTGCATATATTCATACCTTTCATTTTACATATTGCCTATTTTTTGTGTACTGTATACGAAAATACAAAAAAACAATGAATGCATAATATAGCTTAAATAGTCTATAGAATTACTAACAGATTTAAAAACAACATTCTTTCTATCAAGAATTCATCTGTTGTTATCTTCTATACTCTAGAAAAGGATGTGTTCATTTTAAACACATTGTTTTGTGTTATCCTATTTAACACACTGTCAATTCATGTTGATTTTGAGTTTAAATTAATAGCAGGGACAACACAAGATGTGTTAAAACAACACAAAAATAACACAAAGATGTGTCTAGTTAAGGACGACACATTGAATGTGTTGTTTAAATTTGTTTTAAGAGAGTAGTCATTTTCACTTTAGCAATAACTTATTTTAAAACTGTGGTGAGCTTTTGTTTAACCCTCTGGGGTCCGACCCTTTTGGGACACTGTCAGAGGTTCTGACATGCTCTCACGTTTGGTCTTTTTTCAGTTGCTTTAAAACACATTAATGGCTAATATCACATAACACTGTATTCAGCACAAACTGTGCTATAATAATATGTAAGATTAATGTATGTACATGTTTGTATTTTTAAGTAAATGATGTTTATGCGTGGTTAGTAAAAAAAAGAAAACAAAAAGTTGCTGAAATAAGGCCAAGGAACACATCCTAAACATTTGTAAACAAGCAAAAAAGTTATCTACTCTTGTGAGAATTTGCTACAAAAAGATGTAAAAACCATTTAACCCACTCACTCACATGAAACAATACATTGATTTAACTTTTGTAAGACACCTTTTGCTGTGTAAAGGCAATATGCAAGGGCGGGTCAATGGTCATGAATATTGATGTGTTTCACACCAGAGACCCAACCCCCTAATGGCTCAGTGAGGAATGTTGGGATAAAAGAATGAATGCGGGGAGACTTAAAGAGAGAATATTTTGCTTGTAGTTTAAAAAAAATAGGTTATAATAAAATACAAAAGAGTTAAGACTTTATTTTTATCTGAAATTAGTAAAATAAAAGTCTTATAGGGTTGCAAAAAATGCTAAAAACATGAACAATACAATAGAGTTAAAAAGCTTTATTGTAATTATCAATAAAGAAGCATCATTGTAATTATAAATAATAAAGTAACAATACATGTAACAATATTCTATATGACCAGTACAATATGGCTCTAATTAAAAGAAAATTATTCTAAATGTCAGCTATGAATGTACAGTTTGGTGTGCATCTAAAAATACTTCACAATATAAAAAATAAGGTATACATTTGTAAACCATCACACACTGTAACTCTTTGAGAATGGAGTTAAATGTTGTCGTGCCATTGTTCAAAACAGTTCCTATTTAACTGAACACACAATGGAACATTACATGTTTGTCGTCTTCTGGGTGACTCGTGTGCACATTCCATGAAATAGTGCAGTATCTCTCTCTTGACATTACTCTGGCAGGAAAAGGCACGGAGAAAACATCGTCCTGTCTCCAGTAGTGCCTGATGGAGATCATCTTTACCATGGCCATATAAAATAGTAGTCCAATGTAGCGTTACCTCTCAGTGACGCTGACATCTTTCCATTTATACTTGCAACCATTTGCTGTTACCCTGGCAGCCTGAGCGTTGGTGTTATGGCTTAGATTTGAAACTGCATCCTCCGGAAAAAAACATTTTGAAGAGACTCGGGTGTGTGCGTCTGCATGACTCAGCTGATGTCCAGGTTCCCGTGCATGAAAGAAACGCAAAGTGTGTGGAACCACATCAATATGAGGCTCTGTTTTCCATGACAGAATGGACCTGCTGCTGCTTGCCTGGATGTTGGTCTTGACTCTTTTTGCAACAGGTGCCTTATCACTGTCAGTGGTAAATCTGTAAATAAATAAATAAATAGTTTCGGTAAATAAATGGTTTCGGACCAATTTACACATCACAGTTGATATGCGGCCAGGTCTCTGGATTTTTTTCAGGCTTCTCCACCTTTATATATAATAATTTAATTAAAAGAAACGTTGAGACATTGATAAATTGTAAAAGAAAGACGTTTAACCTATCGCACGAGTCCACCATGCACATTTACAATGCACCTGTTGCAACGGTGTTTAGCGTCTCCGCCAGCAGCAGGACCAGCGCATCGGGGAATATGGAGAACTGAATAAAAACCTTAAATACTGTGCATAATCTATAAAAGACTTCTTTCGGTAGTCATGTAAAAAATGCGGTGTAAAGCCTTGAAATTTAATTGATGCATAGCGAATGTGTAAGGTAAGGCAACCTGCATGTTTATTTCATTTTGTTTTGATTTATTATTTTTCTGCACCCCGCCGCGACTGCGAGCAACAGAGCAGCCCCCCTCCGCTTTTTAAAAATTAGTGTGTTGATAATAAACATTTAAACTAACATTGTTATATGCTGAAAATATATATATTATATAGACGTTATTGTAGGCAAGTGAATTGTTGATTTGAGAGGCTCATTTGATCAAACAAGTCGTCGACGTTAGCTGTCGGCCGCTATCCGCTTGGTCATTATCAAAAACCTTAATTTAACAAACAAAAAAGGCTCTAAAATAAATAAAAGATATTTTATAATTTTGACAGTTAAAACTGAACTGCTTTAATTGCTGCAATAGTCGTACAGCTGTTAGGAATCTGTGTAAGGAGTTATTTTTGTTATTTCTGCGGATTTCTTTTGCAAAATCTATGCGTCATTTTGCGGAATTATTTTAAATGTTTTAAAAAGATCTAAGAGAATGGGAGCTGTGGATATTACAAAACAATAAAATATTTTATAATATAGGCCTATAAAATGTATATAATATTATATAAATGGCTGTAAAGTGTAATAAAAATACTGAAGTAAATAGAAGTTCTTCACTAAATGAAAGTTTGAGCAAAACAATCCTGATCATAATTTTTCCTGTAATCGTGCAGCCCTAATAGAACCTTTTAAATCCAAGGGGACGAAATGTAACTTACACTTTAAGAATTTCGGGTTCGTTTCTGCATGCCCCCGTGCGTCTTGTATTTTCCAAATTACTAAGCAAAATATCAGTAATAGTCTACTAATAAAACAGAAAATCCCGCAAATGTGACTTACCCTGTATGAATGTCCGTCGCATTTCTGCAAATGCTCGCTGAAGAGGAGAGTGATGCTGCCACATTCTACAAGTTTTTAATAATTAATATAATGTATTCTCCACAGTACCAAACTTATAAAGCAATACTAAGGCGGTAAAGCATGGTTGAGATAAGATAATTGGGTACATAGATGCGCTGCATATCTTTGTTAACGGGCCATTACCGGACATATTTATGGCTAAACATTAACACATTACATATCTCCGGACACATTTACAGCACATCGATACTGCATCGATACATTTACACCCGAACAGATAGTCGCGTAAACAAGACTTGTTGAGGCATAAACGCTAGTCAAAATATATTCTAAATAGTGATATTGTTTTATGATATTGTAAGCTATATTTACATTACACTATACAATCATACTGTCATACAGTATATAAAAGTTTACATCACACAACATTTCAACAAATGTAGGTACAACTTACTCTTCAGAAATGATATCCTCACCGGGATCAAGTCGCTCTTCAAAACACAAACGTTCATCGTCGGAGTCCTGCTCTTCGTCTGAAGAAACTGTGAACTCTTCCTCGCTGTCCAGGAGCATCTGTAGAGCTTCCTCACCTGTAAAGCGTGTCATTTCATTTTCCAAGCGCATCGATAAGTGAATGAAACTGTCAAAACTTGCTGCTTCTCAAAGCATTGTTTGGGGGCGTTGATCTTGTTTGCATAGCCCGCATCAGGTAATTTCCATATGAATGGTGCGCACGCGGGTAGGTGGGATCACATTAGTGCTAATGAGGTCGAGCAAGAAAAACTGTACCTCTCTTTACTTACATGTCGATTACACAAACAGACAATGAGTTCTTCAGATTTTAATTACATCATGTAAAAGTAGACATTTCAGGCTTTCTTTAGACACATGTATCATGTTCGTGTGACAAGTATTGGCGGAGTTATCAGTTCATGTTTGTAACGTGTTTGAGGAAGATGGTCAAGGAGACAGAGATGTCGAAATGCACTCCCTGTTTATTTTCTTTATTTGCCAAAAGCACACGGTTTTGTTGTTATTATGAAGGCACTCACATTAAAGTAGACACTTCACAGTTTCTAATGATGTATTACATGTATGTGTATGATTATGAATGACGGAGTATTTTAAGTGGATGTCACAGGAAACAGGAAAAAATGCGTCAAAACGCGGCCCCGCGTTTTTGGACCCCAGGGGGTTAAAAGCTATAGTGAGTGGCAATCTAAACTGAAAAACATGTATTCCGTGAAATCCACCCATCTCTGTTATTATTGAAACAACACATTTTCTGTTACTTTTAACACAACTTCTGTTTTATTTTAACACAAAATGACACATAATGTGTTCAAATTACACATAACGTGTATAAAGCTTAACACACAAGTATGTGTAAAAAATGAAAACATCCTTTCTAAGAGTGTAGCGTGAAACAAAATGACTCATGCCATGGAATGGATTTTTGGTCTTACCACCAGTGATGGGCAGTAACGCGTTAAAAGTAATGCATTACTGTAATCCGATTACTTTTTTCAAGTAACGAGTAAAGTAAGGGATTACAATTGCAAAAACAGTAATTAGATTACTGTTACTTCCCCGTAAGCAGGCTGTGGTCCTGCGTTATTTTTTAATCTTGATTTTGTGTCGTGAGACTCTCTCGTGTCGTGATGCGAGTCGAGTGACAATGACGTATGAGAGCCGCGCCGTCAGTCAGTGTAGTGTTGAACGTGAAAAGACAACATGGAGCGCGGAAGAGAACAAGACTATGCAGCGTTTAATGCTTGGAAGTACCGACATTACTTTGAGTTTAACCCAGTTAAAGGTGACAAAAACATCAGCGTCCGCTGTACACACTGCGTGGGAATAAAACTTTTATACACAGCGAAAAATTCCACCTGAAATCTGAGCAAACACCTAGCAAGCCGGCACAGGAATGTGAATCTTACTGAAAAAATCCCTGAACCCCCAGCTGACATGACCGCTGCGGCTCCATGTCATACACGTTCACGTGAAATCTGATGTGAAACAACAGACTATATATCTATATTTCATGGATTATACGCATTTGTGGACAAGCTGACATGACCGCTGCGGCTCCATCTCATACACGTTCACGCGAAATCTGATGTAAACAACAGACTATATATCTATATTTTATGGATTATACGCATTTGTGGACAAAAATGGTAATTTGATGAATTCTATTAAACTGTATTCATGGATTATTCACACATCTGAAACAGACTGGATTTGACTCGCGATCGTTATACACCAAGGTAAAAAGAAGTCCCGTTTATATTACGCATGTTGTCATCTGGACTTCTGTAACAAAATACTACATTTATGATGATAGAGCATCTGTATCTCAAAACAGAGACCATACACTGATGCTTAACCCGTAGACCTTTTAAATGATGTATAGTAATGTTGATATTAATATTGTTAAATTAATGTTTGTAGACAGTAGGCTATATAGATATTGTTAGCAGCGTTAAAAAAACGACACCATCACGCCCACGAATAAGTGCGTGTCGAGAGGTAAAAACAGAGAATGTTTAATTTGATTCAATTTTAGATGATGGAATATGCAGAAAGAATAGAAGTATGACACTTAAGGGGTAAATTCCCCTTACCTACTGTAAGAGAATAATTTAAGGGTCTTGCATACAGTATAATCCCTTAAATGGTTCTGTTAGGTAAGGGTAATCGTTAAATGTTTCACGACAGCGACTCAGGTTTGTTGTTATAAAATACTATTGTTGCCATGGAGATGCAACAGAAAAACGTTTTTTTTTTGCAACGCCCTAAAGTTTAAGGGAAACACAAGGGTGAACTTAAGGGAAAATTACACTTAAGGTGCTTTATGCAACCGAGCCCTGTTGCTTTATACTGTAGCATTCATGTCATGCATCATGTTTTTGAAAAGTAATTAGTAAAGTAACTAGTACAGTAACTAATTACTTTTGACAATAAATAATCAGTAAAGTAACGGGATTACTTTCTTAGGGAAGTAATCAGTAACTAATTACTATTTCCAAGTAACTTGACCAACACTGCTTACCACCCACCCCCTTACAAGCTACTTGGGTTGTTTCATTGCACACTACTTTTACTCAAGTAAATTTGAAAAGGATTTTTACTTGGAGCCATAGTTCACTGGCAAGCTTGCCTAGCTTGTCAGTGAACTGTAGTAGGGTTACTCTAGTTTACTCTAGTAAATGGTTCTCCATCTGTAAGCAGATGATAGCAATTTACTACTAACCACGAAAAAATGTAACTGATGTGATGCACATGACAACTGCATCCTATTATTTGTGCAGCCGTAACATGAGTAATTGTTTCTGTATTTACTTGGATAAAGTTTCCGGCTAGTCTACCAACCTCTGTTGATTTTTAAAGGTATGTGTCGGCCTTGCTTGTCCTAAGCTGTGGTACTTTCAATGAAGAATTATAACTTTTTTATTAAGGCTTCATCTTGTCATTTAATTTTATTACAGATTTTCAGAGGCTGATTCTTCATCACCTAAGGAAGTTACAAGAAGAGGTCAAACTTTTGCAGAACCAGGCAGAAGTAACACAAAACTTGTTACTGCAGCTGACCAAGGGGGCTTTTGAGGATATGTCTTTGCCAGAGGACATTGTGTTACCTCTGAACAACAGAAGAATTTTAGAAGAAGTTGAAGAAAAACTTTCTAATGACACGGAGCTTCAGGAGAAATTGGTAATTGGCCAAAAGTGTTGTGCATTTTTATGTAAGAGATAAGGTAATGCCAGCCAGTTGTTGTTATAAAATAAACATAGACAGAGTGATCAGCACCCTGGAGGCATTTGTTTGCAAAAACAACCACCTGGATGTACATTATCCCGCTTATCCCTGCCAAATAAGCATATTACTGGACACAAAACATTGGTTTTAAAACTGTTTAGCAGGGAAAATGTTTTATGAAACATAAAAATCTTTCCCATTGGCTTTTAAGGGTCAATATTCCGTGGCTAAAATTACATTACTTTGTGTAATAAAATATGTTTGCGTGATTTATGGCTCAAAAACGCATTATTTGCCACACCATACATTATTGTAGCTCCTCTGTAGTCCTGACCTTCTGTAATGCATTGATTTGTACAAAGCTCATTGCTAGGAGTTAATATCGTATTTACTACCTTATCAATACAAGCCTGAATCTGAACCAGTTGACTTAGCTGATCGATCAACTTTACCAGAACTTAAAAGATTGGTAGGATACTATCATTAAGCCATGTCTACTTTTGTGATCGTAGAAACGTCAAACAACATGCGCTACTCAACACTATTCAAAACTCCCATTAGAGTCGTAAGTGGTAACATCATTATATATAAAAACACTACTTAAAGGCTGTGAATCAGAAAAACCAGAGTGAACTTGCATAGCTGGAATTGCTCCACTTTGTAGACAAAGTGTGAACGGTGGTGTATTTTAACGAGCCATTTTAGGAAAACGTGGTTAAGGCTCCACTTTTAGAAAAATTTATTTAGGTTTTAAACTTTTTAACTTTTGCAACTTTACAGATCTTGTATATACACAGCCATTTTTTAACACACTAAAAACAAGGGAAAGCATGAAATCAGGTCATATGACTCCTTTAAGCCTCGAAGTTCGAAAAAGACTTAATTGCAATTTGGCCTACCTTTCATTAAAAAATCTAATGAATTTCTAAATGTAACATAAAATGTGTTAAATGATTATGCAGTACTGAATGCTTGGTTATCATCAACTTAAAAAAACAATGTAACTGAATAGTTATTGGGGTGTAGACTTTGTATTATATGTATGATACCTGTTAAGTACTTGCCTAAAGAGGGTCGGACACCAGAAGTGAAGCGGACAGGTGCGGCGGACAGGTGCGGGCAGTTTGCGTACACTCATAGCAAATCATGTGCTTGAATTTAAAAGACATGGCATTTCATGACATGGCACTGCGCTTCCTGTCTGGTGTGCAACCCCCTTAAGTACTTAAGAAATTTACAAAGCCTTAGTACTCTGTAGACCACTAAGTATAACATTTTTTTAACAGGTGAAATTTTTGTCTGTGAAAGGGGGAAAGACATTAAAAGATTGCGTAAGAAGAATGCTTGCCTGCCTTTTTTCGAATGACCTGTCAAGGCAGTGCAATTGGACTGGCCAAGGACAAAAGATCCCTTTCAAGCAGCTAACTTTAAAAAACATTGTTCACAGTAAGTGTTTTCATTATTTTTTGTAAAGTTTGCACTAATTATTTCTGCCTTCCTCTCATCCAGACTGTTATAGGAAACTTGCAAAATCTGTCACACCGAGTAAGAACAGGGTCAAAATGAACCTGGCTATTTTTTCGGACATTCCATTTAAAATGTGCATTTCTTTTACAGCGTCTATCATTTTTGCTCTAAATATTGTTACGCTAATTTGTTAAGAAATACAAACTAAATAAGCAAATGATCTGTCAAAGTAGAATTTCTGAATACATCCAAGTAGAATAATATCATGTAGCTACTTTAAAAAAATCATTAAAAAAACACTGCAACAACCCTTTCAGACACTGCCTCCTGCAGCTGCTTCTTTCTCGTGGAAAAGCAGTACATTTACCAATGCTAAAGGGACACTTCACCCATTTGCATTAAGCTTTGTATAGGTAGAACCCCAGTCATATATTTGAATGGCCATGCATCATTTTCTCAGTTGCCGCTGAGTCAGGAGAAATACAGATTTCAGTGTTGCACTTCCTTTCAATGATGTTAAAAATATCATTTTGCATCATTGAAAGATGGAAGTCCAATATCTTTGTTGAGGGGGTGAGACTACAAACACTCCTTTTTTCAGTCAAATCGGCACAAAATTCTAAATGTATGTTACATTTCGACCACAAATATGACACACTTTCAATAAAGATTAATGTTTCTACGGGTGAAATGCTCCTTTAATTTGGGTTTTTGCTCTTTGCAGATACAGGTTTTTTTTTTGTTTAAAAAAAAATTCATTTTGTGGCTCCGGTGCAGGTTGTCACCTGCAATGTTTCTTTGCCTCTCTTTCCAGAGGGGACGTGAACGCGCTGATGATGTATGGTGTCTGCGTAAACAGGGCATGTAAAACATGTTCACAGAAGAAGAGCAAAAAATGCATGCGTCCAATTATTGGATTTGGTCCGAGTTTGTTGACATTTTTTGGTCCTACGCCATTTACAGTTGTTGACATATATTTATACAGATACATTAGCTAAAAATGTTTCTGGATCAAATTATATACCCTGCCTTGAATATTACCCATAGGTACTTCATTTTAAAATATTGACATGCTCCAATTGAATGAATGTTTCCAGATTTTTTGGTGTAAAGTTTAACTTCATAAATTCTGCAGAAGCACATATTATGTCTTTCATAATAAACAAAAGCTGATAAAAACTGTTATATACTTTTAGGAGCAATAAGAAAAAACCCTTCAACCAGAGAGGCAACTGAGGGGACCCTACAAGAGGTGGTGTCCAAATTTTTTAAAGGTGCTGCCGATAGAGATGGAGGCAGGAAGCAACGACAAAACAACTAATGTTTATGTATTGCAGTAAATTTAATTGTTCACAGCCAAATGGCACACATCCATACATTTAATTACTATTTATTTAGTGACACATGATTTTATACAAGTGACAAATATAATTTTATTACTTTAGTATTTATTGTGAAAAATCTGTAAACGTGCAATGGTTATTAGAAGTGTTTTGACATTTTTTATGTTTATGTATTGCAGTAAATGTAATTGTTTACAGCTAAATGGCACATATGCATATATTTAATTACTATTTATTTAGTTACACGTAGTTGTATACAAGTGACAAATATAAATTTTATTTATAGTTACTTTAGTATTTATTGTGACAAATCTGTAAACGTGCAATGGTTATTAAAAGTTGACTTTGATTTATTATTGCATAGGAACACATTATTTTGAATATGTATGAAGATTTATGAACTGTGGGGCAGCCAGTAAAAATTCATAATCTTAAAAATAGAATGAGAAATACTAATGTAAACAAACCACGCCCCTTCTTAGTTTCCACCTCGAGGAGGTCCCAAAGCCAACCCAATGACCAGACAACACAAGTGCACGTAAGTATAAAAAATAGAATTTTATTTAATTTAATTAAAATAGGTAGGGGAATGGGAAAGGGGAAAAAGGTTTAAAACTAAAGGTCGTGTTCTTCCCTCCAGGTGGGCCGTGATCTAAAAGGGGGAACGGGGAAGAAGGGCCAGGTGTCCGGGGTCCAAGACTCTGCGGGGGTGTGCGGCTCGGGCTCCTCCGCCTTGCTTTATGATCCCGTGGCGCCCTCCTTTTCTTCCTGGAGGCAGAATAAAATGACTGAGATAAGTACTGGATAAAATACTTTCTCCACTGACGTACCCTTTTCCGGACGACACTGGGGCTCTCCTGTACGTAGTACTGGGATGGTATCCCGTAGGTGTTTCTCCAAATAAAGTGTTCGATTTTCTCTCCTTACAGGCTGCTGGCTAGAACACAGAAGATCGGTTAATCACCACAGGTATCGACTTTCACCTCTCTGGCTTGGAACGTCACACAGTAAGTGCTATTCAGGTAAGGTATTCAAATTCGCGCTCTCTCTCTCTTTACAGGCGGTCAGCTCTCAGGTAAGTTATTTGGGTTTCTCTCTCCACAGGCTACTGGCTGGGGCACAGAGGATCGATTAATGACCACTGATAATGACTCTCTCACCTCTCCAGCTGGGGACGTCGTACGGTAAGTACTATTCAGGTAAGGCTTTCAAGTTCGCTCTCTCTCTTAACAGGCGGGCCGCTCTCAGGTAAGGTATTCAGGCTTCTCTCTCCACAGGCTGCTGGCTGGGGCACAGAAGATCGGTTAATAACCACTGATAATGACTCTTTCATCTCTCCAGCTTGGGACGTCGTACAGTAAGTACTGTTTAGGTAAGGTATTCGGTTTCTCTCTCCCTCTCTGTAGGCTGTCAACTCTCAGGTAACGTATTCAGGTTTTCTCTCTCCACAGGCTGCTGGCTGGGGCACAGAAGATCGGTTAAATACCACTGATAATGACTCTTTCATCTCTCCAGCTTGGGACGTCGTACAGTTAGTACTGTTTAGGTAAGGTATTCGGTTTCTCTCTCCCTCTCTGTAGGCTGTCAACTCTCAGGTAACGTATTCAGGTTTTCTCTCTCCACAGGCTGCTGGCTGGGGCACAGAAGATCGGTTAAATACCACTGATAATGACTCTCTCACCTCTCCAGCTTGGGACGTCGTACAGTAAGTACTGTTTAGGTAAGGTATTCGGTTTCTCTCTCCCTCTCTGTAGGCTGTCAACTCTCAGGTAACGTATTCAGGTTTTCTCTCTCCACAGGCTGCTGGCTAGGGCACAGAAGATCGGTTAAATACCACTGATAATGACTCTCTCACCTCTCCAGCTTGGGACGTCGTACAGTAAGTACTGTTTAGGTAAGGTATTCGGGTTCTCTCTCCCTCTCTGTAGGCTGTCAACTCTCAGGTAATGTATTCAGGTTTTCTGTCTCCACAGGCTGCTGGCTGGGGCAAAGAAGGTCGGTTAATAACCACTGGGATGGATTCTCACGGCAGCGCCACACACAATCAATCACAAGAGGACGTATGGCTATAGTGCTTTTCTTCGCTCTATTTCCACGGTAACACTCGTGGTCAATCGACAGACAATTTATACATTCAATTCACTGTTTGGGAATGGTGGACTTACGGTGACCGCGATCCCATGTATCGGCAGATACCTCGAGACTGTATGATGATGGGGCGTCTTGAGACCACCTTTCCAGCAACAGCTGATACCCCAAGGGGGGGGGGGGATTTCTACACCGTCACACCGAGCCGAGTGCTGCCCTCTCCTCTCAGTTTCCTCAACTATAGAGCACTGGACAGGGGCGCCCCTTTGAAGAGACTTCGGGACGGGTGAGATTCAAACTCCGCTTCCCTCCTCAAAACAGTAGATGTTCTGTGTACACACAAGCAAGCATTAATTTTTGTCTTTTTTACTCACACAGTCTCCAGCAGTCGAATTCTTCACCACCACTCTACCAAAACAACCCAGGTCCAAAGGATGGCCGCCGAAAGACACCACACTTAAAGGCAGGGTAGGCAGGAATTATCTAAAAAACGTTTTTACAAATTTGTTTAAACTGTCTTTATATACCAATACATAATTAAAATGTAAGTACTCTGAAAAAGAGAGTATAAAACTCAAGTGTCTGTAGACCGTTCACGACTGTTTTAAACACAGCCCATTATTTCCATTCGGGACAAAACAAATGATTGGCTTGCGCGACTATCACTCTCTCTCGCGACCATGGCTACCACCCGTTGCTACAGGATCTGCCCACACATGCGCACACCCGATTGATTTGAACGTGCACGAGGCACTCTAGGAAGAGCAAAAGTACGACAGAGAAAGAAGAAACCCAGAAGAGAGGGGGTGGAGTGAATGGTAAAAATGAGCTGTGTTTAAAACTGTCGTTAGAGGTCTACAGACCCTCGATTTTTAAACTCTCTTTTTCAGAGTACTTACTAGAGCCCGACCGATATGCGTTTTTTTCGGGCCGATGCCGATACAGATATTAGGGAGTAAAAAAGACCGATAACGATATATCGGCCGATATTCTTTATGTGTACATTATAGTTCAGTATATACTACAGTATATTATACTAAAGTACTGTACATAGAATACACTTTATACTTTAACATAATATACTATGAATAAATACAATGCAATGCAATGATCACTCACAAATGTGGTGATCCAACACTTATATTGATGTGACAAAGATATTATGTACTATAGGCAAGAAGTTAACAATAAACTTTATTATCCAAAATTAGTTGGATATCAGTGCACTAAACAGTAAACTTGACTTATTATAAATAACTTTAAAACACAAAGAGAACAAAATACATAAAACTTGCATCATTTGCAGTTTTGACAAGAATAACGTTATAAAGAGAAACTTATGAAGTCATTGATTAATATTAGCTTTACAGTAAGTTGTGTACTTCACAAATTAGTTAGCCACTCACAGTTACGAAGACAATGCTTGACGGAGCATATACTAATGTACACTATGTTTAATGTTGTGCACAACGTTTTTATAACACAAACCCAGGGTTCCGTGCAAACTTTAGACTTTAATAAAACTAATGCGTCTTCGCTCCGCCTCTTTTATTTAGCAAGGGTGTAGAGTTGCGCGAGCTTATTGAATCAATTGCTCTGAAATGAGCGTGTTAACTAACAACACAAGCAGCAGTAATCTCATATAGTGTTATATAAGTGCACGGCTGCGCGTAGTTTAAACGTGTCATTTCTCCGTCTCGCGTCATTTCTCCCGCTTCGTTTTAACTCGCAAGTCGACAAAGAGACGGATTAAAAACACCAAATGTAAGCGGGAATGCGTCTCTCTTGTCCATTTATAATCCAATCGACCAAAGCGCGTCTTAATACCAGGTGTAAAAATGTTGTGAAGAAGACACTGCGTGACTGCAGCCACCTGAACTGAGAGACTGACTGACTGAACTGAAGTGAAGGGGGTGGGGGATTGGCTGGTGTCACTACAGTGAGTGATCTGGGTCGCCATTAGCAACCAGTATGGCGCACTCTGCTGGACAAACAAGTACTTACATCTTTCAAATGCATTTAATGTGTTCTGTAACAAACGTTCATATCGGCGCATATCTGCGGCTTATACGCCGATACAGATATATCTGCGACATGCTCATATCGGCCGATAAAATCGGCAAAACGATAAATCGGTCGGGCTCTAGTACTTACATTTTACTTATGCATTGGTATATAAAGTTTAAACAAATTTGTAAAAAAGTGTTTTAGACTTTTTTTAGACTTAAACTGCCTACTCTGCCTTTAATATTCGCATCCAGGGGCTCGCCCACAGCATATACCAGGTTGTAAAAATAACTGGCACCCACAGCCTTTCGTTCTCCCATGACAAGGTTGGTGGGGGCGGGGGTTTCGGACAATACACACACAGCACCACACTGCACCACTTCAAAGTGTATTTCCACAGCAAACACAGACTCACCCACAGCACTCAATGTGAACACTTAGGACGCCCCTGTCTTCCTCCACTTCACCGGAGCCCGTTAGGCGATGGTCAGTACGGACCAGTAACGTCCACGTCGCTGCAGCGAGCCCACTCGTCTTCCTCCGGCTCTCCCACCACTCTGCTCCGTGGCAGGGCCGTCACTCCTTTCACTGGAGTCTTTCAAAACAGAACGAGTTAACACAGAGTGTGACCAATTTAATATTGCATACTCAGTCGCTGTACAATTCTTTCCGATGTTCTCCTCTTTCTACACACAGGGAAATAATTCCAGCAATACACGACAAGATGTTTCTTCCTGATGACAGTAGTACACAGTAGTTCCGTTGGCTTCTAAGTTCTTCATATGAGGTAACCACTCACTGTAACTCCGCTTCTCCTTCTTCTGTTTCATTTCAGTCCCAGCGATTTCCTACCGTCTCCCAGCTACTACGGGGTACAGATCTGTCCTCCTCAACACCGCTACGGTTTGTTCGTCCCCACACAGCCACGCCAGCTCAGCCTGAATAACAGCAGCGAACCAGTACTACCAGCAACAACAAACTCTGTGTTTTTAGACTATCTTTTATACTCCCCTTTTCCTCGTATCCTCCAATCCCCAGCCGCTAATGTTAACAAGACGCACCTGTGCTTAATCGGCTTGTTTACGTCCCGCGGCGTTTACCGGAAGATCCGGTGTATCTACTCTTCCGTCCGGGCGGAAACACTTCTGGGCGGAACCAAACTCTCCTATTTTTGCTTCCGCTCCCGGAAAGATCGTCACCGTGTGACAATATAGCTATTTAACAAAAGCAATAAATATCTTATAAATTCATGTTTTACTGTTAAAAAGAATCTGAAGGATAGATTAAAAAATGTACTGTCTTAATATAGTTTTTTAACAAAAGTGAAGTTTAATATAAATAACACGTTGCACTTTTAATGGGACATAGAAAATGAGTTTCCAAATTACGATTTAAAAATAATTTAAAGGCATTTTAAATTCAATATGATGTGTTGCAATTCCAGAGATGTTTATGTAAATGAAGACTTTGCCATGTTTTAATTTGTGTGCTGTGCATACTGAGCATGTGTGGCCCTTTAAAACACTGGAGCAGAGGGAGTTACCATGGAAACAAGGTGGGACCAGGAACTAAAAAGCAGCATAGATCTGTCTCTGAGTTTTCTTCACCGTTTACAGGTAGGTGTAGTTCCTCAAATCACACAAATAATACACACTGTTGTTGCCATGTAATTGAAGTAAATATTTGTCAGAAGCATCTCATAGAAATGTTTTTTTGTCTTTGAGAAGAGTCTGTTAGCATTTCGACCATTTTAGAAGAGGTAGGCTAACTCTTCACACGTTTTGTCGTAAACAAAAAGTTTTTATCTGATTTCAGGACTGACAAAATAACCCTTCTATAATACAAGTGAAGTACAAGAACAAGATTTCACAATTTCTCAAGGGAGCTGCTGTCAAAGATGCTAAAAACTTTGGTGAGTTGAAAAAGCTAATTAAGTCATCATGAGTAGATTTTGGTTGTTAAGGATGGATGCATTTCTTGGGGTTCAAAGTCAGATGATGTTCCCTGGTCCCTAATGCGGTGCATCTTGGACAGTGTGAGTATTGAGGAGGTTAAATCAACTCAACTTTATGTTAATGAGCAATGACGCAGTTTGGGGCAATCAATTAGAAGGTGGAAAGGGATTCCAGAGAATGCATTTGAACGTCAGAACACCCACTACTCAATTTTGTAGAGCGTCACTGGAACGTACAGTAATTAAAAAAAATGAGAATCATATACATTGAGGATGGCTTGAGGGCGAGTAAATCATAGGGTAATTTTCATTTTTCACCAGAGTATCCCCAATATTAAATGAATAAGTAAACCTAAAAACATATTCTGTGTAGTATCCTTTTCACATCACTGTTTCACATCTTCCATTGCTTGTTTAATTAATCATCTTTCACTAAATATTAAACATTCTTGTCTCTTTGACAAATTGCATGTAATGTTTGTAGATTTGCCCATGCTGATGGACAGACAGTAGAGTTTGAGCAGACCTGTCAGTAAATCTCTTAGATGCTATAAACCATTTGACTGGTAAATAAAACCTCAAGTTTGAAATATTGTCACAGTTTAAATGAGTGTCATTTATTCCTGTGATTAATGTTGACATTTCAGCATTATTACTCCAGTCTTCAGTGTCACATGATTCTTCATAGATCATTCTAATATGCTGATTTGCTGCTCCAAGAAACATTTCTGATCATCAGCAGTTGCATTGCTTCATGTTTTAGTGGGTTTTTCGGATGAATATAGGGGTGGTTTCCCGGACAGGGATTAGACTAGTCCTAGACTTAAACACTTTTAAGAGCTCTCCAAACTGAAAACAACTTGCACTGACATATCTTAAAATACATCAGTGCCCTTTGCTTTACCTCAAAATGCACACAGGTAATGTTTTTAGTAAGCCACATTTGTTAAAACTAGTTATATTTTCTAATTAAACTAAGGCCTAGTCCTGGATTAAGCTAATCCTGGTCCGGAACACCGCCCCATAAAGTTATAAATACATGTATTTGAAACAGAGATCTATTCTCACTTCTGACTGGTTGAATGCATCCTTGTGAAGAGAACTATTTTTAAATCGCACTGACTACATATTTTTGGACAGTAGTGCAAACTACCATTACAAAGAAGTGAAGTCTCTTTAAAAATGAATCTTGAAAAAAGTTGACAGTAAAATATTTATTAACACAACTGTTTTTAAAAAGTAATAACAATCTAAAATAATTCATTAACAGCAAATCGGATCATGTGATACTAAAGACTGGAGTAATGATGCTGAAAATACAATCACAAAAAGAAATGACACTTTACAATATATTTATATAATGACAGATGTCAAAGACATAACAAAAAGGGATTTTGTAGTACATTTACTTATTAATCAAGCATTCACATAACACATGATATAACATGTTCTCCAGTAATGAAATGGTAAAAATTGCCCACAATTATCTTTTGCTTGAAACAATATGTACAGCAGCAATCCTAATCCTTCTCCTTTTGCTTTCTGGTTTCTGTCTGTCAGGATACCCATCCATCCTAAGGTAATTAGAGCCTCACTTGTGAAGACTTCAAATGAAGCCAAAGACTTGATGATGGCAACTATAGATGATGCCAACACTGAAGATTCCAGTAAAAATTTGAAAGACTCCAGTCTTAAGTGGAAGTGAAATAAAAGAAAGTGAGAAGCTTTGTCAAGTATGCAATGCATACTCGAAATGTGACCTCTGCATTTAACCCATCCCAGTGAGAACTGCATGTCGTGAACACACACGCTTTCGGAGGAGTGGGCAGCTATCCCAGTGCCCGGGGAGCAATTAGGGTAAGGAGCCTTGCTCAAGGGCACCACAGTTGCAAACCACTAGGCAAAAACTGTCACATTAGCCTTCAGAGATCATTCAGATACTGATTTAGTGCTCTAGAGACATTTCTGTTGTGTTGCTTTATGTGTTATTATCACTATAGATTATGCCAGATTTCAAATGATGGCAACTAAAGATAGACATACAAAACATTGAAATCACTGCCTCAAAGTGTACGTTTGCAGATTTCCAACCCACTTCATATTGTTACAATAAATGGTAATATTTAAAGGCGGAGTCCACGATGTTTGAAAGGCATTGTTGATATTTGAAATCACCTAAACAAACACGCCCCTACCCCAATAGAATCTGGACCTTCTATTGATAGACCCGCCCCACACATACGCAACCCGGCAAGGATGTGGGTTAGTAGACACACTCCTTACTGCTGATTGGCTATAAGTGTGTTTTGGTAGTCGGCCCGTCTCCTTTTCCAAAGCGTTTTTTAAACATCGTGGACTCCGCTTTGAAACGGACAATGATTACTTTTTATTGTTCAGTTACAGTATACTCCCATTTATTGCCAATCATTGGATTTGCAGCATCCAAATATTTTTATATTTACATTACAGATATTGTAAGAATACAAAGTGGTATAAAAATCTGCAATGTTACCCTATAATAATTGTCTGTTTAACTGAGCATGCCTGAACTTAGAGCTATTGTGATTTAACTTTGTTCCCAGATAGTCCTGAATGAGTCACACTCACCTCTGGCTGATTGAGGGATTTTGTGTAACCTTCAAACATGCATTTTCTGTAAAGCTGCTTTGAAATGACATGTATTGTGTAAAGTACTATACCCTGGCATGGTTGGTAAAACTGCAGTTCTTTTTTCAAAATGATTGTTCTATTATAGTAATGCTGATATAAAGCTGTGGCAACCATATTTTTAAAAACCATGTTAAAGTTTGTATAGTTACTAGTAATGTAGTAAGATTGTTATTTTAAAGTTACTGTTGATTTCAAGGCGTGGTTTTTGTAGATTTTGTTTATACCTGCAAATGATGTAAACAGTAACTAAAGGTACAGATACATGCAAACTGAATGATTTTATTTGTAAGTCAACGTTGCATCTGATAAATGTAAATGCATTTAGGCTATAGATTCTGTTTACTGGCAATAATAAAATGTGCAGTTGCTATTGTATATGATATATTATTGTGTTGAAAGACATTTTGGTTAGCGTTATTTAATGGTTACAAACCACGGACCGACCGTGGGCAGCTAGCAAACATAACATTATAAACCAACGGCTGCCGCTGGTGGTCCGCTGGAAAAACGACGGGCAAAACTCCGGCGAGCCTCTGGTAGCATCCGCCGGTGGACCGCCGCTAGACCGCTGGCCTTATGTTAACTGGGGCGGCGGTCCGCCAGCGGACCTCTGACCTCTGCTGGCGCCGCTGGTGGTCCGCTGGAAAAACGATGGGCAAAACTCCGGCGAGCCGCTGGAGGCATCCGCCGCTGGTCCGCTGGCCTTATGTTAACTGGGGCGGCGGTCCGCCAGCGGACCGCTGTCGAAAAAGTAGCGGCTGCCGCTGGTGGTCCGCTGGAAAAACGATGGGCAAAACTCCGGCGAGCCGCTGGCGGCATCCGCCGGTGGACCGCCAACTTTGCCACTGGTGGTCCGCCGTTGGACCGCTGGTCTTATGTTTGCTGGGTACTTGTTTGTGTCTATATGTTTGTTTGTTTATGTATACATACATACAAATTAATGAAATGTATCTTCAGGAATATAGTGTCACTTGTAATGTATTATACATGACATTACCCACAGTATCAAACCATGTTCATATATTTACGTTGATCATCTGTTAGCTTTATTATTATTTAAAAAATAATAATTATAATATATACATTGAATAATTTATGTCATTGTATTTTTATACTACATTGTGGTTATTAGAATCTACGAAATGTTAGCCTGATATGCACCATGTATTATTTTTCTCTTAGTATTATGTACTACATAGCTTATTATATTGCTTGATGCATACTGTAATTTAGATTATGTTTGTGTAATTAATGATTTCCTTAAACTCTCTGTGATCATCCCTGTATGGTGATGTCACTTACATACTGGTGGTCATTATGACGTTTTAAACTCTCCATCACTTGGATACGTTACGCTATAGTGCTTACCATCTTTTATGATATCTGTTTTATGATAACGAAATACTATTAATTATAATTCTAGTGATCTCTTATATAAAACATATATTAATGTTAAATAACACTTGTCATATTGCATTGAAACTTATGAAAGTTTTTGTATGCTTATTCTTTGTTTTATTAATAATACAGAAAACCACACACATATACAACCAAACTCAAAGTAGGAAAATTACTACACTAGCTTGTGTTTCTGGTTTTAAAGCATGTAACCTATTTACAACATCATTAAAAAATTACATTATTAAAACCACAGTAATTGAACTCACCCATAAACATCTTTGAGAAGTCAACCACGTAATCAGC
Organism: Paramisgurnus dabryanus; assembly: GCF_030506205.2. Classification (NCBI taxonomy): domain Eukaryota; kingdom Metazoa; phylum Chordata; class Actinopteri; order Cypriniformes; family Cobitidae; genus Paramisgurnus; species Paramisgurnus dabryanus. The sequence continues at coordinate 40,632,936 of NC_133343.1, read as the reverse complement.
AACATAATTTTATCAATGTGTATATAATACTTAACCAATTATAACTTGACATACTAACAAATGTTACCCTGTGTGCACACAACTTAAATTAAATGTGTTTTCACAGGATTATAGTGTCACACGTGTAATGTTTTATACATATTAGTTTTATTCATATTAACCCATTTATAAATATTACATATGACTGGTTGATTGTAAGATGCTTTGCTATACGTAACGAACATTACAAACTTATCATTCCAGCAAAATAATGTACCATATCTCAATTCTCTAATAATCTCAAACTAGTTTCTTGGACACGACAATGAGCTCACTGTACTTCAATGACTTTCACATGTACCAGAACACAATTCAAGAGGACATTAAATATGTCTAGCATAATCTTTGCACTTGTGTTTGCAATCCACTGTAGGTCCTATAACAATCTTATGCACAGTAGAATTTATCTTATATACATATGCGCAATCTGTATCAAACTTTGTTGACCATACTACGACTCAGTCGCCTAATTCTTCAAATAAACCGTCCTCTTATTGATTTGTATGTTCCCAAATAAATCTGATACTCATTAAGAAATTATCAGAATGACTTCTTTTTAAACAATTCACATTAGTCCTATATGTGCATGTGTATGCAAGCTTACCTTTCATTTTTCTGGATGTGAGGTGGTATCATCACCATTAATAAAAAAGGGTTGTTGTTTTTTTGCTTTATTTTGACCTTTAATTCTCTGGCCTTTTAAGTTGAAAATTGCAATCTACCATCACAATATGCACAACTTCTGAAGACACACGCAGATCACAAAGTACAGCTCATATATTTGATCTTTTAACCTTGAAAAATATTTGCCTACAACTAATTTATGAAGTTAACTACATTGTTATGGGTGTCTGATTAAGAAAGTGATTTGGTTTATCTTGATGTTGTTAAACTCAGTGATTTACAGCAATAGTTTTAAAATCAATACTTTTAAAAACAATAAGAAATAGTTAACAAAAACTAAAACCTACACAAAAATCACTGTCCAACTACACAAACTCAAACATTTTCAAAATAAGTACAAAACAACCAAGTAACACAGCAACATTTTACTTTATTTTAAATATGTGCAAACAAGCAATAGTGCAAATATATTTTAACAGAATGAACAGCACCATTTATACATGTAAACTTTGTCTTAAAACTTTAAAGTTCACAATCACTCGAACATTTCCACAGGAACAATACACCACTTTTAGAGTCCTATAATAGTTATTAGGATGAATAACAACATTAAGAACAATGTAGACTTTTATGGTTCACAGTAAGAGCTACATTTTAACAATGCCAAAAATACAAAAATTCTTGTCAAATATTATGTGCAAAATTAGTAAAATAGAAAACTCCTCTATTACAAATTTGTAATAGTCTATACACATCTATAAAATATCTAAAAAAAAAACCTCAAAATTGCACTGACAATACTTTTAAAACCACAATAAACCACATAACTAAACTAATACAATTATCATTATACAATTAGAGGTAGCATCGGTTCTAACAAACTATCAGACCTGTAAACAAACCAGCAACTTGATGAAGCTTCACTTATGGCTTCCACGTTTTGCAATAGACTTTACCTTTGCTTTTAATCTTGGAAATTGTGATTCATCCGTTTCACTCTCTGTGCTTTGACTCACTTCAGAGCCTGTCACACATTTTTCATTCATACGACTGGCACAGCCTTTGTCACCTCCTTCACAATTTTGGGTCACTGACACTACTGGTACCACTTCTGCAAACAACTGTTTGAGCACTGCACCATCACAAATATTTTCTGCACACTCACTCATGGTACAACTTGGTACACTGCTCTGCTGCTCTTCTGATTGAGAACAATTGCCCACCATCTCAACTTTTGACACAAATACTGCAGAGATAACACGAGATCCTCTGTAGTTAATCTGCAAACGGCTTTGCTTTTCATTAAGTAACTTGCCAACCAAAACATCTGGTTCCATGTTAACACTGCATGGAATCTTGACCAACTGCCGGAAAACAAAGTCATCAAGCACATAACTACTTATCGTGCCCAGGCTGTCCTCAATTGAGATTGACGCACGAAGTACAGATGTCACTTTTTCTGTACGGCAATATGCTGAACAACTTTCACATCTTGTCAGCAAGGTTGATTTGTTGACTGTGGGCAGTGAATGCTGCTTTGGACACAAAAAGTCCTCTGCTGTAATAATTTCTCCTTCTTTTGTGTCAAAGTGCTGCCTTACAGCAGCAACATCACTTGAATAATTTGGCAAAACATTGACAGTGGATTGTGGCGATGTTGACAAGCAAAACCCCCCAAACTGTCTAACAGATACATTGGTAATATGATACCACTGGCCTATCTCTAGGACATCACCACCCCAGACAGTCAACGACATACTACTCGAGTGATCCGCTACATCGTATGTCCTAGAAGTCATCTTCTGACCACTGCGTGTCACACTTTGTCTATGTTCAGTCTGGGTCACCACATTCACCGTAACATTCACCTAAAAAAAAAAAACATTGCACAAATCAATACAAACTTAAAACATCGAACATAATATGGTCATATTTCTCATGTCACATCACATTCAGACATAAAACAACAAAAATACAAATTAAAATATTTCAGTCTGAGCTATAATACAGTACAATCAATAATTTTCATTAATGAAATTGTCTACAAATTTGAATCTATAAACAATTAATCCTGCTACTCTAACTACTAATGAAAATGATTGATCACATAAAATATTAAAGCAATAAACCCCAAGAAGCAGTGGGTTACCAGAGCATTTTATAACAGCTAAGGGGCATTGTTACACCCCCTAAAAACCCCTGTAAAACCCCCTTAGCTTTTATAAAATGCACTGTAACACCACAGCATCACGAGGCTTATTGCTTTATAAAACAATTACTTCATATGCATAGCAAAATTTCATAAAATGAAACACAAATAAGTTATAATTATATTCGTACAAATATTACTCGCCCATCAAACAAAGTATTTCCTCAGAATCTAGTGTGGCTAAAACAGAGCGTAGTCCCTAACCAACACAAACACAGGAAACGCACAATGAAAATATGATTTAAGACTGTGGTGTTTATTTTTATAAATCAACACTCTTCTAATTTATCCAGTTCATCCTACATTCATTTGTTCTCATCACCTCTCAAATTTTCAGCTAAAACCGGAGATAATAAAATTTCTGTGAATAACTTTTGTAACACATCAGAGTAAATGCAACGATCAAAACGTACACGTTATTTTAATGTTGACTAAATGCGTCATTGTTTAAGTTGGGTAAGATCGCCACCCGGTGAATAGCAGAAATACAAATGTAAAACAGAAACTCCTCAGGCAACATTTTCTCTTTATTGACGAGATGCCTCATCAATATTTATTTCATTTATCTGGATATCGACATTAATTGTGGAATTGTAGACAAATTAAAAATATGATTAAAGAGTGTGGTGATTATTTTCATAAATCAGTACACAGCAACAGTGGCGCAGTGATACTTATGTAATGCAGTCTGAACCGTGGGTTTACCAGGGTATTTTATCACAGCTTAAAAGCATTTCAACCAATCAGAATGAAGAACCAGAACTGCCCGTTTTATAATATGAAATAACATACCCGTTGATATTCTCTGGGCTGCTCTAAAATCTTGAGCAACGTCATATCCTCAACATCCTCACGACAGGACCCATCAAAAGCAAAATTCAGCTGACGCACAAGTGCACTTCGTGTGTTCACGATCACATCCATATGTCCACTTCTCTGACGGGACGGAGAAAGGACAACATCACTAAGTCTCACAGGAGTCCTAAAAGAACAAAACGAAAATCCCCATAGTTGTTATTCTGACACATACCACCCTATAGAAATCAAAAAACATAGATTTTAATTCACCAATTACCTGTCTTTCTCAGCCCTTTCGAAAACATTTCGACGATGCACATCGAACACAACAACACGACTATTTCTTTCCGCTTCCTGTAGAATAGCCGTAAAATATTTACTATGATTGCCCCCCTCCAGAACAGGAGACACCTCATGCAAATAGCCTTCAACCTCGAGCTTTGCCCTCTTCTGCATCATTAGGATATTAATATATCTGTAGGAAACAAGAAAATAACCAAAATAAACTCTTACACTTAAGAATTACACCCATTTTTTACAAATTCACCAACAACATTTGAATACCACAAAAATACACTGTTACAATGTTAATCTTCCTCACCCTTTACTTTCATAAGTTACATCATTTTTGTGTGTGAACTCACTGTATGCTTTTAAATAATTTGGTAATAATACAAATCAAAATGACAATAAAAACTAGGTGTCACACTGAACCCATTCCTCTACACGGTTTCATTATATATCCTAAAAAACTGTTTAAAAAAGGTGTTAAATTACAACCTTGGTAACAAATTTTAAAAATCTGATAACAAAAAATGCTAGCATACTGCTCCCAATAAGTGACAAATTAACGCAAACATTTTCCTATTTATGTCTTGTGGTTTGTATTGTCACATCGTGTACAAATAACACAGTCATATGAGCACACCGATCTTTTAACAGTATACATACTGGGAAATATATTCTCAGAAGGCGAAGCACTGCTACTTAGGCAGAGTGATTCGCTCACAGCACCCAAGAAGCCCCCTGGTGACAAGCAGATAGTTCGGTCAGAGTTGTGCAAATCACTCCGCCCAAGTAGCAATGTTTCGCCTTCTGAGCATATACTTCCTAGTATGTACACGGTTAAAACATGGCTGTGTCTCATATGACCTTATTATTTGTACACGGTGTAACTATACAAACCACAACACATAAATAGGAAAATGTTTGCGTTATTTTTTCACTTTTTGGGAGCATTATGCTAGCTGGAGCCATTTACTTACAGACTTTGTGCTAAGCACAAATATGTACGGACTTATCTAACTCTGGTGAATACGCTGAATAAGCCAAATTCCCAAAATCTGGCCATGTTCCTTTAAAAAAAATTGTGTCATATGGGTGGACCATAAACCAGTAGACAAGATTAACAGGTAGAAATTTGTCAACCAGTAGACATGTTGAACTATCATCTCTATCGAAGTTACGTGTGAACATCACATGCAACCGCGCAATCGCTGCTCTTTCTGTCTGTGAGCTCGTGAGTATTTTTCCCACTGTATTGGCCATAAATACATATATGCAGTTGCAAACTGTGATGACAACATTTGTTCTTATCATTTGAAATTTACTTTTTTTAATAATATAGTCGATAAAGATTCAAAATTTAGTACGTAATGATCACATTTAGATGTAAGTGGAGGTAAAGGACACATTCACAACAGGATGACATCACTAAAGGGATTTATTTGCAACCCGGTGTTGTACCAAAATCCAACTCCCCAGACAAATCCTACTCCCATCGCATGCACGCCCATCACACACAGTTGATAGGCGGAGCAGTGAGTTGGTAGGTTTAACAGTGAGTTTGCACCACTTCTGTTTTTAAAACAGCCATACTGATATTTTGCAGTTAGTCTCCAAGAAAATACACAACACCACTGTCTAAACTTAATTTAATCATTTCTAATTGAATTCATAAGACAATAACACAGTAGATCAATTTAGCTCACGACAGCGTCAAGACCAGTGCTGTAGTGAAACCATGATTAAATAATGCCATCTAATTTCTCTGTACAGTCGTCATTGCTGTTGGTCTTGCTTAATTTAATGCAGTGTTTCATTGAAATATCCTGTATTATACATTCTCAATGCACTTGCATTTAAACGTCAATAATAGCAAGTACAAATATTCAGTCTCAAAAATATAGAGAAATATTGTTTTCATATTTTGTGAGTTTATAACGATGTCTTATATCAGACAGTTTAACATTAGACATTTCTAAAAAAGTTGTAGTATTGTCTACTATACGGGGGGGTTATAATTTTAACAGGTGTAATATAAAGGCTGTTAAAATTGTACTCCCCTTCACTAAACTCTTTCTGTTGTATTTACAGCTTTATGCTTATTATGGTATAAACTCCATTAGATGATGTATTATTAATATAAATATGATCTGCATCTGACCATTTTAACCTGAGTTAAGGGGGGGAGTATAATTTTAACAGGTGCAATATAGACAATTTTAACAGTAACAAGATAAACAAGTGGCTTTAGTGTACAACACGTAACTTCTGGTACACTCTGCTAGGAATTAATAACTTAAAAGTACTTTAAACGTATTTATATAAAAATCAAAACAAATAACACTTGGATTACCTATACATTTTATTTTATTTTTGACAAGATATTTGTTCAAGAGTTCAGTTTAGCAACTACTCAGACTATTAAAAAACTGAAACCAGAAGTAACGTTTGGACCACACACGTATCACTGTACGCACATGTGTCCAATGACACTATCTACAAAGGTTGTGAAAATTACACTCCCCTTCAGTAAACTTTTTCTATTGCATCTACAGCTTAATGCTTATAAGAGTATAAACTCCACAACATGAGGTTTTTTAATATAAATATAATGTGCATCTCAACATTTTAACCTGAGCTAAGGGGGGACTATAATTTTAACAGGTACAAATTATTACTCGTAACATAATAAATAGGGCATAGCATAAACTCAATAAAATAAAGAATCATAAAGTATGATATAATTTGTATTTTTACCTTTTTACCTTTTATTCTTATGACATGAAAGCATTTGTCTTTTTAATAGTAATTCTTTCGTTTTACAAAATAAACATTAAACAAAAGCCTTATATTGAAGAAAAACATTACATTGCTACAAAACTGATCTTCTGATCGTTGTCTTAATGGTATTGTTAACTTGAGATTTCTTAGATGCAACAAAACATTAGCACAACATAGTACAGCTTTTATAAACGTGCCTAAAGTTAAACTGCCTGCTATAAGACAGCGTTATAAATTCAAAAAGTATAAAAACAATATTTCTCTATACTTTTCAGACTACATATTATTACTTGCTATTATTGACTTTAAATGCAAGTGAATTCAGAATGCATAATACAGGATATTTCAACGAAACACCGCATTAAATTAAGCAAGGCCAACAGCAATGACGACTGTACAGAGAAATTAGATGGCATTAATTAATCATGGTTTCACTACAACACTGGTCTTGACGTTGTTGCGAGCTAAATTGACCTACTGTGTTATTGTCTATCATATTTAAACCTAACTTATTTAATTAAAAATGACTAAATAAAGTTTAGACAACGTGTTGTGTATTTTCTTGGAGACTAACTGCAAAATATCACTAAATGGCTGTTTAAAAAACAGAACAGCGGTGCAAACTCGGTGTTCCACCCATACGGACTACCGGCACATCCGGGAACTTGACTGTAAATTTCGTCACCGCCCCTTTTCGGGGGTTAAAAAAGCAGCGCCTCCATTGGCTTCCATTCAAAATAGCGGAACAAAGCAACGGTTTTACACAGCCGGCAGGCGTAAATAACTTATGAAATCACTCAGATCAAACATGTCGAGTATTTATCTGTCCATCCTGCCTGCCATAGAGCGCGAAAGATACATTAACACATTTAATTTGGTCAATATAAAAACATGTCCCTTTCATTCTCACAGCGTCAAATTTGTGTAACAACGCCATCCAGTGATTGCTGGAAATATCGCTAAGCCAGTTAGTTGTATGGCTGGACGGAAAAGTGCACTCATTACTCTAAATATAAAGACATAATAAATAAATACGAAGTAACTTTCAAATACGAAGTAAAATCATTCACTTGCTTCCCTGTTGACTTGATGAGGTACGTGTTTAATGTCCGGGTAAGACACCTCTGGCCAATAGGGAGCGTTGTTACACAAATTTGATGCTGGGAGAATGAAAGAGACATGTTTTTATATTGACCAAATTAAATGTGTTAATGTATCTTTCGCGCTCTATGGCCGGCAGGGTGGACAGATAATTACTCAACGTGTTTAATCTGAGTGATTTCATAAGTTATTTACGCCTGCCGGCTGTGTACGAAGGTTGCTTTGTTCCGCTATTTTGAATGGAAGTCAATGGAACGTCTAGTGCGATTTCCCCCAAAAGTGGGCGTGAACCTGTTCAGAGACATTCTATGACGTTGCGCCGGTTGTGCGTATAGATATTTATAAAGGCTAGATGTCTCATCAGTGCTGCTGGCCAATTCAGTGGAACGTCCGCATTTTGGCGGCCATCTTACCACAGGGCGCCGGTGTTGTGTCGAAGTCTGTTCCCCCTATTTTTCCCTTCAGTGTAGTGTTTTTATGGCGTTTTTATCACGTTATAGGTTTTATTATTTATATATTTAAAGTTTTAATGGCTACTGAGATGTATATGTGTGCATTTCTGTAATGTATCTGTATTGTTCTTAATGGTAAGTCAATTATTTTTACAGTATGAATCATATTATATGTATATATATTTATTTAATTATGTATGCAAACATTACATTTTTAAAACAACCAGTGAAGGAAAAAAAGAGAAAAAGACAGGCTATATTTTAAAAGAAATACCCTAATAGAAAACTGTCAAATGTATGAAATATTTAATACATTGTATTATAAAATACATGATATTATGCCTTTTTAGTATAACCAATTCAAATCTTTAATATTTCTAAATGTAACGTGATGAAAACGCTATAAACGCACTACACTAAAGGGAAACATAGGGGGAACTGAGTTCGACACAACACCGGCTCACTCGTAGCATTGAGTTTTATTGATGCAGGTACTTTTAAATGACCATAACTTGCTTAATTTTTTACCGATTTTCAAACGGTTTGGTTTTTTCTAAACGTCAAAGATGTACCTATCACACTGCATACCTATACTAAAAATAAATAAAAACATCATGAAACATGTTAAAGCATCCAGATTTATAGCCACATTAAAAAAACAAACCGTACGAAATGGTCATTTAAAAGTACCTGCCCCATTAAACTCAATGCTACGAGTGAGCGGCCGCCCTGAGGTAAGATGGCCGCCAGGTGATGACGTTAGAAACTCGGCCGTAAAACCTCTAGCCGCTACCTTCACGTGCTATCGTAATTATGGTAAATACCAAAATCCCACTTGGAAAATGCACATGAACACCCCTCATGTGGTATTTTCCACTGGGCAACTCGTAAAATATTTTGATGCCCGAGTTGCCGAGATGACGTTACCTTTGACCTTTTCAAAATGGCGGAGAGCTGCAACAACGTTGTGAATGGTTGAATGACAACAAAAGCAATGGTAAATACCAGTTCACAAATGGAAAATGCACTTGAACGCAGCAAACTGGTAAATTCTAGTTCACAAATGGAAAATGCACTTGAACACAACACGCTGGTACATACCAGTTCACAAATGGAAAATATCATCTTTCCCATAGCACGTGAAGGCAGCATTTATACATATCTATGGTTCCACCCATAGGTTCCACCTACCTAGTCCTAGTGATGGTCGTTTTCGAAGCACTGCTTCATGAGGCTTCGAAACATTTACGAATCTTTTGTTTCGAATCAGTGGTTCGGAGCTTGTTTCAAACTGGCCAAAGTCACGTGATTTTAGCAAACGAGGCTTCATTACGTCATAACTGTTTCGAAACGTTTCGAAAATCCGATGGTTCACCACTAGGGGGAGTTGATCACATGACCAGTGTCTAATAAGTTTAGGTGAACTCGGGTCAGTTTTATTATGAAAGTTCATAAAACATTTATCCTTCTGACTAATAACACTGCCATGTTGTCTACTTTTTGTTTATAGACAGATTTAATGACAAAAATGTGCATAATTAAAAGGGTAGTTAGTTTTATTCATTTGTTTGCCCTAAATAAAACTAAAAACACATATACACTTTTAACTTTGTCTTAATTAGGTTAAATAATTTTTTTAAACATATTTTAATAAAAATCTTGCTATCATTTTGTAAAAGATCTGCTTTAACACTGTTTTGACCAGCAGGGGTCGCCAACGTGTGTGGGTTTCGAACTGCTTCGAAAAACTGAATCAATTATCGAAGCAATTGGTTCAATTGATTCGAAGCTTCGAAAAGCTTCGTTTCTCCCATCACTACCTAGTCCGCCTATCAACTGTGTGTGATGCACGTGCACGAGAGAGGAGTAGGATTTGTCCGGGGGGTCGGATTTCGGTACAACACCTCTTGGCTGTTCATTACCCCACTTATTACACGGCTATTCCTATGCGAATAAATATAAACACACAAATTTAATTGATATCTTTAGCACATTTGTAAGAAATGTCTACCATTCAAACCTATTTCCTAATGGCTGTAAGCAAAGACACATTAAAACAAGTTCCAAGATTCAATTCTTATCGACAATTAATCGAAAATCTATTAATTGTTAATATCCATAACGTTACTTCAAATCCATACAAAGTCACAAGCACAAATAAGACGTGACTTGCTATAGTTACATCCATATTTTTTATAGTTGGATAAAATGTGCACTTCAACTATCACCGAACCTTATAAAACGCATTTTAAACATCAACTAAACAATAAGATGACACTTTTCTAAAATGCAATTTAAATACAAACACTAACGTTAATCAACACACGCTTGTAATGAAAACATAAAACTGTTGTTCTATTTATTCGCCTAAATATACAATCATAACTATATTATATATTAATAATAACTATATCTTAAAACAACACCACAAACACTACAAATGATCACAATTTCGAAAACTTTACTAACCCTCATCACCAGGTGCAGACGTGCTCCGCGAACAAAACCGGATGATGCTTCTACTTTCTTTTTACCTGCGACTGTATCCAGCTTAATGAAGCATTACTGCCCCCTCTGTTCCGGAATATAACTTCATTACTTGAAACAATTCCTACAAATTCATCTTTACCCTACTTTACCGGATAATGATTACAAACTGAAAAAGAAGATGACGCAACTTCACCTGGGCCCACTAGAGGACGAATACATGTACAGCAAATACAAGAACACTTCCGCAATTCTGTTACAATAAAAAACCTTCTTCGTAAAAGTCTACTAAATAAAGTGGCTCCTTACGATATATCTCAACACTCTTTATACATAATAACACGTCCAAAAAGCAATCAAACATATAAACAATTACCCTTTACTTATTAATAAACAAAATCCGTATTAATAATTGCTGATTATTCATACAGACCTTCACATTTAAATTTTGAATATGGAAAATGACCGAGGTCCAGATCCACATAACAGAAATATATATGCAGAATAACACTAATTTCTCAAACAATTTCACCACTTACTATTCCTGTAGGGTACATAACCGTGTTATCTCAGTTAAACTTATATTTAAAAAATAATTGATTATTAAATCGAAATGTTAAAAGATAATTTAAGCTTACCTTTAGATTTAACTATTTACTTTATTTGTGTGTTTAATTAGACATAATAGAATTGTAAAACCTGTTTCACTCATTTCTGATATAAAACCTGCTAATGTGCATAAAACCAGATAGATGCACTCTGCCTAAATTATACATACTGTAATTTCCCTTATATTTGTGTAAATGAATGCTTTTCTAAAAGTCTCCGTTATCATCCTTATATGGTGACGCCACTTACAAACTGGTGATCCTTTTATAGTTTTAATGTCGCCCTCTCTTGGATGACTAACGCTATTGCGCTTACCGTGTTTAATTATATTATTCCATTATAACGAACTAATCCTAATTTTTATTGTAGTACTTATAAAAATACATCTATATTAATGTTAAATAACACTTGTCATATTGCATTGTAAACCCTTGAAACTTTCAAAAATAATTATTTGTCATTTATTATTAATACACAACACAATATACAACCAAACTAAAATAAAGTTTGATAATTACTACACTACTAGTGTTTCCTTTTTATATATCTGCCAATGTTTTTAATAATAAGCTTGAAAAATACACACATCCTTATTTATAACAAAGGTTATTCATTCTAATACACCATAGTTTCCTAACAGTGTAAATGTGTATTACAGTATTTATGTTCAATAATGACATTCTTTGTATTCAAAACACACAATGATATGCTAAAATGCTGCCTGTATTGGTTTTTACCATAGACTTCATTATTTTTATTCAATATAAAATGTATACCCTGCTGATAAAAACAATAAACCATTACAGAAAATTATAATGGTTTCCATTAAAATACCAATAGGACCCATTAGCTTTTACCATTAAAACTATTACACTAGTGTGTTTTGAGCCAAATTCCATTAGAACTAATACATAGAACCAATAAAAACCATTAGAGACCAACAAAAACCAATACACTGTAGTGTGTTTTCGCCCATATTCCATTAGAACCAATAAAATTCCCAATAAAATCATTCTAATAAAACAAAATATATCTTCACAACACTATAGTGTCACACGTGTAATGTTTTATAAATATTACTTTTATTATTAACCCATTTATAAATATTACATATGACTGGTTGATAATATGCTTTGCTATACATAACACACAGTACAAACAAACTTATGATTCCAGCAAAATAATGTACCATATCTCAATTCTTTAATAATCTCAAACTGGTTTTATGAACATAACAAGATGTAGTTCAATGGCTTTCACATTTACCAGAACACAATTCAGGAGAATTATGTTCAAACCATTGCTGCTGACCATGCCACTACTCAATATCCTTGTACCTAAACTAAACACAGTAATTTCTGAATTAGATGTTACCGTATAAATCTGAGAAATAAAATGTAAACCAATTATCCGAATGTCTTCAGAAAATGATGTTTGTCCTATATGTTCACATGTGTGTAAGCAGACATAGGCTATCAACCGTTATTTACCATCTCTTTCGTTATTCTTGAGCAAGATGATGTATCATTCATTGAGGCTGTGTTCAGGTGTAAAGGGCGATTTATAGTCGTGCGTAGGTCCTACGGCGTAGGCTATCCATAGCCTGTGCGTAGCTCTGCGTAGCCTGACGCGCACCTCACAAAAAAATTAACAGCGCGTCAGATCTATGCGGACCACAAGCGCTGTGATTGGTCAACCAGAACCCCTCCCGTCAGGTAAAAAAAACTGCGTCATAGGTATTTCCGTTTGTGACGGTGAAAACAAAGATGAGCCAAGTTGAGGAGTGATTTAACTCAAACTGCATCAAAAGTCGCTGTTTATTTACTTCCATCATTGCTGGTCTTCTCAAATTATACACAACAAGTTGCTGTTTCTTCTTCGTTTGTGGGTTAACTTGCTAAGTTTCTTCTTCTTTCACGTTTGTGCTGCTACTGTGGTTACACGCGTGGATACTGCCTACCAGCGGTCGCGCGTGTGTTTGCACGTCGACGCGGATGACGACGCAAAAGTATAAATGAAAACCGAAGCGGAACCTACGCCGTCGATGCTACGCCGTAGGACCTACGCACGACTATAATGAGCCCTTAACTCCTCAGCCTGATCAGCGACATCTGGCGTTTTTGACGCGCTTTAATGCTCGAAACCCGGCAATTGCTGCTTGCAGCTATATTTATTATTATTATTATTATTAGGGTTTCGAGCACGAAGTGCTTAAAACCTATTGTATTTGTCTGTTTTATTATTATTATTTTTCCGCCTTAAAACGCGTCGCCCAGGCCAAACCGTAAGTCGTAGAAACTTGCCACTTGGTCAACTGGTTGTATATTAGCAGGCTACTCAGATACAGTGAACCAGCCAAATCGGCCCATAGGTGGCGCTATAGCAATGCCCGACGCGTTTGGGCCCATAACTCCTAAACCGGCCATCATACACTCAAGTGTTTGGTATCATTGTAATCCCTGGCTCCAAACTTAAAAAATGTATATCTCCGTTTTCATTTCCGTCATGAAAAATTTTCCTTTATTAGGGTTTCGAGCACGAAGTGCTTAAAACCTATTGTATTTGTCTGTTTTATTAGGGTTTCGAGCACGAAGTGCTGAAAACCTATTGTATTTGTCTGTTTTTAGGGTTTCGAGCACGAAGTGCTGAAAACCTATTGTATTTGTCTGTTTTATTAGGGTTTCGAGCACGAAGTGCTGAAAACCTATTGTATTTGTCTGTTTTATTATTATTATTATTATTAGGGGTTCAAGCCCGTAGGGCTGAAACCCTATTGTAATTGGTCAGATTTTTATTATTAGTTATTATTATTATTTTGCCGTAAAACGGAACGTGCAGACCAAACCGTAAGGCCTAGAGACTTCAAACTTGGCCAAATGGTAGGACCCAATTTGGGGAGAGGTTGATAGAGTATCAACCCGATTGGCCTATAGGTGGCGCTATAGCGATAACAAACGCGTTGATGCTCATAACTTCCACAAATCTTAGCCAAATGTCAAGTGTCTTATATCAATGGAATCCTTGCGTTAAGACGAACAAAACGTATATCTCCGATTTTATTTCCGTCATGAAAATTTTTTCGCTATTTTCGATTTTGTCGAAAAAAATAAAAACGAACTCGTCCTAGGTTTTTCATCCGATCGGAACCGTTCCAGTGCCATAATATTCCTTGGAGTGTGATTATCAAAAGTTATCAAAAAAAATGTGAACTTTCGACTCACCGTCGTCAAGCCACGCCCAAACGCCCCCAATGGGCGGAGCCTCTTGGAATTAAATGGCTATAACTTAGGAATGGAAGGAGGTATTGACACCAAATTTGGTACACATATACAGGGGACTATTCTGAGGTCAGGTGCGAAAAATTGCGCCGCTTGACAACTAGCTGGCGCTATAACACCACCTCAAATTTGAAGGGCTGTAACTACAGAAATATGGGACCGATCAACTTGACATTTGGCACGTGTGCTCCTGGTCTGGGGTACTATCTATGTTTAAAAGGAATTTTGCGTAACTCAAAAAACATGGCCGCCATCGGCCAATCAAGAAAAAGCAGCTATTAGACAGGGTTAACGGAGGCCGATCGAAATGAAACGCGGTGGGCCTGTTTGTCTCTTGGCCATGAAGGTCTGTACAGAGTAAGAAAAAATTCGGCCTCTGGGGGGCGCTATCACGTTTTTTCAGTGTTTAAGTGATTGTGTATTATGCAGTGTTTCAGATATCAACAAGATCCTCATATCATTTAATAGAGGTACTTATAATGAACAACTTTTCCTCAAGCAGCACTTGTCTCAGTCGAATCGTTTGTTAGATATTCATCATTTTCTTTTAAACCTACTTTTGCGAACTAGTCCTAGGTTTTTTGACCGATCTGAACCGATTCAGTGCTGGAATATTCCTTAGATACTGAATATCAATAACTATCAAAAAAAAGTTGAACTTTGCAGTCATCGTCGCAACACTACGGTCAAAAGTACGAAGAGGCGGTGCCACAAATACTACAATGGCTATCATTTATGATAGGAATGAGATATTAACACGAAACTTGGTACACATATGTATAGACCTAGGCCGAGGTCACATGCAAAAAATTGCAGAGATTGTCCACTAGGTGGCGCTATAACCTAAGAACAAAGAACGATGACTATCGCATATGTATACAACACATAAATATTTGTCTGACCTACTTGTTATTTTGCACATAACATCTGCTTTCAGATTCTTATAAGGGTCTTTTAGGATAATTACATATCTTAGAAAACATTGCCGACCAACAGCCAGCCAGCATTAACCATGTACGAGTCCAGCGTAATGGTGTGCGATTACAACTAAACTGATGGGCCTGTTTGTCTTATGTTCTCAAGTGTCTTTGATGATTTTTGGCTCATCATTCCGGAAATATTTGCATCTAGAACAACGGGAGTTACGTTAACTGTGCCCTAGATCAATGGTTCTCATAATGATTCCTGGAGGCCCACTGCTCTGCACATATACGAAAGTCTTCTATTTTAAACAAATCTACTTTAATCATCAGTAGAGATTTGTATGAACTGAACTGATTGTGTCAGATGAGAGAAACATACAAAATGTGCCGAGCATTGGGTCTCGAGAAACCACTGCAGTTCACTGAGTTGAAAGTACTGCTCTAGATGTTTATGTTTATATGAAAAACAATTTTATGAATTTGCTGTACTATCTGGGCAAATATCAATATGAAACATAAAATAAACTTTTGCCGTTGTATTACTGGATTTGATGTGATGTCACATAGTGAGGTGGGCACCATTTGTAACCTGTATTCTTTATTTCATTTGTAGCTGCTGTTATGTTCCTTTTGTCCATGGGTTTGCATCTGCATGAAAATTATTATAAGATTTAATGATTTGCAGTCATTTACCTCATTAAAACTAAAAGACTTGAGGTAATCAATTCAAGCATTTTGAAATGTGACATTTTCAAAATGGGCCAGACTAAGTATATCTAACTAATTAACTAGTAATGTGAAGCTTATGACAAAATATTAACAGTTTTATTAAGATCAGACAATATATGTCTTTCCAAGACTAGGGCTGGTTGAATAAACATACAGTAGCCATTAAGTTAAGACTGTGTTTTAAGGACTAGTCTGAAGAACTAGTAGTTAGTTAGGGCTAATCAATCTTACTATTTGGATTTAAATATAATTAAAATAATTTAAATATTTTTTCACATGATACTTAAAGCAGTTATGTTCAATCATGAAGACAAAAATGTATGACTAACTTTGAATACTAGTCTTAGAGATTAATGTTACTGACCATTGGTTTAAGTGTAGTTACAGACTAAAATTAAGGCTTAAGTTTTAGTTATCTTACTTGAAAATAGCTTACACTGGCCTACCTTTAAATATATCTGGGCCATAGTTTTGTCATTAGATGTACACCAGTAATGTTTTTTATAAGGTTTGTTTGTAAAAAGTACCTAAATGTTTTTACATAACTAATGGCTAGTCATGCATCAATTTAAACCTGTGGGAAACAACCCTATGAAGTTATAAAGCTTCAAATGTTCTCTTAGAATTCTTCAAATCCTAAAGGCCACTTCACACTGGTCAGACAGACTCCAACAGACGCGTCTGTTGGAGTCGGTCTGACCAGTGTGAAACCCCTGTTGGAAGTTGTTGGATCAAAGTAAATGACACTTTAGAATGTGGTTGTCTGTTGGTGTCTGTTGGTGTCTGTTGGTGTCTGTTGGAGTTGGTAGTTGTCTGACCAGTGTGAACTGGCCTTAAAGGTATGAACAAGATTGCTGTAAATATGTGGATCCTTAAAGAACAATAATAGGCCAACATTAGAAATAATAACTAATAATCACACATAAAGAGAATATATATTTGGTTATCAGTAGCTTTAGTATTCTAATCTATTTTCCATGACATAAACACGTCATGCTGTGTCTTATAAAGTTTTTAATAATTGTTTATAGAATTATTGCAATGAAATTGTAATGTTATGATACAATTGGTTATTTTAAATGTAAATGATTTACTGAAAACTTACTCTAGCACAGCACATGTGTGAACACAAGGCAAGGCAAGGCAAAGCAAGTTTATTTGAATAGCACATTTCATACACAGAGGTCATTCAAAGTGCTTTACATAGAAATTAGAAAACAATATATAAAAGAGAAAAAAGAAAATGTAAAAATAATAGATACACAATAAAATCACAATAAAAAAAGATACATGAGAATTTAGAATAACAATTAAAGAAAATGAATGTGATTTTAATAAAAACTGTTTAAAATGTTAAAAAGAATAAAACAGGAGTAAAAGTGGCTTGAGTTAAAGGTGCAGTCAGTGTAAAGCAGCACAGTGCTCATTCAGTAAATGCAGAGTTAAACAGATGTGTTTTTAATCTAGATTTAAAAGTTAGTATTCTAATCTATTTTCTATTTACAAATAAGTGCTTAATAGCAAATCTGACTGACATTTGCTTAATGACATCATATTTGTTATTAACTCCATTTGATATAAACAACACATCTGGATCAGTTATGTATGGACATAGCCAGTTGTTAAATATAAAAAAATGTACAGCTTTAGTACTATTTTTAGGCCTACTATAATATGACAGAGGCTGTCATCTGAAATACTTGTATGTTTGCACATAATATCTATGTCAAAGAATATATATGTTCTATAAGAACAATTACTTTTGTTTAAAAAAATAGTCTAAAAGATTTAAACAAGCAACCATTTAGTAAGACCTAGATCTCTATGAATTAAAATGACTGTTACAGATGAGAGAAACATACAAAATGTGCAGAGCATGTTTGTGTATATGTTCCTTTTGACCATAAAGATATATACGGTTTAATAACTTGCATACCTCACTTTATTTACCTAATTAAAACAGAAAGCCTTCATGGTACTCGATTAAAGGACATGAACATGAATCTACTAAATGAAATGATATTTGTTATTGACACAATTTAATAACACCATCCACCATTCAGATAACGTATCTGGTTTTGTTTTATTAAATTGTTTCAGTTCTTACACTCAACAACAGTAAAGCCAGTGCAGTACAATTTTCTCTACACTGTATAATACAAATACAAAAACAACTTTGCAGAAGTATAGCTATCACACAGTCATTTTGAAAACGGCCCTGACAAACGGCCCCTAAAGCTTATGACAAAGCATACAAGTATTATTGAGATCAGGCAATATACTCAAATTCCTTATTGTGGTTTTTAGGTGCAATTTTCCGTTATGTCCACTAGATGGCTGAAGAGGATCAATCACTGGCTGACATTTGCACTCACAGAAAACACAGAAGATGATTACTCTTTAACTAAGTCTACTATTAATAGAACTCTGTACACATTTAAAGGTGCAGTGTGTAATTTTTAGAAGGATCTCTTGACGGAAATGCAAAATGATATACAAAACTATATTATCAGGGGTGTATAAAGACCTTTCATAATGAACCGGTATGTGTTTATTACCTTAGAACGAGACCTTTTTATCTACATACACTGAGGGTCCCCTTACATAGAAGTCACCATTTTTCTACAGAAGCCCTTAACGGACACATTTTTTTACTAAGTTGTCTCCGACGATGACATGTTTGTCTGGTGGCGGCTACTGTAGCATAGAGATGTGTTTCAAAAGCGAGGGGTGAGCAGTGGACTAAGCCATTGGTTGCAATTCGTGACCTCACCACTAGGTGCCACTAAAATGTACACACTGCACCTTTAACTTCATGATTTTACTGTTATAATATTAAAATCACATTTAGTGAAAGACTACCACTTCAATTGTTCTGAGTTATCAGTTTTAACACTCATGTCATTTTATGATAGCTGTGAAACGTGAACATAATTTTGGAGGCACTTACACGACATTTGCAGTAAGAATTATATATTTTTGGTTTTTTATAAAAAAAAAACTACATACCAAATGAGTGTATAACCATGTCAATATTAAGTCTTGTTCTTTAACAGTCTTGTTTCTCCTTTCTCAGGTAAACGTGTGTGTGTACAATATACAATGCAGAATATCTATATGGCCATGTCCTTAAACGTCTTGTGATCTAAATGGCTTGAACCCCGATAATCGCTGCTAGCAGCTATATTATTATTATTATTATTATTAGTTATTATTATTCTGCCGTAAAACGGAACGTGCAGACCAAACCGTAAGGCCTAGAGACTTGAAACTTGGCCAAATGGTAGGACCCAATTTGGGGAGAAGTTGATAGAGTATCAACCCGATTGGCCCATAGGTGGCGCTATAGCGATAACAAACGCGTTGATGGTCATAACTTCCACAAATCTTATCCAAATGTCAAGTGTCTTATATCCCTGGATTCCTTGCGTCAAGGCGAACAAAACGTATATCTCCGATTTCATTTCCGTCATGAAAATTTTTTCGCTATTTTCGATTTTGTCAAAAAAAATAAAAACGAACTCGTCCTAGGTTTTTCGTCCGATCGGAACCGTTCCAGTGCCGTAATATTCCTTGGAGTGTGAATATCAAAAGTTATCAAAAAAAAGTTGAACTTTCGACTCGCCGTCGTCAAGCCACGCCCAAACGCCCCCAATGAGCGGAGCCTCTTGATCTTAAACGGCTATAACTTAGGAAGGGAGGGAGGTATCGACACCAAATTTGGTACACATATACAGGGGACTATTCTGAGGTCAGGTGCAAAAAATTGCGCCGCTTGACCACTAGTTGTCACTATAACACCACCTCAACTTTGAAGGGCTGTAACTACGGAAATATGGGACCGATCAACTTGACATTTGACAGGTGTGCTCCTGGTCTGGGGTACTATCTATGTTTAAAAGGAATTTTGCGTAACTCAAAAAACATGGCCGCCATCGGCCAATCAAGAAAAAGCAGCTATTAGACAGGGTTAACGGAGCCCGATCGAAATGAAACGCGGTGGGCCTGTTTGTCTCTTGGCCATGAAGGTCTGTGCAGAGTAAGAAAAAATTCGGACTCCGGAGGGCGCTATCACGTTTTTTCAGTGTTTAAGTGATTGTGTATTATGCAGTGTTTCAGATATCAACAAGATCCTCATATCATTTAACAGAGGTACTTAAAATGAACAACTTTTCCTCAAGCAGCACTTGTCTCAGTCGAATCGTTTGTTAGATATTCATCATTTTCTTTGAAACCTACTTTTGCGAACTAGTCCTAGGTTTTTTGACCGATCTGAACCAATCCAGTGCTGGAATAGTCCTTAGACACTGATTATCAATAACTATCAAAAAAAGTTGAACTTTGCACTCATTGTCGCAACACCACGGTCAAAAGTATGAAGAGGCGGTGCCACAAATACTACAATGGCTATCATTTATGATAGGAATGAGATATCAACACGAAACTTGGTACACATATGTATAGACCCAGGCCAAGGTCACATGCAAAAAATTGCAGAGATTGTCCACTAGGTGGCGCTATAACCTAAGAAAAAATAACGATAACTATAGCATATGTATACAACACATAAATATTTGTCTGACCTACTTTTTATTTTGCACATAACATCTGCTTTCAGATTCTTATAAGGGTCTTTTAGGATAATTACATATCTTAGAAAACATGACGACCAACAGCCAGCCAGCATTAACCATGTACGAGTCCAGCGTAATGGTGTGCCATTACAACTAAACTGATGGGCCTGTTTGTCTTATGTTCTCAAGTGTCTTTGATGATTTTTGGCTCATCATTCCGGAAATATTTGCATCTAGAACAACGGGAGTTACGTTAACTGTGCCCTAGATCAATGGTTCTCAAAATTATTCCTGGAGGCCCACTGCTCTGCACATATACGAAAGTCTTCTATTTTAAACAAATCTACTTTAATCATCAGTAGAGATTTGTATGAACTGAACTGATTGTGTCAGATGAGAGAAACATACAAAATGTTCCGAGCATTGGGTCTTGAGAAACCAATGCGGTTCACTGAGTTGAAAGTACTGCTCTAGATGTTTATGTTTATATGAAAAACAATTTTATGAATTTGCTGTACTATCTGGGCAAATATCAATATGAAACATAAAATAAAATTTTGTCGTTGTATTACTGGATTTGATGTGATGTCACATAGTGAGGTGGGCACCATTTGTAACCTGTATTCTTTATTTCATTTGTAGCTGCTGTTATGTTCCTTTTGTCCATGGGTTTGCATCTGCATGAAAATTATTATAAGATTTAATGATTTGCAGTCATTTACCTCATTAAAACTAAAAGACTTGAGGTAATCAATTCAAGCATTTTGAAATGTGACATTTTCAAAATGGGCCAGACTAAGTATATCTAACTAATTAACTAGTAATGTGAAGCTTATGACAAAATATTAACAGTTTTATTAAGATCAGACAATATATGTCTTTCCAAGACTAGGGCTGGTTGAATAAACATACAGTAGCCATTAAGTAAAGACTGTGTTTTAAGGACTAGTCTGAAGAACTAGTAGTTAGTTAGGGCTAATCAGTCTTACTATTTGGATTTAAATATAATTTAAATAATTTAAATATTTTTTTCATATGATACTTAAAGCAGTTATGTTTAATCATGAAGACAAAAATGTATGACTAACTTTGAATACTTGTCTTAGAGATTCATGTTACTGACCATTGGTTTATGTGTAGTTACAGACTAAAATTAAGGCTTAAGTTTTAGTTATCTTACTTGAAAATAGCTTACACTGGCCTACCTTTAAATATATCTGGGCCATAGTTTTGTCTTAAGATGTACACCAGTAATGTTTTTTATAAGGTTTGTTTGTAAAAAGTACCTAAATGTTTTTACATAACTAATGGCTAGTCATGCATCAATTTAAACCTGTGGGAAACAACCCTATGAAGTTATAAAGCTTCAAATGTTGTCTTAGAATTCTTCAAATCCTAAAGGTCACTTCACACTGGTCAGACAGACTCCAACAGACGCGTCTGTTGGAGTCTGTCTGACCAGTGTGAAACCCCTGTTGGAAGTTGTTGGATCAAAGTAAATGAGACTTTAGAATGTGGTTGTCTGTTGGTGTCTGTTGGAGTTGGTAGTTGTCTGACCAGTGTGAACTGGCCTTAAAGGTATGAAAAAGATTGCTGTAAATATGTGGATCCTTAAAGAACAATAATAGGCCAACATTAGAAATAATAACTAATAATCACACATAAAGAGAATAAATATTTGGTTATCAGTAGCTTTAGTATTCTAATCTATTTTCCATAACATAAACACGTCATGCTGTGTCTTATAAAGTTTTCAATAATTGTTTATAGAATTATTGCAATGAAATTGTAATGTTATGATACACTTGGTTATTTTAAATATAAATGTTTACTGAAAACTTACTCTAGCACAGCACGTGTGTGAACACAAGGCAAGGCAAGGCAAGGCAAGGCAAGTTTATTTGTATAGCACATTTCATACACAGAGGTCATTCAAAGTGCTTTACATAGAAATGAGAAAACAATATATAAAAGAGAAAAAAGAAAATTTAAAAATAATAGATACACAATAAAATCACAATAAAAAAAGATACATGAGAATTTTGAATAACAATTAAAGAAAATGAATGTGATTTTAATAAAAACAGTTTAAAATGTTAAACAGAATAAAACAGGAGTAATAGTGGCTTGAGTTAAAGGTGCAGTCAGTGTAAAGCAGCACAGTGCTCATTCAGTAAATGCAGAGTTAAACAGATGTGTTTTTAATCTAGATTTAAAAGTTAGTATTCTAATCTATTTTCTATTTTCTATTTACAAATAAGTGCTTAATAGCAAATCTGACTGACATTTGCTTAATGACATCATATTTGTTATTAACTCCATTTGATATAAACAACACATCTGGATCAGTTATGTATGGACATAGCCAGTTGTTAAATATAAAAAATGTACAGCTTTAGTACTATTTTTAGGCCTACTATAATATGACAGAGGCTGTCATCTGAAAAACTTGTATGTTTGCACATCATATCTATGTCAAAGAATATATATGTTCTATAAGAACAATTACTTTTGTTTAAAAAAATAGTCTAAAAGATTTAAACAAGCAACCATTTAGTAAGACCTAGATCTCTATGGATTAAAATGACTGTTTCAGATGAGAGAAACATACAAAATGTGCAGAGCATGTTTGTGTATATGTTCCTTTTGTCCATAAAGATATATTCGGTTTAATAACTTGCATACCTCACTTTGTTTACCTAATGAAAACAGAAAGCCTTCATGGTACTCGATTAAAGGACATGAACATGAATCTGCTAAATGAAATGATATTTGTTATTGACACGATTTAATAACACCATCCACCATTCAGATAACGTATCTGGTTTTGTTTTATTAAATTGTTTCAGTTCTTACACTCAACAACAGTAAAGCCAGTGCAGTACAATTTTCTCTACACTGTATAATACAAATACAAAAACAACTTTGCAGAAGTATAGCTATCACACAGTCATTTTGAAAACGGCCCTGACGAACGGCCCCTAAAGCTTATGACAAAGCATACAAGTATTATTGAGATCTGGCAATATACTCAAATTCCTTATTGTGGTTTTTAGGTGCAATTTTCCGTTATGTCCACTAGATGGCTGTAGAGGATCAATCACTGGCTGACATTTGCACTCACAGAAAACCCAGAAGATGATTACTCTTTAACTAAGTCTACTATTAATAGAACTCTGTACACATTTAAAGGTGCAGTGTGTAATTTTTAGAAGGATCTCTTGACGAAAATGCAAAATTATATACAAAACTATAGTATATTATCAGGGGTGTATAAAGACCTTTCATAATGAACCGGTATGTGTTTATTACCTTAGAACGAGACCTTTTTATCTACATACACTGAGCGTCCCCTTACATAGAAGTCACCATTTTGTGCCGCCATTTTTCTACAGAAGCCCTTAACGGACAAATTTTTTTACTAAGTTGTTTCCGACGATGACATGTTTGTCTGGTGGCGGCTACTGTAGCTTCTCTATGTGTTTCAAAAGCAAGGGGTGAGCAGTGGACTAAGCCATTGGTTGCAATTCGTGACCTCACCACTAGGTGCCGCTAAAATGTACACACTGCACCTTTAACTTCATGATTTTACTGTTATAATATTAAAATCACATTTAGTGAAAGACTACCACTTCAATTGTTCTGAGTTATCAGTTTTAACACTCATGTCATTTTATGATAGCTGTGAAACGTGAACATAATTTTGGAGGCACTTACACGACATTTGCAGTAAGAATTATATATTTTTTGTTTTTTATAAAAAAAAACTACATACCAAATGAGTGTATAACCATGTCAATATTAAGTCTTGTTCTTTAACAGTCTTGTTTCTCCTTTCTCAGGTAAACGTGTGTGTGTACAATATACAATGCAGAATATCTATATGGCCATGTCCTTAAACGTCTTGTGATCTAAATGGCTTGAACCCCGATAATCGCTGCTAGCAGCTATATTTATTATTATTATTATTATTTTTCCGCCATAAAACGCGTCGCCCAGCACAAACCGTAAGTCGTAGAAACTTGCCACTTGGTCAACTGGTTGTATATTAGCAGGCTACTCAGATACAGTGAATCAGCCAAATCGGCCCATAGGTGGCGCTATAGCAATGCCCGACGCGTTGGGGCTCATAACTCCTAAACCGGACATCCTACACTCAAGTGTTTGGTATCATTGTAATCCCTGGCTCCAAACTTAAAAAATGTATATCTCCGATTTCATTTCCGGTATGCAAATTTTTTCGCTAATTTGCATAATATGCATTTCAAGCCAAAATGAACTAGTCCTAGGTTTTTCGCCCGATCGGAATCGTTCCAACGCAGGAGAAATCTGTGGAGTGAGTAGGTGAATAATTATCGAACAGAATGTGTAATTTCGCTTCAGTGTCACTAAGGGGCGCCAAAATTCAATACCGGAAGTAGACTATCTCCAGGAAAATGGCTATAACTCGTGAACGGTTAGAGATATCTTAACGCGGTTTGGTACACATGTGTATCAGCTCACTCCCGGGTCACAGGACAAAATACGCGGATTTTGGCCACTAGGTGGCGCTATAATAAGCTTGAGGTCGAAAATGGCTATCACTACACAACCGTAAGCCCGATACACTTCATATTTGGTATGGTGTGTCTTTGTGCAATGTACCATGAGGGTCTAGAAGGACATTGGCGTATCTGCAAAAACATGGCCGTCATCGGCCAATGAAGTGTGAGGGCTGATTTGACAGGGTTAACGAAGGTCGATCGGAACGACATTCACTGTGCTTGTTCGTGTACTGCTCCAGAAGGTCTGTAAGAATTATGGTGTCATTTCGCCACTAGGGGGCGTAATACCGTATTTCGGTGCCTTTATCACGTGACGTTTGACATACACACACAAACATGACATCATATGATAGATCGGTTCATGACGAAAAACTTTGCCTCTTGAAGCGTTGCTGTCAATCAAACGGTTCGTTAGTTATTGGCGATAACGTTCAAACCTACTTTTGCGAACTAGTCCTAGGTTTTTCATCCGATCTGAACCTAACGAAAGCTGATTGATTCTGTGGAGTGGGAATATGAATAATTATCGAAAAAAAGTTGAAATTTGTATTCAAACACGCAAGGAGTGGCCAAAAACCGAACTGGGCGGAGCTTAAAACATTTAAACGGCCATAACTCGAGAGGCGTTTGAGATATCATCATGGGGCTTGAATCATATGTGTAGGCCATCGGTCTAAGGTCGTGATATGAAAAGCTCGCCGATTGGACACTAGATGGCGCTATAACGGGGAAAATAGCACTAAATACTGTGATTATGCAATGGTTGCAACTTTCACGCCTATAACTTTATCTGTGGTCAAGAGATTTTCATGGGAGTTATTTTTTTAGCATCCTGAATTGTTTCTGAGTCCTACGATACTAAGCATGCCAGATTTCGCCTTACAGTTAGTTCTGCACAGGAAAATAGCGCTTAAAAAACACACGCGAATAACTCCGCGAGGGTTATTCCGATCGACTCGAAACGACCATAGGAAGAACATTGCATTACCTTCTGAACAAAAAAGTCTATTGGCGTTATGTTAAAATTTCCATCAGAAATGGCCGAAAATTGCAAAAAACGAAATTACCTCAAAATTTGTCGTTTTTTACACATAAATTGTTATATGGAGAGATTTCACTGAATGAGAGCCGTTTTTTTGCTGATAACTAATGTATTTAAGGTTGTATCTTCACCAAACGTATGCATAATGACATGGTACTTGGTAATTCTGATGGCAGTCAGGACCTGAGGGAGCCTTCAGTTTCGGAAGCATATTTTACACGCCTACAACTTTGGCTGCAGTCACCATATTTTTATGGGACTTTTTTCACAGGAGTCCTGAATTGTTGTAGAGTCCAACGATACCAAACATGCCCAGTTTTGCCTTATGCTTAGTCCTGGGGTTACTGTTCACTGTAGGTCCTTGCGGTCTGCTGCGCTGCTGTGTTTCTGTCTTATGTACACGTGTGCAGTCTGTTTGCACCATTGCACCATACCACGACTCAATGGCCTTGTAGTTCAACTAAACACGGCCATTTCTGAATTGTATGTTACATTATAAATCTGAAAAACTAATTCTAGTTAACAAATTATCCTCATAACGTCACATTAAGGACATCACATGTTTGTCTTGTAGGTGCACCTGTGTGTAAGCATACATAGTCTGTATGATCTTTTTTTGACCATCTCTTTCATTTTTCTGGAGCGAGGTGGTCTATCATTCATTGTGGCTGTGTTCTGGTGTAACTGCTCCGCCTGGTAAGCGACGTGTGAGGTTTTTGACGTTGCCTTAAAGCTCGAAACCCGGCAATTGCTGCTTGCAGCTATATTTATTATTATTATTATTAGGGTTTCGAGCACGAAGTGCTGAAAACCTATTGTATTTGTCTGTTTTATTATTATTATTAGGGTTTCGAGCACGAAGTGCTGAAAACCTATTGTATTTGTCTGTTTTATTAGGGTTTCGAGCACGAAGTGCTGAAAACCTATTGTATTTGTCTGTTTTATTATTATTATTATTATTATTATTATTATTATTATTTTTCCGCCATAAAACGCGTCGCCCAGCACAAACCGTAAGTCGTAGAAACTTGCCACTTGGTCAACTGGTTGTATATTAGCAGGCTACTCAGATACAGTGAATCAGCCAAATCGGCCCATAGGTGGCGCTATAGCAATGCCCGACGCGTTGGGGCTCATAAATGCTAAACCGGACATCCTACACTCAAGTGTTTGGTATCATTGTAATCCCTGGCTCCAAACTTAAAAAATGTATATCTCCGATTTCATTTCCGGTATGCAAATTTTTTCGCTAATTTGCATAATATGCATTTCAAGCCAAAATGAACTAGTCCTAGGTTTTTCGCCCGATCGGAATCGTTCCAACGCAGGAGAAATCTGTGGAGTGAGTAGGTAAATAATTATCGAACAGAATGTGTAATTTCGCTTCAGTGTCACTAAGGGGCGCCAAAATTCAATACCGGAAGTAGACTATCTCCAGGAAAATGGCTATAACTCGTGAACGGTTAGAGATATCTTAACGCGGTTTGGTACACATGTGTATCAGCTCACTCCGGGGTCACAGGAAAAAATACGCGGATTTTGGCCACTAGGTGGCGCTATAATAAGCTTGAGGTCGAAAATGGCTATCACTACACAACCGTAAGCCCGATACACTTCATATTTGGTATGGTGTGTCTTTGTGCAATGTACCATGAGGGTCTAGAAGGACATTGGCGTATCTCCAAAAACATGGCCGTCATCGGCCAATGAAGTGTGAGGGCTGATTTGACAGGGTTAACGAAGGTCGATCGGAACGACACTCACTGTGCTTGTTCGTGTACTGCTCCAGAAGGTCTGTAAGAATTATGGTGTCATTTGGCCACTAGGGGGCGTAATACCGTATTTTGGTGCCTGTATCACGTGACGTTTGACATACACACACAAACATGACATCATATGATAGATCGGTTCATGACGAAAAACTTTGCCTCTTGAAGCATTGCTGTCAATCAAACGGTTCGTTAGTTATTGGCGATAACGTTCAAACCTACTTTTGCAAACTAGTCCTAGGTTTTTCATCCGATCTGAACCTAACGAAAGCTGATTGATTCTGTGGAGTGGGAATATTAATAATTATCGAAAAAAAGTTGAAATTTGTATTCATACACGCGAGGAGTGGCCAAAAACCGAACTGGGCGGAGCTTAGAACATTTAAACGGCCATAACTCAAGAGGGGTTTGTGATATCATCATGGGGCTTGAATAATATGTGTAGGCCATCGGTCTAAGGTCGTGATATAAAAAGCTCGCCGATCGGACACTAGATGGCGCTATAACGGGGAAAATGGCACTAAATACTGTGATTATGCAATGGTTACAACTTTCACGCCTATAACTTTATCTGTGGTCAAGAGATTTTCATGGGAGTTGCTTTTTTTAGCATCCTGAATTGTTTCCGAGTCCTA
Source organism: Paramisgurnus dabryanus (assembly GCF_030506205.2). Taxonomy (NCBI): domain Eukaryota; kingdom Metazoa; phylum Chordata; class Actinopteri; order Cypriniformes; family Cobitidae; genus Paramisgurnus; species Paramisgurnus dabryanus. The sequence goes on along the minus strand of NC_133343.1, from coordinate 40,604,057 downwards.
CGATACCAAGCATGCCAGATTTCGCCTTACAGTTAGTTCTGCACAGGAATATAGCGCTTTAAAAACATGCGCGAATAACTCCGCGAGGGTTATTCCGATCGACTCGAAACGACCATAGGAAGAACATTGCATTACCTTCTGAACAAAAAAGTCTATTGGCGTTATGTTAAAATTTCCATCAGAAATGGCCGAAAATTACAAAAAACGAAAAATGACCTCAAAATTTGTCGTTTTTTACACATAAATGGTTATACGGAGAGATTTCACTGAATGAGAGCCGTTTTTTGCTGATAACTAATGTATTTAAGGTTGTATCTTTACCAAACTTATGCGTAATGACATGGTACTTGGTAATTCTGATGGCAGTCAGGACCTGAGGGAGCCTGCAGTTTCGGAAGCATATTTTACACGCCTACAACTTTGGCTGCAGTCACCGTATTTTCATGGGACTTTTTTCACAGGAGTCCTGAATTGTTGTAGAGTCCAACGATACCAAACATGCTCAGTTTTGCCTTATGCTTAGTCCTGGGGTTATCATAACAATTCAGGAAGACATTAAATAAGACAAGCATTATCTTTCCGGCTGTGTTTGCTGTTCACTGTAGGTCCTTGCGGTCTGCTGCGCTGCTGTGTTTGTGTCTTATGTACACGTGTGCAGTCTGTTTGCACCATTGCACCATACCACGACTCAATGGCCTTGTAGTTCAACTAAACACGGCCATTTCTGAATTGTATGTTACGTTATAAATCTGAAAATCTAATTCTAGTTAACAAATTATCCTCATAACGTCACATTAAGGACATCACATGTTTGTCTTGTAGGTGCACCTGTGTGTAAGCATACATAGTCTGTATGATCTTTTTTTGACCATCTCTTTGATTTTTCTGGAGCGAGGTGGTCTATCATTCATTGTGGCTGTGTTTGGGTGTAACTGCTCCGCCTGGTAAGCGACGTTTGAGGTTTTTGACGTTGCCTTAAAGCTCGAAACCCGGCAATTGCTGCTTGCAGCTATATTTATTATTATTATTATTATTATTATTATTATTATTTTTCCGCCATAAAACGCGTCGCCCAGCACAAACCGTAAGTCGTAGAAACTTGCCACTTGGTCAACTGGTTGTATATTAGCAGGCTACTCAGATACAGTGAATCAGCCAAATCGGCCCATAGGTGGCGCTATAGCAATGCCCGACGCGTTGGGGCTCATAACTCCTAAACCGGACATCCTACACTCAAGTGTTTGGTATCATTGTAATCCCTGGCTCCAAACTTAAAAAATGTATATCTCCGATTTCATTTCCGGTATGCAAATTTTTTTGCTAATTTGCATAATATGCATTTCAAGCCAAAATGAACTAGTCCTAGGTTTTTCGCCCGATCGGAATCGTTCCAACGCAGGAGAAATCTGTGGAGTGAGTAGGTAAATAATTATCGAACAGAATGTGTAATTTCGCTTCAGTGTCACTAAGGGGCGCCAAAATTCAATACCGGAAGTAGACTATCTCCAGGAAAATGGCTATAACTCGTGAACGGTTAGAGATATCTTAACGCGGTTTGGTACACATGTGTATCAGCTCACTCCCGGGTCACAGGAAAAAATACGCGGATTTTGGCCACTAGGTGGCGCTATAATAAGCTTGAGGTCGAAAATGGCTATCACTACACAACCGTAAGCCCGATACACTTCATATTTGGTATGGTGTGTCTTTGTGCAATGTACCATGAGGGTCTAGAAGGACATTGGCGTATCTGCAAAAACATGGCCGTCATCGGCCAATGAAGTGTGAGGGCTGATTTGACAGGGTTAACGAAGGTCGATCAGAACGACATTCACTGTGCTTGTTCGTGTACTGCTCCAGAAGGTCTGTAAGAATTATGGTGTCATTTCGCCACTAGGGGGCGTAATAACGTATTTCGGTGCCTGTATCACATGACGTTTGACATACACACACAAACATGACATCATATGATAGATCGGTTCATGACGAAAAACTTTGCCTCTTGAAGCGTTGCTGTCAATCAAACGGTTCGTTAGTTATTGGCGATAACGTTCAAACCTACTTTTGCGAACTAGTCCTAGGTTTTTCATCCGATCTGAACCTAACGAAAGCTGATTGATTCTGTGGAGTGGGAATATGAATAATTATCGAAAAAAAGTTGAAATTTGTATTCAAACACGAAAGGAGTGGCCAAAAACCGAACTGGGCGGAGCTTAAAACATTTAAACGGCCATAACTCGAGAGGCGTTTGAGATATCATGATGGGGCTTGAATCATATGTGTAGGCCATCGGTCTAAGGTCGTGATATAAAAAGCTCGCCGATTGGACACTAGATGGCGCTATAACGGGGAAAATAGCACTAAATACTGTGATTATGCAATGGTTGCAACTTTCACGCCTATAACTTTATCTGTGGTCAAGAGATTTTCATGGGAGTTAGTTTTTTAGCATCCTGAATTGTTTCCGAGTCCTACGATACCAAGCATGCCAGATTTCGCCTTACAGTTAGTTCTGCACAGGAAAATAGCGCTTAAAAAACACGCGCGAATAACTCCGCGAGAGTTATTCCGATCGACTCGAAACGACCATAGGAAGAACATTGCATTACCTTCTGAACAAAAAAGTCTATTGGCGTTATGTTAAAATTTCCATCAGAAATGGCCGAAAATGGCAAAAAACGAAAAATTACCTCAAAATTTGTCGTTTTTTACACATAAATGGTTATATGGAGAGATTTCACTGAATGAGAGCCGTTTTTTGCTGATAACTAATGTATTTAAGGTTGTATCTTCACCAAACGTATGCATAATGACATGGTACGTGGTAATTCTGATGGCAGTCAGGACCTGAGGGAGCCTTCAGTTTCGGAAGCATATTTTACACGCCTACAACTTTGGCTGCAGTCACCGTATTTTCATGGGACTTTTTTCACAGGAGTCCTGAATTGTTGTAGAGTCCAACGATACCAAACATGCCCAGTTTTGCCTTATGCTTAGTCCTGGGGTTACTGTTCACTGTAGGTCCTTGCGGTCTGCTGCGCTGCTGTGTTTGTGTCTTATGTACACGTTTGCAGTCTGTTTGCACCATTGCAACATACCACGACTCAATGGCCTTGTAGTTCAACTAAACACGGCCATTTCTGAATTGTATGTTACATTATAAATCTGAAAAACTAATTCTAGTTAACAAATAATCCTCATAACGTCACATTAAGGACATCACATGTTTGTCTTGTAGGTGCACCTGTGTGTAAGCATACATAGTCTGTATGATCTTTTTTTGACCATCTCTTTCATTTTTCTGGAGCGAGGTGGTCTATCATTCATTTTGGCTGTGTTCGGGTGTAACTGCTCCGCCTGGTAAGCGACGTGTGAGGTTTTTGACGTTGCCTTAAAGCTCGAAACCCGGCAATTGCTGCTTGCAGCTATATTTATTAGGGTTTCGAGCACGAAGTGCTGAAAACCTATTGTATTTGTCTGTTTTATTATTATTAGGGTTTCGAGCACGAAGTGCTGAAAACCTATTGTATTTGTCTGTTTTATTATTAGGGTTTCGAGCACGAAGTGCTGAAAACCTATTGTATTTGTCTGTTTTATTATTATTATTATTATTATTATTATTATTATTATTTTTCCGCCATAAAACGCGTCGCCCAGCACAAACCGTAAGTCGTAGAAACTTGCCACTTGGTCAACTGGTTGTATATTAGCAGGCTACTCAGATACAGTGAATCAGCCAAATCGGCCCATAGGTGGCGCTATAGCAATGCCCGACGCGTTGGGGCTCATAACTCCTAAACCGGACATCCTACACTCAAGTGTTTGGTATCATTGTAATCCCTGGCTCCAAACTTAAAAAATGTATATCTCTGATTTCATTTCCGGTATGCAAATTTTTTCGCTAATTTGCATAATATGCATTTCAAGCCAAAATGAACTAGTCCTAGGTTTTTCGCCTGATCGGAATCGTTCCAACGCAGGAGAAATCTGTGGAGTGAGTAGGTAAATAATTATCGAACAGAATGTGTAATTTCGCTTCAGTGTCACTAAGGGGCGCCAAAATACAATACCGGAAGTAGACTATCTCCAGGAAAATGGCTATAACTCGTGAACGGTTAGAGATATCTTAACGCGGTTTGGTACACATGTGTATCAGCTCACTCCCGGGTCACAGGAAAAAATACGCGGATTTTGGCCACTAGGTGGCGCTATAATAAGCTTGAGGTCGAAAATGGCTATCACTACACAACCGTAAGCCCCATACACTTCATATTTGGTATGGTGTGTCTTTGTGCAATGTACCATGAGGGTCTAGAAGGACATTGGCGTATCTGCAAAAACATGGCCGTCATCGGCCAATGAAGTGTGAGGGCTGATTTGACAGGGTTAACGAAGGTCGATCGGAACGACACTCACTGTGCTTGTTCGTGTACTGCTCCAGAAGGTCTGTAAGAATTATGGTGTCATTTCGCCACTAGGGGGCGTAATACCGTATTTCGGTGCCTGTATCACGTGACGTTTGACATACACACACAAACATGACATCATATGATAGATCGGTTCATGACGAAAAACTTTGCCTCTTGAAGCGTTGCTGTCAATCAAACGGTTCGTTAGTTATTGGCAATAACGTTCAAACCTACTTTTGCAAACTAGTCCTAGGTTTTTCATCCGATCTGAACGTAACGAAAGCTGATTGATTCTGTGGAGTGGGAATATGAATAATTATCGAAAAAAAGTTGAAATTTGTATTTAAACACGCAAGGAGTGGCCAAAAACCGAACTGGGCGGAGCTTAAAACATTTAAACGGCCATAACTCGAGAGGCGTTTGAGATATCATCATGGGGCTTGAAT